>NW_023458559.1:55188571-55274345 GCF_013731165.1 Rhagoletis pomonella
AAATCATTTGCTGCTTAAATTGCTTTCGTGAAATTGGCTGTAATAGTTTCCCTTAAAGGTACAAAAAAAACTCCCAATGGGAAACAAGAAAAAAGTATCGGCTATTAGCAATCTTCGTTTTGCCTTTCACCTTGTTTATGTTAATATATCCCTTACACCGCAAGTAATTGAAAAAATTTTGTCATCATCTAATTTGAGTGGTAATGTAATTTGCACATCACTATTTTCCTGGATAGTTCTTCTCATTTTCGTTGAAGTGCTTTAATAGCAATCAAGACGTGTCCCTACAACAATTTCCGGCTATTGAAGATCATTAGTAGACGCCACATACAAGTGTACAATTAGTTGAACTTACACTACACACATAGATTTGTATGTACGTAAGGGCAAATAAGCGAGTGCGAACAAGTATCCCAGTGAGGAAAATTAAAGAACGTGTTCAAATTGAAATTTTTTTATGTGCAATTTTCAGGTTTGATTTATATGGCCGCGAGAAGAGCACATACCCTTGTGATCTATTCTAATATTTATAAAAGTTTTAATGTTCGATGCAGTGTTGCGTTGAGATGAGGGCACAAATAGACCTACTGTTCGCAGTGCATACTCTATTTACATCTATCTATCTATCTTATCTGAATTAGAATTGAAGACCTCAGTTTAACCAGCTAACTAGAAAAGTGAACTTCAGAAAAGTCGAATACCTGGCTGTTGTTGTTTTGGATTGATGCAGTACTGTTGTTGTAAAGCTTTTTTCTGGAGAAGAGATGTGAACTAAATATTTGGTGCCCATCTGGTGAAGCATACCTTCGAAAGTCATTGAACGACCTGTTGTAGCTCGCACTACAGGTCTCTGGAAGGTGTAAATTTAGTTCTTAGTTCTTATAACTGCTTATTAATTTAAATTTTCATAAGTAATTGGAGAAAATTTTGTAGATGACTTTCACTTGTGGTTCCAGGGTCATATCAGCCTCTCGAGTATAGTTTATTTGTGCTTCCACAGAGTCTTCTCAAATACGACAAATTTTTCCAGTTTTGCTTAGTGGGTAAGTGCCTCAAGACTTTACTATGCACTCATATCTTCATACAGGCATAAGCACATACGTACATATGTTTTAATAAAAAAGTAGACATGTAAGCTGTAATTTTTCTAAGGCTAAGGACGTCCATGACTTGGCTTTAATTGAGTGCGCTAAAGACAAATAATACACTCGACTCTGTCTGTGTATGTGTGTGTGTGTGTCTGTGCACGCCTGTGTCTGTCTGATGCCATTAGAAAGCGACAACATGTAGCTGCAGCAAAGCAAAGCCCAGAAATAACAACGCGCTGTATTAACAACAGCAACAAAACAAGTAACGACATCGCCGGCGGGTAAGTGCGAAACAGTAGCAGTAACAGTTAACAAGCGCAACAGCAACAGCAGCAACAACAACAACAACTAAAGCGATGACAAGAATTACAACGATGATCCTGCGACGATAGCATTAACAATAACAACAACAACTGAAAAGGCAACTAACAAGCAATTATGCGCTGCAATTCGACGCCACTTGCCGACGACTCTTAAGCAGCTACTAAATGCTGGCAGTTGTCTGCTGCCCAGAGCAGACAGCACACACATCAATTGCCAGCTACTAGTAGACACGTTGTAAGTGATTTTATTTGCAGGTAGCACAAGAGCAATAACAACAATGGTCAAGATAGCACTTTCCTTTATTTGTGCTGCGCTTGGCTGACTTGGCTGTATATTGAGCAGACAAGAAACAGCAGAGGAGGCGAGTTGAACCGAGCCGACGCGCAGCGTGCAACAGTAGCAGTAGCAGCAGCAGCAGCAGCGGCCATTACCAGCAACAAATTAAATGACGCGTAAAAAACAATGTTAGAACTGCAAGTGATGTCTGTGCCTATCTACGTTTGTATGTGTATGTATGCAATCGCATATGTATTTGTGTTTTTAACCATGCATTGCAGCGCTCCAAACTGCTGCAATTATTATTATTATTATTATCATCATCACAGACAGCTGAGCACAGGCGAGTAAACGAGACTGCGCCGGCGCAGGCGCACATTTGCTTTGTTTTATTTCGTTGCGCTGTGGCGGCTGCAGTTAATTTGTCAATTTGTCAGAATTTATTATTATTTGAAGGAGTGTTGTTAATGCTGCTATAGCTGCCACTTCACTGCTTTTACTTAGTACTTATAAAGTCATCAGCAGCGGACTGGCGTGTAGTGGATGGAGTAGCGTGCAGTGGCAGTGACCAAGCAACGCAAACTGTGCTGACGCGCAGCAGCTACATCATCTGCATTAACGAACTTAGCGCTGTTATTAGACACCAAACGTTGCAGCAATAATCGCCAAATCAACAGTAATAGAAACTAGTTACAACAAAACAAAAAAAAGAAGACGTAGTTGTAGTTAAGGTACTTAGTGCCTTAAGCAAGGGCTATTTTTTTGCTGCTGCCACTTATTGTCTGTATTCTGCAAAAGGCCGCGCACATTTGTGGAAAGCGTGGCAGAGTGGCAGAGTGGCTGAGTGGTAGTCAGCGAAAGTGATGGGTGTGTGTATGTGTATGTGAGAGAGCGTGTGGCATTACTCATTTAACTATGTGGTTTGTTGCTGATGTATTACAATGGCTAAATGTGGTTAGTAAAGTAGACATTGTGAAAGATATGGTGGCCGCGCTGCGTGACATAGTTTGTAAAATACTTACATATTACATTTTATACCCTGAGGTTGTCATTGGAAAGCAGCTAATTGAGGATTGTAATTAAAGAACTTTTTGGCCTACACTCTATCGAATTCCAATTGTTTTTGGGGTCCTTTGTCATTTTGTGCTTTAAAGGAGGCACCTATCCGATAACTTATGTCGTTTTGAAGTACAGGGTACGATTCATTAGGCGAGCAAGATTTTTATGCCAGCAACTTATAACTTTAATAGTTTCTAGCTTCTTGCATTTGTGTAGCGCGCACAACTTGCTACGCATATGATGTCTTATGGAGTGTTCGATTCAGGATTGGGTACGCTGCACTAAATTTTTAATGCACTGAGCATCTCATTACCACTATTCGTGTGGTGGTAGTGAAATTTGAAATGCTTTAGCACTAAGTGCATAATGGCAGTGAAAACAATTTGTCACTACCACTAACCATACAGTGCAAATGCATTTCACTCCCACTATATGGTTAATGGCTATACATTTCTTAACAAACCTGTGACATGGGTATTAGAATCTCAGATCGCCAAATCTTTCTAAATTTGTAAACCAGTGTAATAAGTCAGTGATAGTGAAATGTGAAATGCACTACCACTAAAGCCCTAGTGGTAGTGAAAACTTCGAAGTTCGATGGTCGTTATTGCTCTGGTAATTTTGCTGATGAATTCAGCCGCGTTGGGACGTTCTGGTACAAGATATGCATTAGTCTTCTAGAAACTACTGTGGTTAGTTTTGCTTTTCGAAATCATCTAGACTAATAACCGACGAGCCTAAAAGTTTTAATATTGCACTTCTTGGCTTTTCACGTTGCATATCTTTAGATAGTTACCTGTGCTAAATTTTTACTCCCCACTTTTGTGTTTTTTAATTAGCAGCGGCACTTGGCTACTTTCAAACCTCCAGTCAAGTAATTCTACTATTTTATAATTTCCTGTGCCACTGAAATTTTATTTGCTTAAATTTTATTTATTTTATTTTTAACTGCTGTAGTACTCTGGAATTCTAAATTTCTTCCTTACACAGCTGTTCCTCAAATTACTGCAAGCATACTGGGCTTCGCCTTAGCCATACGCCGTCACTGCGCTGTCATAAATCACGAATATTTACAGTAGCTCTAAATAATAGCGGTGTATTTTTCACCTTTAATAAAAAAGTATTGAAAAGTGGCAAAGTTTGCTGCAAGCACATGTGCCGACTTGCATTGAAAGTTACAACAGTCAACGGTAGATCAATTGTAGACGCAGTCACAAAAAGAATGTTGATTGGAGGTGAAGTAAAAGAGTCCATTTTTATTACAGGTTTACCTTTTCTCCATATGCCATTCTATGCTTTCCTAAACCTTTGGAAGTTTTTAAGTTTTCAAAAGTGAAGTTAAAACAGTCTACTGATTTATTGCCTCAAGGGAAGGATGTGGCGATTACTGAGTTTCGAGTAGTTAAATTTGTATGAAATCGCAAATGCTATCAAATTTTCCTCTCTAAATACATTAGTAATTTCATAAATAGTTAGTTTAAGAAGTGCATGCGCGCATTGGGGTAGCGAATTAACAGGGCAATTCTGGCAACTGTCTTTCAACTCACCACAGTCTTTCGAAAGACAAAAGGCTTTCGTAAGACAATTTTCAATTCTGGCAACTATCTTGAAAGCTCCTTACTGTCTTTCGAAAGACTAATCGAAATAACTCGTTAGCGTTAAGCCATTCGCCTTTTAGCAATAAGCTTTTTAAAAATTAAATTAAATTAAATAAGAAAAAGTTATATATCGTCGATGTTTTTGCAAAACCGCCTAAATCGCCATTGTGACAAAAATGCGATTTGGTAACCCTGAACGCCAGGCATCGAGATTTATACATAAGAATCGTAAAATCGTGCAAAATAATAACTAGAGAATACACTGCCTATCAAGGCAATGCCTTCAAAGAATAAACCGTTTTTCGCTCTCCTGTAAAATTTGAGTGCCGTAAGATAGCCGGCTTTGCAATTGGACGGTAGGCGGTTTTGCAAAAACATCGACGATATATTTCTTAAAAAAAAAAAAAATAAAAACTAATAAGTAAAAGGGAAAATAAAGCAAAACTACGTAAAACTATTTATAAAAATTAAATGAAACTAAAAAATTGGTTTTCTTTTGAAAACAATAACACGAAAATTGGGGGCGAAAAGTTAAATAAAGAAGTAAGAAAGTCTACGTTCGGGCGGAGCCGAACATTAAATACCCGGCGCAAGTATTAAATATATGTTTTCCACCTTTCCGAAAACTACCGCTAAATGGTAAGCCGGGGTGGTTTTACCCTTATTTTAAACATCTTCGATAGAACCTTCATACTTATATAGTCATATGTGGGCGATATCACGTCCATTTTCCAAAATTCCAAACAATGTTACTTCTTTTCAAGGGATTGTTTTTAGTATAAATTTTGAGTAAATTAGCGTTCTTAAATTTCGAAATATTGAAGTTTCAAGCATTTATGAAATTTACCGTTATATGAAAAGCGTCCGTAGTTTTAGTCCGATTTCATTAATTTTCAACGCGTGGCTTTTATGTGGCAAACACAATAACCATACCGAAATTGGCACAAATTGGTACAACGGTTACCGAGATACATATATGTGGTCATAAGTGGGCGGTGCCACGCCCGTTTTCCAAAATTTTTTTACGATATTTATAACCAGGCTAGAACTTTCATGATGATTCCGCTATGACGGCCCATTAAACCAACTGAAAGTCTGGCGGCCCTCCAGGGGTGGCTTTGGCGCCACCAGGATTTTTAAGGATGCAAAAAAACACATCAATTACACTATTTTAACCAGTCTGGCATTTTGGGATTTCAGAGTTGGTACTTCTCCGAAACCGGGGAAAAAATCGCCAAACTAGTAGGGCGGCGGAAAGTGGGTGCCAACCGCGGCTAAAGTGGCGATTAAAAGAGGACTATATAAACTATAATAACCAGGCAAAATTTTATGAATTATCATAGGGTGAATCCTCAGGAGGCTATATGTTTGAAGCCAGACGAAATTTTGGGTGGAAACGCCGTGCCAGACGCAAAAATCCGTTGCTATGCAGGCGTTCAAATCAACTTGTTTCTTACTAATTTTTTATACAATTTGTTGACGAAATGAAAGAGTATAGGAAAAAATACTATAATAATTTAGAATAATTATTTTCTCTACAAAAGAGGCGACAAAAATAGTAATACATAAGTAATTTTTTTATTCGTTATTGTAGCCTGGCTTATCGTCCTCGGAATCTGCCAGCTCTTCTTCAGTTTCCTCTGTAAGAATAAGCATGCATAATTCGAAATAAGAAAAGAAAATGAGATACAAAAAATTAAATGAAATAAAAACATACATTTTTCTGTAAAAAAAAAATAAAATCTAAAAATTAAAAGATGAATAGATTAAAAGTGAAATTAAGAACAAAATGAAACAAATTAAACTTAAACTAACTTAATAAAATAAGTTTCTAACGATTAAATAAAATTAAAAAAAAATATATTATATTAGTTAGAAATAAGATCTAAAAAGATTTGTTCAAAGAAGAAAATATAAAATAAGTTCCTTAAAATTAAATGAATTTAAAAAAAAGATTCCTTTTAAATTAAAAGAAAATTAAATTAAGAAAAAAAGTATATTAAAAAAGAAAAAATACATAAAGTAAGTTTCTAGAAATTAAAAAATATATATTCGTTTATGAAATCCAAAAATTAAAAACTTTAATAAAAAAAGAAAAAAAAAACGTAATTAACAAAAATTTCACTGTTCACTCGGCCATTGCGACTGTTGAAGTGACGCCGGCTAATTATATACAAGTGCTTTCTCCCAAAACCGCCAGTTGTGAAAAAGATAGTTTTTTTCTAAGACTTTTCTCCTAGAATAACAAAAGTCTTTCGAAATATCTTGTCATCTGTCTTTCATTTTTTTTTTTTTACTATCTTAGCCAGAATCGCCCTGTAAATGAATGAACCAATATTTTTAGTTTGCATGTAGAACCATTCTTTTTCTCTCCTTCATAACTGATAACTGATAACTGAAAGGAAAAGTTAAATTTTTTTTTTTTATAATTTAAAAAACATGCAATAAAATTTAAATAACACTTAAGCACTTAAAATTCTTCCAGCATGCATGCGCCCATAAACCCACCCGCTATTTTCTTATCTCCGCCGAAGGTAAAATATGCAGAATATGCGCTCAGGTCAATGCTGTGTTAAGTGTTATTCAAATACGCCGTTATTATTTGAAACTTGTATTGTTATTGCTTTGTTATTGTTATTGTGAACCGTGCTCTGACAGCTTCCAAGTTTTATATGCCATTAACACCACGAACAGTCAATAAAAAACTCACTTGGGATTTCTGAAAAAAAAAACTTAAAAACCTACAAAGCAACAGAAAGACAGTTACTTACGTTAAAAGCAGCGATAAACATGGCAAACAGCAAGAAAAAATAAAATAAATAAAACTGCTACGAAGTGTTGTACCGAATTATTCTTGCCTGCGAAATTTTACCATTTTTGCTGTACTTATAAAATTTACGAGTATTTATTTACTTAAAAGCAGCGAGTGCGGCAGCCTGAGCGCCTCGGCGGAGGCATGGCGGTGGTGGCGGCGGCACTGAAAACCGTAACGCCACACTCACTCACGTCTGGAGATTTCCATCTTGTCACGTCGCGCGTTCTGCGAGCCACTGCAGTGGCAATTCCACTACTGGTGAGATGCTACGGTGCAGAGTGATTCTATTTGCCGGTTGGTACCCATGACAGTGGCATCGCTGATACCAGCGCATATCAGCAGCAACTAGCAAACAGTTACCACCAAAATAGTTACGGAAGCCAAGCAGAAGCCAAAGCAAACATTTCACTTGAATTTGCACATGAAAGTGGCCAAGCACTGCTGGGTATCAAGCAGCGGCGTTAAGTTGGCCGCGAGTTGGCCTTTGTGTCGTCGCTGGCACTTGGGAACAATAATTCGCAAAAATCCACTGCTGCCAAAACAAAGCGGATTTCAAATGTGAGCCGCGTCGTTGTAAATCCAAGGATGCGAATGTGCCGAGAAAAGCCTTCTTTATTACAGTCTCCTTCAGTGTACAAAGCTGTTTTTGTTTTTTGTTTTTAGCTCTTGACAACAAAATCCAACGCGCCGTTGTGGTTTAGCGGCGTGCAGCGGGTGGTAAGCAGGCGAGTAGTGAGCGAGCGGACGACCGTTTGACCTGCGTGCCATTTTTGGCATATCAGCAACGTCTAACGTTATTTTCGGCAGCAGTGTGCTTTATTGGTTTTCGGCTTTCCTCTTCCGTCTCGGCTTCGGCTACTTCTGATAGCCGGCTATAAGATGCCATTCAGGTACACAGCTAAGCGTTTCGTAATATTTATTTACCGGTTTTTGCTTTTTATTTTGCTATTTTTTATTGGCATTTAACTTCATATTTCAAGGATTTTTGCCAATTTTCATTGCCTCGCGGTCAATTTCTGGCCGTTGCGGTGCTCAAGGCTCGCATCGCTTCTGCCAATAGACGTCTTCGCTTGGTCGTCGCCTTGCCATCATTCGCCCAATGTAGCATCTGTTTATTTTGGCTGCAATTAGCGGCATTAATCAAAAACATTTTGCGCTTACTTTGTATGTGGCTGCACGGCATGCCTTGGTATACGTAGCGTAGTAGTAGAAACAAAAGACTTCAGTACCGAACCTGAAAGAATTTGCTATTAACACGTAATATTATTGATGTTGTTATTGTTGTGTGCTATTGCGGCGCTAACGGTAGCTTTGGCAACTACATTGGCGTGTTGCAGTTCATCGCATTCACTTAGTTTTCTTGTTGCAGCGATTTCATTTAATTGAGCTGTAAATGTTGGAATTGCATGCGATTAGATTTAATTGCAATAACTTTGACCTTAAAAAAGCCAAGCGTGAATAGGATGCTGAGCACATTGAAATGGGGAAAAAGGTTACATAACACTTAATATGAGAATTTAGGTGATGGTGTGAATGTAGCGCGCACACTTTAATAACTAAAACGATTTTCACATCTAATTTTAGTTATTTCACTGCACAATTTTATGGTTGTTTTTACATAATGATTCATATTTCAAGTTAGCTAGTAGCTAAAGGTTTAAGCGTTTTCTACTTTTCTATCAGTGAAAAAAGTGTGCTAAGGAAGATAATTAATTACAAAAAAAAAAAGTCAATTTCACACTTGATTTGCGAAGAAAAACTTTAAGAACCGTTATCTGAAGTTATTAGCACAAAAGAGCGCCGTGTGATTGGGTGGCGAAATTTTCTAGTCCAATGTGCTAAGCGCGCTGTTCATAGCTTTTTATTCTAATTGAATTTGCCAGTTTAGTAGAAACTTGCTTGAAGCCCTTATATGCATGCAGTTTCATAAAAAATCCTACATCACTGAATACGCTTAACGGCTTGATAACCAATAAACGCTAAAAGAGCCTACTAGCATCGTCGGACGCACATTGGATATTAGCAATACCTTAAATATGGCTAACGGAAACCAAGTTATGCTAGTGCTTGCAAATAAGTCTGTATTTTTAATCTGAATATTCCAACCTAAGTCCTAAGACTTGAGCGTAAAGTATCTTTGGTATCAAATGGGTGGTTGACCTGTTCCACTTTTCGTCATGATAAATGTGGCGGATGTAACCGCTTCTCAATGTACCATCTTAAACAGTCTCAACCAAAACATATCGCGCTTCAGGGGCTTTTCAACCCTCTCAAGACCGTAAACTTATGTAAAAAAGTTATGATTTGAGTTGAAAATTGTGACATCAAAAAATTGCTAATGCCAATGTAAAGTTGTCATCATTTTCCTTAAGAAAATATTCCTTAATATTTTTCCATAATAGTCCTTAATATTTTTATTTAAATTGCGTAAAACCAGTTATTGATGAAAAATTTCATAAAAAGTTCACTATGAAGGAAACGTTCTACAACTAAGTGATATATACCAATCGATTTCTTTTTTCATCGAGACTTTAATTTGAAAATAAATTTTTATTTGCAATTTTTATGAAAAATTTAAAGAAATAACAATTATTTTTGATTTTTATATTATAAATCCAGAATAACAACTATTTTTGATTTTGATAAGTATTATATATCTTAGATAACAGTTATTGAAGACTTTTATTTATATTTTATTTATAAAAGTCATCAATAGAAATCAGTCAGTGACTTTTTCTTTGTAAAGTCATTAATATAAATCAGTCACCCACTTTTATTTTTTAAATCATTCGTAAAAAAGTCATTAACATTTTTCGCAGTTAAGAACGTGTTGGGAAACAAAAGTTTACTACGCCTTATACAAATGACTTTTATAAGTATGATTTAAAAAATAAAGGTCAGTGACTGATTTTTATAAATGAAAGTATTCGATAACTGTTATCTTAGACATATAATTTAAAAATAAAAATAACTGATTATTTAGATACAAATCAAAAATAATTGTTACTTTGGACTTCTAAAATAAAAGCCAGAAATAACGCTTATTTAAGGAGTAATTAAATAAAGGTCAAAATAATTGTTAAAAAGCGATTTTTTTAATAAACGTTGTACCTGCGTAAAATTGTCTGGATAAAAAGCAGTTTCATAAAGTTTTTCCAACAAAGAATAATGTTTTTTTTCTATAATCCTCAAAAAATTATTGTTTGTCAATAAATAAATTTTATCATTGCCTCAAATATATATCGTCGATGTTTTTGCAAAAACGCCCATTGACCAGTTGCAAAACCGCCTAAATCGCCGTTGTGGCAAAAATGAGACTTGGTAACCCTGAACTCCAGGCATCGAGATTTATGCATAAAAATCGTTAAATCGTTATTAAAACAACAGATTTGTAAAATAATAACTAGAGAATACACCGCCTATCAAGGCAATGCCTTCAAAGGATAAACCGTTTTTCGCTCTCCTGTAAAATTTTAGTGCCGTAAGATAGGCGGTTTTGCAAAAACATCGACGATATGTATTACTGTTTCAATTCAATTAGATCGAAATTATTATTTTAAGAAAGAAAATAATTTTCGCAAAAATTATACCTCCCAAAAAATATTCACTACACAAAAATACTTTTTTTCAATTTTCGTTTAAAGTAAGCAATTTTTTTCAAATATATATAATAGTTTAAATATGTACATATATATTTTTTTCTACACAAATATTTTTTTCTCAAATTTTTGTTTGTCAATAAATAATTACAATATTGGGCAAATTTACCGTGCGCAGTTAACTCAGAATCGGCAGTTTTTTTGTACGTAAAGCGTGTTTTCTATTAAATGGTAAAAATTTAGTGATTATTAAAACGTATATTTTTGTCTTAAAAACTATTTTCCCTGAAACGCCAAAAATTTGTTTTTTTCTGAAAAAGATAGTGGAGATATTATTTAAAAAATTTTTGGTACTTTTGTTTTTAAATATAAATATATATTTTTTTAATATTTAGATAAATGTATAAAAACATAAACCAAAAATGCATATAATATTCTTATGGGTGTATAACTTTAAGGGAAACATGTTTCCCGTGGTCTTGAGGGGGTTAAAACTCGTCCGCGGATTGAGCGACCACAAACAGACTATGTACTCGTTTTGTTGGACTGCTTATTACGCTGAAATAAAATACCAGAATACCATGAGAATCCAAGCAGCATGTCCCGTGTGAGTCTTTTGCGGGGCTTAAATTTTTGTAGAACAACTCCTTTTCAGGTAGTTGGAAATGGAAAAAGTTCGCATATGAATGTGTCTCAAGGATATCTTAAATATTTTTGCTGCTCCTTTCAATGGGGGATCGATCATTCATGTGTTTTTCTGCGACAACGATGCTGAACTTTTTGAATCTTACGCCGTTTTTCCCTTTCCCTATATATATCTAAATAGTCCCTTGGAATGTTTGACCAATTAATTTTTCATTCATCTTGCGAGACATTTACATATTTACAAGAACATGCATACACACAAACATTTATTGCAAATACAACCCGCGTCAAATTTATAAACGCACCACATTTTTACAAGTGTAAACAATTTGTTTGTTTATTTACTAGATTGCCCTCATGCGCTTCGCTGTGTCTTTAAATGTATGAAATTTCTACGCGCTAAATTCGGGTTAACTTATTTCAATAAAACACAACATAAATACTTAGACTCAGCCAAAAACAAAAAAAAAACAAAAATACGTATTTTCGAACTAAAGATTTCTTAAAAAGCTTTCCTGTGATACGTTTTCAAGTAACTTATTCCATAAATTAATTTGCGTGCTTAAACTGCTTAGTCATCTGATGTAATTTTTTCAAACTCAAAAAAAAAACTAAATTTTTGGAGTTATTTTCAAATTGGTCCAGCTCACGTAAATCTTAATATTTTTGTTAGATATTTTGGTGGAACTCTTAAAATATAATAGATTTTATAATTGCAGTGGAAAAATAGTACCGATTTTTTTTTTGTATGGGGTGTGATGCAGTCTACTGTACATAAGTTGACTATGATTACTGGGCCGTGCTATCATAGTAGCACAATGCCACTAAGGGCCGGTTGTTCAATGTCTGGTTATCACTACTTCCCGGTTAAACACCATTATCGACGTTTTTGACATCATGCATATAACATGTGATCGATAAAGCAGTCGTTGTATTTAACCGGAGCTTCTACCTCGGATTTGTAGTAATCACACATTGAACCACCGGCCCTAAGTGCATTTTATAGTTTTCAGGCAATAGCTTCATGCGGTTATCGATTGTATTTTTTGTTGTTTGTGTGAAATATTTTATTTTTAACCGACTTCAAACAAAGGAGGAGGTCATCAATTCATCGGATTTTTTATTTTTTTTGTGTATGTATGTTACCGCATAACTTAGGACCACGTCAACTGATTTCGATAATTCGCCTCGGAAAGGTGGCGTCTCAGAGGTGGTCCCATACTAATCTGGTTTAGATCCGATCATTGGATCATGAAAAAATAACGGTAATCGTAAATTTTTAAATGAGAATTGAAGTCGGTTTTTTTGCTTAAAATTTATTTCTTATCAGCATTTTTCTTTTAATCAAAATATGTTGAAATAAAAGTAAAAATAACAAAAATATTTTCCAGAGCCCCGCCAAAGCAGCAATCTAAAAAATTCAAAGTTTTCAATATTTTTAATAATAATAAGTTCTTCCTCGGCTGCCTCTGAAATTGTGTGAATGTGAAGTTGCAAAAAATAAGTAACATGTACACGTGCGTAAAGCTGCTGCGCTGGTTACGAGAACAGTCCAGCCAGCAAAAAATCCGAAAACTAATCGGACAACGGAACGAAAAGTGGATGAAATGGGGATTTTTGTCCGTTTATTGATTCCATTTGCGGACACCTACGAGCGTAATACACCACACAAGCGTCTTGATAAACCAAGCGAAATATCCCTTTGCCGTTTGTGTTGTGTGTGTGGTTTGACAAGCCACTTGAGGGAAATTTGAACAAAAATCTAAATTTTTTGATTTTCTGGCCACCATGTTGACGTGTGATCAAACCACTTGCAATGCGTATGGTAAAATCGGCTCATTTCCAACGAAATTTCCACCGAGTGAGGACGTGGGAGAGAAAAATGGAAGAAAACTAAAGTTCGTTGCTTGAACGAGTCATTTTTGCATTAGGGATGTTAATTTTTCGGCCCTTTCCGATCCCGGGATTTTCGGGATGGCGTTGTCACAATCCCGGGATCCCGGGATTAGTCCCTGGATTTAGATATTCATTACTTTTCAAAATAACTTGAGTCGAAATAATTGCTTCAATATTGTTTGAAAAGCTCTCCTACTATGAAATAAATAATAAATAAATGGGTTTGAAACCTACTTTTTTATTGAAAGTGGCGTTTTTATTTTTTCTCTCTGACCGCAGGATTTATTTTGAAGGACTTTGTAATTTCAAAGATATGATTAATTCCAAAAATTATTAAAAAATTCAATGCAATGTAGAATAAAAATATGGGTAGCAAATGCAAATTTCATTAGAATTTAAAAAGTTTAAATTTTTTGTATTCACAAGGACGAATAGGTAATTTTTTAGCTGACAAAGTTAGAAGAACGAAATTTGAGGATGTTATCGAGTTTGTATAAGCCCTTAACATATAATTTTTTCAAAAACAAATATTGCGAAATTTCAAGGATAAAATTTTAAAATGACATTTTCAATATTTACCAGCCCTTCTGCACTATAAACTTGAATCTGTTTAAATTCTACAGGATTTCCTCATTAATTTTATACACATACTTCTTCTTTAAGCACATTTCGCTGAATTTTTTAAATCATTTTTGAATTACTGACGTCAGAGTGAAAAACTAATAACGCAATTTTACTATATTTGGCCCATGGTTTCGCGAATATATTGACATTTGTGTTTAAAATTTACTATCGCTCGGTGTTATATGTATAATGAGCTAGACATTTATAAAAATATATTAATTATTAAATAAAAAAAGAAATATAGCTAATACTGGTCAAGAAAAGGGATTTCTATTATTGCCATCAGTGCAGATTACAAATCCCGAAAATCCCGGGATTAGTTGCCAAGAATACCGGGATTTTCGAGACCTTATCCCGGGATTAACACTCCAAGTTTGCATGGTGTATGGCGATATGGAGAAAGTAGGTTTGGATTATGTTCGACAAGCAGCTTGTCGAACAGTAGGCACAATATAGTAAAACTGTTGCCATACACTAAAAATTAACTTATATACAAAACTTAAATGAAAGTTTAGAAAAATTGCCTGCACGACTAGTATACATTATCCGCTACGCCTGGGTTCCGCGGCACTTACTTCGGGAAGGCCTGTCCTATACCAACCGTCCACCCCTTCTAAAATGGGGGGAAATGATTTTTTTTTTTTATGAAAAACGCCAAAATATGACCTACTAAATCGGTGATGCTCTATCCTTTGGTAGTAATGCCGATCTCCGGTTTCGATCGGAAATGGGTTAAACTGACCTTTTTGCTATAGATGCTTTCCATTTCCAGACAACCGGTCAGGTACGAGCATGATTTTTAATTTCGACCAAACTCAAATACTTTGTTTGTTGGTCCAAATAATGAGACACGTATTTTTTCTTTTGCCTCGGAAAAATTTTTCGGCCGAATTAAACGCGATTTTGTTTTTCAGGCAAAAATCAACTTTTCGAATTGACATTGAGAATGTTTTTTTAAAATGCCCATAACTTTGTCAAAATTTAATAGATTCCAACAATGTTTTTACTCAAATGTCAGTAATTCTTGTCACTTCAGATAGAATGATATAATTATTGATTATCATTATTTAAAATTTTTTATTTAACAATAAACAAAAAGTGCAAATTTTTTTTAAAACTTAATTGCTCAAAAAGTGTATTTTTTTTCTCTCAAATTTTTTAACCGGGAAAGAGACACTTTGAACTACAATCAACCCAAATCTCTAATAGCGAAGATTTTTTTTTTTTGAGTTATGATATCTTATAGAAAATATACGTTTTTGTGGTACATACTACAATATTCTTATATTGTTTAACTAAATGGAACATATGTATGTAATATATCAGCAAAAAGTACAGCCGTGATCATTTTTTGTGTATCAAATAGATATTAGAACATACTTTCCACCATACAGTTTCGAAATACAAAATCACATTTTCCCGCTTTTTATAATCGAAACTGTATGGTGGAAAGTGTGTTCTTGAAGTGACAAGAATTACTGACATTTGAGTAAAAACATTGTTGGAATCTATTAAATTTTGACAAAGTTATGGGCATTTTAAAAAAACATTCTCACTGTCAATTCGAAAAGTTGAAAAGAAAAAATACGTGTCTCATTATTTGGACCAACAAACAATGTATTTGAGTTTGCTCGAAATTAAAAATCATTACCTGACCGGTTGTCTGGAAATGGAAAGCATCTATATAATTTTAGGAATTTAAAAAAAATATAGTTTATTCTGCAATAAAAATAGTATAAATTCATGCTTCAAATGTGAAATATTAAAAAAATACAACAAACTTTCATAGAAATTTCAAACTTTCTAATTCGATTTATTTGAAAGATTTTAAACATGTAATTTTATAGCCCATTCAATTTTAGCGCAACAAAGTGTAAGTTGGAAGTAACTACTACACACCGTTAATTTTTGGCAATTTTTTTTTTCTTGAAGGTGTTGCTCATTTTCTTCCAATCGTCGAACAAATACTTTGTATGGAATAAAACACACAACACCGCCAGCAAAACAAAAACGATTTCCAAAAATCGACGGCGCGTTTATAATTTTGACACGGAGTGTATTTATTTATTCATTCGCTATTTAACATTCGCTACTATCTGGCCGCTAGTGCTACAGCATATTTCTCGCACACTACCAATTAGCAACATTTACATATCGCAGCATAAATATCACAACAGCAGCAACAAAAACATTCCGCACTAGCCTTGAAAAAAGCGCAGACGCAGACACACACACACACGCACATACAAATATAAATAACTAAGTACAAGCAATCAGTGTATGTTGCAGCTATTTCGATTGTGAATTGCAGCCTAAGAGCAACAAAAACAACGAGTTTACAAATGATAGCACCACAGGCAATGCAAGCAATGGACGCAATGATGGTACCGGAGTGGGAGCAATGGCAATGCCAAACGGTGGCGACAAATCGCCAATTGCATATTTGAAATTTCGCCTCGCATTTGTCGTTGACTTTGTCTTTGAGACGGCAGTGTGGCAGTGAGCCAACGATGCCATGTTCTACTTCTTCTAGTGCAGATTGTCGTTGGTGGTTGGCCGTGTGACTTGTGCGTGTCTGCGCTCATTTTCGCAAAGTTTTTTTCAACCAGTTTATTTTTATTTTTTATTTTTTATTTTTATTTTTTCTAAGCCCAGTTGCTATTTGCCTGTGACTTTTGCTATTTCATATAAGCTGCTTCATTGCGAATGCTTTTGTTGTTGCTTTGCGGTGGTTATCTGCTAAGCATTTAAGTACTCACGCGCTGCCCAACACGTCGCTGCTGATTTTGTTGGCTCGCTTTGAGTGCAGAGCAGGCTCTGACATTCCAACAAATCCAAAGTGGCAGCAATGCAAATGCGCTATTGCTGTTGTTTTTAGACCATAAAGCAGCGATAGCAGCAGCTATTGTTTGTTTTAGCCTGCAATATGTGTATGCAGCTTTGTAGTTGTTGCTTTTTTATTGTGTTGTTGCTTTTTTTATTGTGTTTTTGTTTGAACTGCTTGTTTTGCGTGCTGAAATATTTAGAAATTGCGTGTTGGTTGACGAAAAAACGTTCTCCATACCCCCGAACGCTCTCCTCCTTCTCGTGTCAATCTCAACCGCTTTGCTGCTCGTCCAGCTTCGCTAGCGTGCCACTGCCTCTGTCCAAATACCAATCTAATGTCTACATTTGCTGCTTTGACCGTAAGCGTTTATGGTCTACTCCGTCTGTTGGCTGCTGCTTGTTGCGTGCCACTTTGCACTTGAGCGCGACTTTTCTGCACGCCACCGTTGTGCTGGCGGTGGTTAGGTTGTTTTTTGCTTTCCTTGTCGTTGTTGTTGTGTTGAGGTTTTTGAGTTTGCTGCGCATTTGCCAGCCTCTAAGCCCTTCTAAGTCTTTGCACGCGGTCTGCGTTGTTTTTGCTGCGTCTCGTACGGTTGCCACTACCATTTTCGGCATTGTTGCAACATGACTTGCGTGCGTGCAATGCTTCTAAGTTGATTTAATGCGTTATTGTATGTATCTTTGTTGTTGGCAGGCATTTGCTTTTTGTTCGTCGTTCTTAAAGCTTTTCATTCGTGTTGCAAATTTGTTAAAGGCATTGAATTCGTGATAAGATTTCCATGTTATTATTTGTTCAGACATGCAAATACGCATGTTCTTCGTTGGCCATTGCTGGCAGGTTGGCAGTGCGCGGCAGAGCTCATTTACATTGCTGCTGCAGGTAATGTCTTATGGTCTTGTACGAGTTACGTTACGGTTGATTGGTATTGAGATTTTGTTGTTATTGCTGTTGATTCGTAGGAGTGAGCTGGACTTTTGAGTTTCTTACGAAGAAGATTTTTGGTCATACCTGCACATGTAAGCTGGTTGTCAGGCTCTATCTTATGAAAGTCAAGAGTTTGGTGGATGTAGTTGTATTGAAGACGTGTAAAATATACAATTCCCGAAGGAACGATTTTCATTCAGAGGGGCGGCTCAGTCAACATTTCCCGACTATTATAAATAGTCTATAGGGGTGACCCGTGGTATGGAAGGAGATCTAAAGGCAGTATCACACGACTGGACATTTGCCCAAAGTTTGGTAAAAATTCTATCACAATCGTGCGAATGCACAAATATTTTTATTTATCCCAATCCTAAAAACAATTTGTTCAAATTTTTCCATTGCAGTTCGTCCAATTTTTTTATTTGTTTGGTGCCGAGTCGTGGAAACAGGAGTTTGTTAAGTGTCGAGATCTAAAACTATTCAGCTACAGAATCAAAGTCATCAGCTGATTGGATATGCTAAAGATAGTCTTTCAATTACTGAATCAAGTCCGATAGGTCGAACGTGCTGAAATGAGAGTTAAAATCTTCACATAAGCAACGGAATGATTCATTTAGTTCAAAATTAGTTTTGCATGGCTTCAAAAACAGAGGTCAAAAGTGTCTTGACACTCGAGAGGGAACATTAAAATTTACCTCAGCCAGGAGGGCCGGGCTATTAATAAAGCCTGTCATTAATTTTACTATATATATTTTTCTATACGACTTGCCAGTGTAGGCAAATTTATGAGCTTTAGACGACTAGTGTAAGGGGGTAGATTGTAGTCTGAATCCCAGTTAAAATCACGCAATGCAAAAAGCAAGAATTGTATCTGAATGAACTTGGTGCCGGGGATTCCAAACAATAGATCCGTATTCTAGTATAGGTCTAACTAAAGTGGTAAAAATAGCTTTTGTAACATAAGGATCTTTGAACTCTTTTGACCATCGCTTTACAAATACAAAAACGCCTTTCGCTTTATTAACTGTAATATTAATATAAGGTTGAAATTGAGTTTGGAATCCATTGTGACACCAAGATCGATAAAAATTGGATACCTGCTCCAGATTATAATTTGAAATTGAATAAACAGCTGGTTGAACTGCCTTCGAGAGAAACACATAAATTTACATTTTTCAAGGTTACGTGGCATATAACTTGCATTACACCAACTAACCACGTTGCTCAGATCTACTTGTAACAAAGACCTTTCTTCGATAGAAGACAATGTTCAAGGTGGCTTCCCTGAGAAACTCCTGAAGAAACTTGAATAATGTTGGAAGAACAATTTTTAAAAATAACTCTTTGTGTTATATCAGAGAGGTAAAAGATCTCCATTGAAGAAGACTTGGCTGAAAGCCGATTAGGTCGAGTTTACGGATGAGTAACGAGTGACATACTTTGCCAAAAGCTTTACTGAAATCGGTGTATATTACGTCGGTATGAGCATTTTCTATAAAACCATTTGAGACATAAGTTGTTTTCTTTAGAAAACCCGTATTGAGATTGTGAAATTGAAGAAGATATAGAATATGCGAGGTGATTAACAATAATTGCTTCGAATAATTTGGGGATAGCGGAGAGCTTCGATATGCGTCGACAGCATCCTATAGGACCTGCTGCCGTTTTTGTGAAGTGGTATTATGAAAGATTCCTTCCAAGCTGACGGAAGAACGCCATGTTTTAGTGACAAGTTGAATAGAGTTGTTAAAGGCTCACATATATTCTCAGCGCAGTAAATGACGTTTTTAAGGTTTTAAATAGTGTAAAACTTCATCGGAAGAAATTACTGGAATAAAACCTGAGATAATCGTACAAAGTTCATACGGATAGTCTCCACTCGTAGAGGAGTCTACCGAATAATTGGACCTAAAGAACTGAGCAAACATGTTGGCAATGAGTTGGCTGTCACTAGACACAGTATTGCGATAGCGGACGGAAATCCATGGGCCTTACGCTTTGAATTTACGAAACCATAAAATGATTTAGGATTGTTAATTAAATTCTTCTTAATTTTACATAAATATGACTTGTAACATTTCTTATTTAATGCAAAGTAGCTATGCCTCAAAACCGAGTACTTCATGTAATCACTGTGTAAGCCCATTCTTTTATACAGTTTAAAAGAATGCGACTTTTTATCTTTAAATTTTTTAAGCTCTTTAGTGAACCATAATTGTGTTGGTTCTTCATGAACAATATTACGTTTTGGTACATACTTTCGAAGCAAATTGAAAACAGTATCATTAAAGTGTTCAACGCTACGCTCGATATCATCTCTATATATTGGCCAAGATAACTTTGAAAGTTCTTTGTTAATTTTTCTGAAATTAGCTTTCGCAAAAATATATCTAGTACTTGAACTATACGACTTATTATTATGAAGTTCAGTTTCAGATTTCGTAGCATAACTCAAGAGCGGGATGGTATGCATCCTCTGACAAAACTAGGGCATAACACCGATTAATAGAGGAGTTCGGAACATCATCAACGTAAACAAGATTCAAGACCTTTCCAAACTTATTTGGACAAATATTTATTTGTTTTAGACAAAGTTCAGCCATTTCCTCCAGAAACACATTGTAACTATCTGTAGATGAAACTGGTACAACATCGGTGTCAATAATGTTCCATGAAATGTGTGGCAGATTAAAATCACCCAAAACAATCATAGAGTGGGAAGGCGTAAGCATTGCATTTACGGACTCAAGTAAAGAGACCAGCTGTGTATATACTGATATGACAGAATTAGGAGGGATGTAGCAAAGAGTTAAATAAACATAACTCTTACCAGCCTGTACACGTGCACATTTAAATTCGGTATATTCAATGACAGGAACACTAACTTCCTCGAATGGTATCGACGAATGCACCGCAAACAAACACCACCGCCGATTCTGCCCTCGTGGTCGCTCCTGTATATTTGATATTCATTTGGAAGAATTTCGGAATTAAAAACATGAGATTTGAGCCAGGTTTAGGTCAAGGAAATAATATTATAATTGCAGTCAAACCTTTTAAATATAAGTTAGTTAATTTGGTATTCAAGCCTCTAACGTTTTGATAGTAAATTAGACTTGCGAGTTAGTTAGTTAGTTGGATCAGAACTAAGATTAGAAATTTTTGCTATGTTGTTATAACTTTTATAAGGTTTGTACTCAAACTCACGAAAAAACGCCCCGGTCGGCCAAAATGAATTATTTAGTAGTGAATCAAAATCTTCGGCAGCTACATCAATTTTAAAAGATGAAATATCGCGATCGTATTTAAAATTAAATTTACGAATAAATACTTCTTTAGTTCTAATCTAAGTCGATATGTAGGACTTTGTATCATCCGAAGAAGTGTCTTTAGCAAATCTAGAGACAAAGATTGATCTTCTCGGAGGAATTACAACCAACTTTTTGGTAGTGTCTTCAGGTGTACGGGATTCCGAGTTATTCGGAGGATCAATGTTAGATAGGGCAGCTTTAGAAGTCGATGGCAACACTGTTAGATCAACAGTTTGATTATCGTTATTATTTTTAGACGTAGACCTAGTGGATATGACTTTAGATAGCGGAGGCTCCTATGCCTGAGGGCATGGAGAAGAAAGATTGATTAGATCTAAGAGCTGAGATGGGGGATTTTTCTGTGTAGATTCAATGACAAGTTTTTTAGGTGGACTAATAACATGCCTACGCTTATTTTCTCGACTTTCCTCGGAGTTCGGAGGGTTATCGAGGCATGTGAAAGGCTTAAACATTTTTTCATAATGCTTAAATCTTTCAACAAGCGCCGAAAGATCCTACCTGTTTCATTGAAACTATTTCTGGACTGTCTACGGAATTTAAATAAATCGACTTCCGTTGATCGGCATTTTGACAAGACCAACGAAGACCCTTTTCCTCATTAATAGCGTCTAACACCCTACCGCTCAAACCAGCACATTTTATATGGGCAATCCCATCGCAAAGCCAGCATGACACATAGGCGTCGCCCTTAACGTGACAATTGGTGTAAATACACGACATATTTGAAATGATATCTGTGGATATGTTTGTAGGTTTATATATAATATTTGAAACAAAAAGGCAAACAGTTTTAAAAGCGATGTAGCAAAAGAAAACAAACAGCTGATAAATATTAGCTTGAATTCTATGTAGCAAACAGTTTTAAATGTTAAATTAAATTGATCAAATTCACTAGAAATTTTGATATTTTACTTAACTTTAAATTGTGCACCAAACGTTTCTTGATACTTTTCACTTTAATCAATGTTAAAACTCTTGCAAAATAAGGTATTAAATGAGGGCACACACGAACACAACCTCACAGCTCTGACGTTTGCTAAGCCAATTTAAGAAATCGCCTTTTTTTAAATTAAATTCAATTAAAAAGTAAGTATTTTTCTTTTCAGAATAATAAAATCTAAAAATAATAAAATAATAAATAAAACTGAACATAAATATTTTAGTTTTTAAAATAACATTTAAAAATTAAAAAAAAAAGAATTAAATTTAAAAAAGACAAAAAATTAAAAAATATGCTAAAAATAAGATGAACTAAAAAACTATATTTTTAACAATAAATCTAAAACCAAAAAGAACATTATACATAATTAAAAAATAGAAAAAAACTAAAATAAAAAAAAGTTTGAAAGTAAAAAATATATACATATTTATCTTTTTAAAAAAATAATTTCGTAAAAAATAGAAACTTATAAAATAAAGTTCTAAAAATAAATGAAATTAAAAAATATATGTATGTATATACATTTCGAACGACAGTGGTAGGTTGAAAGTCAGTTGCCAAAATTTCCCTGCTAGAATAACAAAAATTCTCGAACTATCTTGCAGATGTCATTCATTTGTTTTACGAAAGATGTTTTACAATCTTAGTCAGAATTGCCTTGTAACTGTGTTCCGGTGACATCAGAAGTCATTCCAAGGCAGCCATTAATTAAATTTTCTGGAATGTCTGTAACATTGTCCATTACGTCTTAGGTTTTCGTGCAGCGAAAGAAGTAGAAAGATCAAAGATATAGCCATTTAATTAAAAATAAAAAGTATCCCATCTGAAATTGCATGGGAAATCAATGAAGTATGTTGTCGGAAAACGTTTCAAACTCTTGGGAGCAATGGCCATTGAAGTTAAACCGTAGTGGACAGAGCACGGCACACTGCAGAACCACCTGGTTTGAAGGTTGATTTCCGTTGACTGTCGACCAACTTGGTCGGTTGCCAAATATAACTTACTAAACCACAAGTGTGCCTACAAACTTGTACCGTTTTGAGAAGAATTTTAACTGTCCTCCTTTCAAATTATTTCATATTTACATTTTGGGCTACGATCACTTTAGACAGCTAATCACTGAGTACTAGAATACACTATACCAAACCCTGGCGGCGGATTACAGATTAGGCTGAAAGTTTGCTCTCAGGAAACTAATCCGCAATCTACCAAGCGCAGGACACTCGCATAGGTTATGCTGCACTGCCTTCTCTTTCGTTGTACATCTTATACAGATCTTATCACTGGAAAGAGCCAATGCCAGCAGGGCACGCACCAGCCGCCTACCATCGTCCTTTCTAAAAAAAATATAATAAATGATCCTGGACACCTGGCAACCTTGCGTTTTGGTACGGAACTTCTGCGTCTTCCGGATCATGGACCGGTCTAGCTACCGTTTAATCGCTTTGCGGGAAATCGGCACCTCTTCTATCAGCATAGTTTCTGCCAGAGCGCCTTATTTGCGCCGCCCGCCTTATGGCCAATACTTCCGCTTCGAAAATATTGAAGTAGTTCGGAAGCTTATGGGATTTACCCAGTTCGCTGCCGAAGGCAAGTAGTAGGCTGGGTTTTAGCAGTTTTCCAGCAGATGACTCGTCGTTGGAAACACCGAATATTGCGCCTTGTTCTGCTTTAAAGTTCATCAAATAATAATCGACTTAGC
The DNA here is from genome assembly GCF_013731165.1 of Rhagoletis pomonella. Classification (NCBI taxonomy): domain Eukaryota; kingdom Metazoa; phylum Arthropoda; class Insecta; order Diptera; family Tephritidae; genus Rhagoletis; species Rhagoletis pomonella. Next base: position 55,212,221 of record NW_023458559.1, read on the forward strand.
TCCTCAAACTCCGGCCTTATGTAACAGAATTTTCTTTATTTTCTCTGCTCCTTTTTGATTTTCTACTTCAGCCGCTCATTTCGCATTGATAGTCCTGCGCGCATGCGTGTACTAATTGCCCCGCCGCTGATTTCACGTCGCCTCTTATTGCGAATTTATGAGCAAAAATTTATAGTCCCACCAATCAGTTGAATTGACAGCGAAACTGGGTGGTCCTGCTTGTGAGTGCACAGCACGTTGCAGGGCCATATGTTGCAAGTCGCATTTACATGGGTGCGCACATAGCATTTGCATACACACAAACAACAATTATGCGTATGCTTTTTCTGTGTAAATGCAAATTCTTTACTAGAACTGCGTCTGTGTGTTTGCATCTGTGTGTTTGCGACTGTGTGCGAACGCATTGTATGCCAAATTTGTGCGTCGAAGCGAGTAGAGTGCATTGGAGTTGAAATACAATACATATAAAAAAACTTGTTATTATGGCATGTAAGTAAAGATAAGTGCGTGTATGTAAGTATATAAATATGTATTTGCATTTCCAAGTAAATATATGAGCAACTCTCACGAGTTGTTTTTTAAGTGTCACTCCCTTCTCTCGCTAGAAAAAAAAAACGCTAAGGCATTCTTCTTACACTTATGTATTTCAATCAATGGAGTTCCGGAAATAAGTTCAATAAAAAATAAATTAAGTTTTAGCCTTAAAATGTTTATTTAGACGAAAAAGTACGCAAAATTACTTATTTTTTCGAAAAAATCATTATTGTTTTTTTTTTTCTAAATAACTTTGCGAAGTTTTCGGATATAATGTTCATATTTGAGGCGATGAAAGTTGGCACCAAATACAACGTATCTGTGAAGTTTAAAAAGTGTGCCACCAAATTAAAAACAATGGCAATTTTTAAGATTTAACGAGTTTTACATTTTAACAGTTTAAGATATTACAAAATGTTAACATTAAACGGTGAAAGTGTTCTTTTTGCCAAAACGAACTAATCTAGAGTAATAAAACTAGTGTGCCAGCGAATGAAAAAGAATTACGTTGATTATAAGATTATTTATTCGCGAAGAATGCTTTAGGAAAATATTTAATTACTTTTAAATAATATTACTTTTAAGGCGTCCGAGTAAACGTCTGACAGTGCATGGTTCTACGGGGCGTATACGTTACATACACAACTACGGGTATATAAGCATGAGTTGTTATTTTGAACTTTTCTTAGTATAACTTTTTTAAGTTTTCATTTAAATACAATTTCGTCATGGAATCTGGTTATTTACGCAAAACTGAAAATAATGCACTGTCTAAGGCAAGTGTGCCACAATTTTCGACCGAAAATACGTTTTTGTCGAAAAATGTAATAACTAGTAAGATTTTTTCATATGCTCAAACTCATGTGGCTTACTGTGATTAGGAAAAGAACTAAAGTTCTTAACATTTTTGTCTATTAAAAAAATTCGACCTCATCATTGGCACTGATATTGATTTCAATTACCAGAAAATAACTGTGTATAACTTTTTGCCGCAGTCTTAGCATTTTTATAGTAAACAGCCGATGGCGATTAGAAATCTCAGCAGGCCAGCGTAGGAGGCGTTTTGGCGCTTCAACTTTTATTGCGACGAATACCATTGAAATATAAGACTCAAGCAGCGAACTTCAACACACCGAGCGTCAACTACATACAACATAAAAAAAAAATCAATTTGGCTTGGTATCTAACGAAGGAGGAAATGCCGTCGTCGACGCAAAAGAAGTACCCCATTCCAATGGCAATAACAATAACAAAAGCGCAGCGGGCAGCGTTAAGCATCTAGGCGGCTATGAGAAATGCAATAAATCAACTAATATTGACATTTATTTCCTCGCACAATGTCATTGGCATGCATTTGCTATAAAAACGTAGTACCTGCTGTTTGGTACATAGTAAGTGGCTTAGTGCATTTTGTAATTTTTTTTCTAGTACTTGATGGGGGGCTTATGTAAGTAGAATCAATACGTTCTTAGTCGCGTGTATGTATGCATGTTTTAGTGTGTGTATCAGTGTTGCCATTTTGTGGCTTTTGGAGCTAGATTTAGCTCTTTGTTTTTCTTTTTAGCTCCGAAAGTTGCGCTTTAGCTTCTAGCTCTTTTCAAAATTGTCTAGCACTTTTTTAGTACCAGAGAAAGTGTTAGTTGTGTTTGGTAATATATAAAAATAACAAATCTTTAAGTTCATTGTACAATTGTTGACAAAAATTTATTTGACTTTGGCGATCTTTCGATTATCTTATACTTAGAAAACTTCCATTCCGAATGCAAATGGCGCGCAAGCAAATGAAAAATGGGCATGTAAGTCAATTAGTTTATGCATCGAGCGCGGGAGCACACAATCTATACCGGAAATTAATCCGAGCTCCGATAAGCTCAGGCGGTGTATTCTCTCTCAGGCGGCCGCGGTAGAAATGGAAAGCCAAAACTTAAGCTTTGATAAAATTACTAATTTCGAAATTCAGTGGAAAAACATACATTTGTATCGACAGAAAAATACAGACCGCATGGATCTAGGTTAATGAATTCTAAAATTAATTAGAAGAAAATTGTTTTTCTGAATGCGCGGATTTGGTTTTTTTCTCACTAATTTTACATTTAAGGTGAGAAGGAAGTAAAACTTTTCATAAAAATTTTTCGAAAAAATTATTCGTAACCCGAGTTTTTATGGTCAATTCAAATATCTGAAATTGCAGACTTTAACAGTTAACAGTAAAGTATTTTTAGTTCATTGTCTAGTTTATATAAGTATGTGCATACATATAAGTGTTATAACGAATTCGAAATTCATACACCTTATTTTGATTTTAAAAGTTTTCTTTTCAGCACTTAAGCTTATAAAATTCGTTGTTTTTACTTAAATTGCGGAAAATGTAAAATTAACCTTACGTCAATAAATGCTCAATTTAAAAAAAAAAAAACTACTATTAGTATTACTTAGCTCTTTTTAGCTCTTTTTTTCGGCCGTTTTAGCTCCAAACGAAATGTTTCTCTGGCAACACTGATGTGTATACGTGTGCACTGAACGTGTTGCTATTAAGTATGGCTTGTTCCAGACATTGCTCATACTTCAAATCTTAGGCGGTAATATGGCGTAGTAGGAACAGTAGAACATAATTCGATTTTTAATGCGTAAATTTAAAAAGTAAGTTATTTCACAAGAATTGTATATACAAATGACGTGGCATTAACTGTGAATGGCTGGTTTCTTGATTAATTTAATTAAATTTTACACTCTATTTTGAGAGACGAAACCTTTTTTTTTTATTTACTATAAAGTATGTCCGTACGTCTCTTCTCTCAATTAGAAGCTATCACGTCTGGGAAGTTGGCATATCGTATGACGAAAAGAGACTAACAGAAACCCATTCTGAATAGATTTTCAAAAGTTCTGGATATTTTGACAAATTTTGTTTTTATTTTTTAAATTTACATGCCAGATTCACGCAGTGTACGACATGCAGCAAATAAAAAACGATTCTGAGAAACTGTTCAATAGCTTTATAGTTGTTAAAAAGGATAAAAAAGTTCTGCAAAATTAAAAATATAAATAAAACTATTCTGAGTAGCTTCTCAATAGTTCTAGAGTTTCTGAGAAGAAAAAAAAGTTTTGCAAAATTACGCTGAAAAAAAAATTCTCTGAAAAGTCGAAAAGGTTCAACTTTTGAAAAAATAAAAATGATGACCTTTTTTCTTTCCAGGAACTCTAGAACTATGGAAAAGTCACTCAGAAGTGCTTTAATTTTTATTCTATTTTTTTAATTTTACTTTTTGGAAACAAGTTTTTTTACTGCGTAATTTTGAAGTATTTTTTTTTTAAGGACTTCTAGAACTATTTAAACCCTAACCATGACAGTTTTAGTTTTTATTTTTTTTTCGAAAATTAAACTTTTTCGACTTCTTTAATTTTACTGAAATTTTATTCTTTTTCACCTTTACCTTAGCAAATTAAATGAGAAATGATTTATTTTTTTATTTGAATTTAGTATGAAAACTGACAGAATGGAAAAATAATTTCTCACTTAAATCGCTGGTAAAAGCGGCAGTTAAAGCCCCTACAGTATGTATCGATTATGTGTCTGTTAAAATAAAAAAAAATTATCAATTGTGTTTTATATTTGATGCTGCTAACACACTGTGCCGCTTTAAGTGCGGATTCGCGCTGTTTGACGGCGTTCGTTTAAAAAGCCAACTTTGTGGTACGAAAAAACTGCTTTGATGGCGCGACCGACACGCTCTTCGCAATGCCAATGCCAGACTTGAACAACAACTACAACAACTGCAATTCTAACAACTTCAAAGACCAACGGCAACATTCAAACTAACAACAATAACAACACCTGCAACTACTTAAAGGTGTGATCAGTTATGGCAAAGTGGCGGCGTTTAAGCGTTTTCGCATCGCCACTTTTTCTATAAGCCAAACTATTTTTATGTATCGATGCAGTGTTGTGTGTGTATTAGTATGTGATGCAGTGGAAGTAATGTCGAGCGTAGCGACTACATGCCTTTTATAGGGGCGAGTATAGCAAACCAACCTGTTGTAATCAGCAAAAGCAGCAGTCTGGCGCTAAATGCTCAAGAGCTGTCGTTAGAGTTGATGGCATGCCGTGGTGGTGTTATTGATATTACGTAATAGCAAGTTGTTGCTGTTGTAGTTTTTGCATTTTACAAATGCATTTGAGCAACAAATCGCTGCTAAATTGAAGCGCAGTGAATTCAATTGACTGGTAGATTGGTGAATCGTCGGCGGTTTGTTAGCCAGTTGTAGTTGGGTTTGCTGACCACCAACGAACCGAGAACAAGACGACAATGCGGACAGACAACAAACTACATAGATAACTCAGCAAATATACTTTGAGACATTGTTGTCTGTATTTATGCGCTTATGCGTGCGATTTTCAATTCCCTTCGTCATGCGCTTAGGCATTTCCTAATATGGTCGATAAGACACTTGGGAATGAGTGTGCGTAGTTGGTGGCACTTCCGCTATTTGAAATGCTTTGCTGGTATGTAGGCAAGAAAGATATTTTTAGCAGCAGCGCAGCATCGATGAAGTGCCGCTTGAGACAGCACAAATCTAGTAAAGCGAAAATATTAATTTATTATACTCGTACTATTGTATAGGAAAAACGAAAAGAAAGAAGTTGTACATGCGCAGTGCTCAAGGATACGCAGCATGGCAGCAGGGCAGCAGGCATATGTACATACATATGTACGACTACTTGCTCAACAGGCGGCATCCTTTAAATGTTGTGATGCAGATGACACGACAACAGTGCTTTGTGCGTTTTTATGCTTAACGCGGGCTTCCTAGTTACAACGAGTATGTATTTTAAGTTTCACAATCGCTAACAAAAAAGACATCCCTCATCTTATGCTGCGTTCAGTGTAGTTACTCTTGTCCGCGGTCGTCGATGGCACAACTCAGTTTACCCTTGTGTCTGGTCATAGTTTGTCAACACAACTCGCAGGCAAAGCTATCCAACGTCACTCTGATTACTGCCGCTGTCACAGCCGCCTCAAATTGTTTGGTTTCTTCGTCGACTCAGCTTTCGATTGTCGCAGCGCTTCCATATTTGTCAAACATTTAGCCTGAGCTGTCAACGAGATTGCAGGCAGCAGTTTGTCATCCTCTTTGCCTCTTTCTTGTCTGTGACATTCAGTGACGATGAAGCAGCGTGTTCAATATTTAATAGAATATAGAGAATCCGATGAGATTGTGTTCGTGTAGCAGCACTGCACTTGAAAAAGACAAAGTTGAGAAGAAAACATGTCTAGGGATGAGGTCTAATTTCAAGCCCAAAAAATAGAACTTAAAAAGCGATGGACCGTAATAATGAAACATTCAAAACTAAGTAAAATGGTATTAGTAATACACAAACTATTGCCAATACATGGCCAAAAGCGTTGACATCCTTTGTGTGCGTAAAAACGAGCTCCAACTGACAGCGTTAAGGACCTACCTACCTAACCTATGAAGTGATTTTTTAATTTAGTGCGAGCTAAGAAAACTGCTTTTATTTTATATATCGAGCCCTTACCGTTATAAGCAGTGGACCTAATAGATGACACTGCTGTCGACATATTTAGAAGAGGATGGGGTTAAGTGTGCATACAAAAAGCGCCAAATTTTGTAAGCGCACTTTTGTCTTGAAATTGCTCGGGGCGGCCATTAATAAAATAGTAAGACTCAAAATATCCAGTTGTGAGATAAAATTAATCCGTGCTGATTCAGATATTCTAGTCATATCCCCGCATCACGGGTGTATCAAGAAGAAGTTTTTGCCATTAGAAGGCAACATGAAATCTTAACTAAAGAGCTAGAAAGACAATCAGGCAGCCCTCAAAACTTTACACTCACACATAGACTGTGCAAATACCCTTACTCAATGTCCAACATCTCTGATCGAGATTGCCCAGGTTTATAGAATGAAAATAATATTAGTCCTTAAACGCCTGGATATTAAGAGCAATTGTAAAAGTGGCAAATTAGCAAGGAAAGATTCGAACACATCCTTCCAAGAAAGATCACTGTAGGTATAACAATGGCTTCATTTGAACGATATTCAAAAGATCACGTGACACGTTTGGTCAATGGGGAAAAATGAACTCAGGGACTCTTTTCTGTACAAGCATCAAATAACCCTACAGGAAGCGCAATATACCCCAGAGTGCTCGCTAAAACGCACACTAATGTGTTAGGGCTAAAAGTTGCATGGAATCCCTTAGCTTGCTAGCCCAGGTGCATTTTCCTGGCTGCTTGCCACTGAGCACATGCAGAATCATCCGCATGCAGACTAGGTTAAACCGACCATGTGCAGAGGATTTGAGAATCGACAAAGGACTGTTCGACGAGGATAGAATAAAATGGGCTATATCTGCCTCAGTGCCTTTCAAAGTACCTGGAGCACATAGCGTTTTACCAGCTCATCTTCAGAAGGGACTTCCCGGCTTGCTACCCTTTCTGATACCGCTTTTCAGAGCATGTTTTTCGTGGGGGTCCCTTCCACTACAATGCCAGGAAATGACGGTCAACTTCCACTAGATAACAAAACTGGCGGGGGTAGGTGAATCAGCAGACCACCAATGGTCATCGAAGTTCCAAGACTGACCACGGCTTCGGAGCAGGAGCTTACAGCATACAACACAGACGGCTCCTTTCCACCAGCATAGGGCAAGGTAACTCTCTCTTTCTGACCGAGCTGCATGCCATTGAACTATGTCTGAGACAGACAGTATGTAGAAAGTAGTAGAACGGAGCTCCTTGCTCTTAAAGTGTACGTGGTCACCTCAAAGCTAGAGTGGGACTGCCTTCATCTTTGAATACTCATTGTTTTCTTACTGGCCACTGTACGGTAATGAAACACTTTCCAAATATAGGAGTTGTTAACTCTGATCAGTGTAGGTTGCGCAACGAGGAACAGTAAACAGCAGAGCACATTATGTAACACTGTGAAGCCCTCACTAGGACCAGACTTCGCTCGCTAGGATGACCGTACCTAAAAGCGCACGACCTAAATGGCATTCAGCCTAAGGACATCATTAGGTTTCTTAGTAATACGTGGAGCAAAGAAGACCTGTATTCGAAAAGAGGTTTATTAAAATTGATTGTTTCGGTTGCGTTAACTAAGTGACCTGCTCCCTCCTCTAAATCTTATCTAATCTAGCAATGTACGCGAAAACTTTTCGTTTTGTGAGCCAGCGAGGATTCTTACTATCACGAAAAATGTATGTGTAAATTTTGTACTGCATATAAGATGAGAAAAACACTTACCAAAAATAAACCCATTAAATGATTCTGTAGTCCAAATTTCCAGAAAATCCACACTGTTCGAATGAAACCTATTTTTTGGTACAGATATGAAAAAATTTTCAAGAGTTTTTTTTTAATTCACTCTCCAGAAAAAAACGCTAAGACTAAGCGCATTGTGGAGCGGCGAGTATGGAGCTTCGATCAAAGCGGCGATTACAAACGTATATGTTTCAATGGGAGCGCGCATAGTGAAGAGCAAAGCATACATACAAGTTTGTAATCGACGCTTTGCCCGATGCTATACTTGCCGCTTTGCTAGCCGCTTCACTATGCGTTTAACCCAAAGCATTCCTCTTGCATATATTTCGAGCAATGGAGTTCCAGAAACAAGAACAATAAAATATAAATCATTTTAACAATTTTAGTCTTAAAACTTTTATTTAGGGCAAAAAGTACCGAAACTACTCATTTTTTCCTTGCAACTAGAAATAATCCTAATTGTTCTTTCTTTTTTAATAACTTTGGGAAGTTTTCAAATATAATGTTCATATTAGAGGCAATGGATGTTGGCATCAAAAACAACATATTTATGAAGTTTCAAGAGTGTACCACCAAATTTAAAAAAATGGCAGCATTTTTAATTTAAGTAATTGAAGATACTTAAAAATGTTAAAATTAAACGGCGAAAATATTTTTGCCAAAACGAACGAATCTAGTGTAATAAAACTAGTATGCCACCAAAAGAAAAAAAAATTTAGTAAAAGATGATTATGATTTGAGAAACTAAAATTCCATTTTTACAATTTTCATTGGCACAGTCGAAATTCATTCTAAAATTGTTATATATATGAAGAAAGTAATATTGAGGTGCATAAGGAATACTGTGTAAAAATCTTCCATGCCAATAATTAATTACTTTTAAATTATATGCCTTTTAAATTAAGGCATGCGAGTTGACGTGGTACCTGACTGTGCTGATGGGGCTACGTTACATACACAAATATATTTTTTCTTACTTTTTTTAGTATATCTTTTTTAATTTTTCATATAAATACAATTTCGCTATGGAATTTTGTTCTTTAGGCAAAACGGAATATAATGCATTGTCTAAGATAAGTGTGCCACCATTTTCGACCAAAACACGTATGTTTCGAAAAATGTAACATCTCACGAGTTGCTCATATCCCCTTGAAAATTGTGTCGAAAAACTGCTACTAACTTTAGAATCGATTTCATCTTAAATGTGAGTACTGGACAAGGTTTTAAAAAGCAATAAAGCTGCATTTTTTAATTTAAAAATCTTCTTCAAATAAATGGAAAAGTATGCAAGTGGAATCGCGGGTATCAGCTAGTTCGCAATAAGCCCTAACTACCATTTTTATTTATTTTTTTTTTGCATAAAATAATGTGGGGAATGGCAATTCACTAAAATGCATCATAATCAATTAAAAAGACAATCTTGGATTTTTTGTTTGTTAGAGCCTTTTGCATTTCAGGTGAGGATATATGTATAAATATATTTACTTTGAACCGAAAAATGACGACAAAGCGCGAATTTTATCGCCTCTACATAAGCACTTTTCTTTTATTTTCCGCAAAACAAAACTCTTTGCACCCTGTTATCTTGCAAAACTCAACTAAATAGTATTTGCTGCTAAATATAAAAACTATTTCTTATGCAAATAGTTTTACACTGCTCATGTGGCACCGATGCACGAAGTGGCTTTTGCAGGCGGGCTGGCTGGCTGGCTGGCTGGCTGGCTGGTTGAATGCGTTGTGTTAAAAAGTAAATTATCAGCAAACCTGCAGAATTCCACAGCCACGCAACGAAGAATGGTCATGGTCGAGGAGAAGAATGTGCGCAAAAAAAAAAACAAAAAATAAATAAAAAATGAAATAAAAAAACGCACCACCACTTCATAGGCGTGAAATATTTTGTAGTTAGTGCAAGCGGCAAGTGGCAAGCGAATATCTCACTTGCATATGGAAGTGTAATTTTTACTGCCAGCTATATCAAACGCGTCCGTCTTGTTATTAATGTCAAGTGCATTTTAAAGTGTTTGCAACATTTTCCAATCAAAAACACATAAAACTTAAAACAAGCTTACGCTATCACACTCGCATGCGTTCTCAAGTACGCATGCGCAGAAATGGATATACACAAGCGTTGCCTGCGCGCTGTGCTGGCAGTTATTCGTTTCGATAGCCCGCTAGTGTTTATTATTACCATCATTTATGTATTCGCAGAATGTAGACAAAAGACGTTGTCTAGCTGACTGAGTGGCGTACCGTCTAACTGCTGCTGGAGGTGCTGGTTGTGGCTGGTTAGTCTTGTGCCTTGCCTTCTCGGGTAGTTATGAAAAATGCTCGCCTGCCGCACTAGCTGCAGATTGCACCGTTGACAGTAGGTACTGCTGAATCGTGTAGCAGAAATCGTTTACAAAAGCAAAATATATGAAAAGTCGACATAGCAACCGCGGCTGGCTTTTTGCTTGGGGCATGTCTCTGTTGCAAAATTAATTAAATTTTTAGAAATTAGAAATCATGGCTAAGGCTAAATACGTTGCATTTGCTGCTTAATACACCTCCGATAAGTGAAGACTAATGCTTGTTGCACTTTCATAATATCTAAAATATTTTTTTTTTCGAACGTAATCGAAAGCATCATTGTTTGATCTTTTTTGAAGTGGAATGCCCCAGTGGTAAAAGGTTTAATACAAAACCTCTTTATTTTATTTGTAATACAAAAATTAGACAATAAATAAAACAAAAGGTAAGATATGAGCCCGACATTTTTCGAAAAAAATCCCACAATAGACCTGAATAAAAAAATTCGAAAAAAATTCAAAAATTTGCAGAATTTCGAATGGTCCTCCGGTACGGTAGAGAAAAAACGCGAGAGAGACTTAGACAAAAATCTCGCTATCTCGCTGTAAACACTCAATAGAGCTCTATGAGCGGCTCACCTAAACAGTGTACGTGAGAGTTATTTAGCGAGACTTTTTCGCCGTGTACACAGTCCATCGATCCCAAGAAATACCTACAATTTTTGAAGAAAATCACAAAAAATAAAAGAAATCAAGAAAATATGAAAACGGCTTAACAAAAAGCTCTTCTCTTGATCAAAAGTCCTAAAAACATTTCGAAAATTTCCGAACAAATTTTAAGACAAAAAAAATCGAAAAACACTACATATACAAATCCTAGTAAAGTTCTGAATAAAACATGAAAGATTATGAAAAATCGCGAAAGGAGCGAAAAAATTCAGAAAGTTCCCAGAAGAATAGCCAGTTTTCACAATACTAAAAAAAAATTGAGAAGTCTCGAATAAAACCAAAAAGTCAGTATACTGTGAAAAACAATAAAAAAAAGTACAGTCACAAAAATAACTGAAAATTACGAAAAACCTTAAAAACTATTTCTAAAGTTCTCAAAAAAACTTAAAAACTCCAACAAACTCGAAAAACACACAAAAAATCTCGGAAAAATTCTGCAGAAAACATCATAATTTCGAAAAGCCAGGTCGGAAAAAAAATTCCGAAATAATACTGAAATTTTTCAACTCCTAAAATATTTGGAAAAGTTTAAAAAAGCCCTCGAATTCTCAATAAACACGAAAAATCTTGATATTTCAATTTAAATACTGATATTTCATAACTCAGAAAATTATTTCGAACAGTCTTTAAAAAACCCGACTAGCCTAAAACAGCCCAACATTATCCGAAAAAACCCCAAGAATTATCGATATAATTCTGAAAATTGATAAAACCACAGAACATAAAAGAAAACACAAAAATACTCGAAAATCGCGTATAACTTAATTTAGTTTCTAAAAAAAACTATCGAGATTTCCTACCCAAAATATCAACATTTTTGAAGTCATGAGGAAATCACTTCCTACAGCGTCAGAAAATTCTAATGGCGCCTTCGAAAAATAGAAAAAAAAATTGTTAATTTGCCTTTTTGTCCAGGATATAGAATACATTTTATTTAGATGCCCGTTTTGAATAAAATCGTCACACTTAAAAAATTAATGAAGCACTTAAAAATAAAGCAATTAAAAATAATTGATACCAATGAGGGTAGGATTGCAAACTATTTTAAATAAATAAAGTAAGCTATATTTATTTAAAGGAAATAATTTTCATCGTGTAAAATATTCCAAGACTGCAAATACATTTTTTATATAGAGTTGTCTCCTAATCAATCAATTTAAGCTTTTGAATTACTAAAAAATTTGAAGTATTTTGGTGAAAATAGCAAACAGGAATATTACAATCAAAAATTTTTGCGACTAGAGTTGCCACCTGAAAATCGACATTTTTTTAGTGGCGCAGTAGATATACTCACGCTGGGTACAGGCCACTAGTCTATAAAAACGCACTTCACTCGTCGATTAGCGTAAAGTGGCAAAATTGAAAAGTATTTACACCTCTATCATATTGGATTTTTTGTTTTATCAATTTTGCACAGCCAAGCCTTTGCCTGGCTTCATTTCCTCCTGCGTGAATCATAAAAACACATGTATGTGGGTATTTACATTTAGTAGGTAAAGCAAGGTAAGAACATAAGTGTACATTTACATATGCCCCTCACCACCAGGGGCAACGCCCGGCCAGTGGGCAGCCACATATTGTACAACCACACCATATTTATTTATGGCCAACAATGACATTAAGCATTATTGTCAACATCAGCAACACTATCGCCTCCATCATCAGCGTCATCAGCGACACACTAAAAATGCAATGCTGTTAGCTTTTAAAAATAGCATCAAACTGGGCACTGCGCAGCGATCCTTTCACACTCTTCCCACATTTATAGCAATCAAAACTGAGTGTTTGCTGGAAATTTATACGCCAATAATGGCAGTGGGTAGTAAAATTCTACAATTGCGAAATTGTTTGTTTGCCAATTTTTTCCATTTGTTTGTTTGTTTGCTGCTTTGCGCTTTCTTTTTTTTCGTTTGTTGATTTTGCTTTGCAGCTACATAAGTGCGAGTTGCCATTTGCGGCCGCTTAATTGCTTTGCGTTCAGTTGTGGTAAGTATGTATGTATGTTGTGTCGCAGTCGTTCAGGTGTGGCGTGGCCTTGTTGTTGGTGTGCCTTGTCCATCCGCCTGTGTTGTACGCGTATCAATGCCAATTTCCGATATTGGCGCAACGGCGCAGAGAATGCCTATAAAATGGCAATAACTTTCAATTAAAATGCTTTGAGTATTTAATTACATACTTTGTCTGAAAACATTTGACTGATTTTTTGTTCTCCAACTGGCGAAATTTTTACTACACCGTAATACAATAGTGGTGCTTGTTTGACGTTTGACTGAAACATTTTTATTGGCTGGTACAAAGGAAGACTTGCGGTCATAAATGTTTTTTTTAGTGCATATTTGATGGGTTCCGCTAGCAGAGTGGAGAGTTACTCAGCTTCAGAGTAGGTAAACGGAAAGGTTGAGGGTTCTGTTGTATAATGGAAGACCATTTCATGGCTTTGGCGAGTTTAGAAGGAAGTATGCAAAGGGAAGAATTTCGAGCAAATTACAAAGTATTAGAGAACAATGTTTTCCTTGAAAGCCCAATAAATGAATTGATGTCCCTAACTTAATGTCAACAGTTAATTGTTAGCATCATTTTTGTTTATTGCTTTAAGGAAGCTTGGCAGGTGGCAAAACTTAGCACCGTGGCGGACTGGTAACCAAAACACGAGCTTGTAACTGCAGATGATGCACTTAAAAATCTGAAGAGGTAATTAGGAAAATTTCTTACCGAAGGGTTAGGTTAGGTTAGGAGGGCGTGTGTGGAATATTCCATACTATCACTCGGAGACAGAGAGGTTTATGGTGAGTGCCCTCTTTTAGTGAGTGTCAGGAGGATTCTAATTTTGGTAGGAGTTCTTAAAAGATGCTCAGGCCTATCATTAATTCCGTCGGTGATTGCGACGTGAAAAATTCGGAAAAATGCTATTATCAATTCCAACGTGATCCCGTAATTCTCCCGCAATTTCGAAATTTAGGAGATTGGCATCATTTATTCCGAGTGAAATGCAGTTTTGACTGTTTTTGTGAACATTTATGCGAACGTTTTTGCTTAGAATAATAAAATAAATTAAAACCAATAAAAACTAGGAAAAAATTAAATAAGTGTTTATTAATGGTAGTGATGCATAATTTAAAATGTACGAGAGACTGGTGAGCTTGATGACGTAGCGGACAGATATAGCACAGGGGTTTCCAAAAATCTCAAAAGAGTTATTGTAAAAAATAAAACGGTATTTTGTTTTTGTGTTGTTCTCTTTATTTTACAGGTTTGGTTAAACTACAAAAGCTATGTAAAACGGAAGTTGTCTCTCAACAAAACTGAGTAAAGGGCAACTGTAGGGGGAAGAAACCGCATGCACTCTTTCAATGACATAGAGGAAGCAGTCATAAGGCTTTGCGGGTTGGAAACATCTACTTCAGGCATCCACGGTACGTAAGCTTTTGTTGCAGCACGTAGCAGGAGTAAAAGCGAAAGCAATGCTGCTTCTCTAACTGAAACTCCAATATCGCCAGACCCAAACGACTGCTCCATGCACTCTCACTCTGTGCTGGATTATGTACCCGGCTAGAAATATTAATTGAATTTCATCATTTCAAAAAATTACATAATAAATGTACATTAGACTGCATCACTCCCCATGCAAATAATCGGTACTGTTTTTCCGTTGTAATTATAAAATCTATTATATTTTAAGACGTCCACCAAAATATTTCGGAAAAATTCATTCGTTAATTTGGAGCTCCAGGCCGGTTATTAAATAAAACATAGATTTTGGTAGTTTTATTTATTACATTTATTGCTGTCGATATTTCGCCTTCAATCTGAAGGCATCTTCAGGACTGAAAAACACCAAATGCATACATATTTACGTCAAATTACAAAAAAATTACATCAAAAACGCAACTTACATTATTGAGTTTTTCCAATCGACTAATTTTATGTGCAGAAAAATATTAACAAACAAGCTCAAAGAACACTTAAACATAAACAAGAGAATTTAAGCACGTCGAAATACCGTAAATGTAAACGAAAACTATACAAACAACAATACAACAATAAAACGGCCAAAATCAAAAAACTAATCACTTTGGGAAAAATATTAAGATTTAAGTGAGCTGGACCGATTTGAAAATACCTCCAAAAATGGAGTCTTTTATGAATAAAAATAGCTTCTTAAAGATGTTTTTTGAAAAAATCGCCTCAAATGACAAACCGGTTTAATCTTAAAAAATAAAAAAAATAAAAAAAATTTGAACTTTGAATCGTAATAATGAGATTTTTGAAGCTGTTTTTTAATTTTTTCATAGATTGGTATAAGAAAAACTTGAATAACTGAACCTAAACTCTTCCGATTTAGACTTGTGAGGCATCATTGGAAAGGTATTTTCTCACCCTTTTTATTTCTTTGCCAATAAGCTCATCCAAAGGATGAACGATAATGGTAGGATGAACGAACATCATTCAAAGTTGAATTAAGATGTGTTGGTATTTGAAAAAAAATAAAAAAAATATTGGGACGTGAATAACTTTTTTGCACATAAATAAAAATAGTGGGAAAATATCTTTCTACCGAGATTCCATAATCCTAAATCAGAATAGTTTTGGCCCAGTTATTTAAGTTTTTCGTAAATCAATCTTTGAAAAAAATAAAAAAAAAACAGCATAAAAAATTGCATTATTACAATTCCGCTGAAAAGATTTTTAAATATTTTTATGCAGATTTTTTAAGTCTTTTCTGTTTTGTCATCTGAGGGGATTTTTTTCAAAAATTTCTTTAAGAAACTATTTTTATTCATAAAAAACTCCATTTTTGGAGGTATTTTCAAATCGGTCCAGCTCGCTTAAATCTTAATATTTTACCGAAATATTTTGATGGACGTCTTAGAATATAATAAATTTTGTAATCCCGGCGGAAAAATTGCAAGGTTTTTTGGTGATGCAGTCTAATGTACATATGTATGTTCGTATATTTTAAGGTAGCCTTTTTATTAAAAAAAGACATTTTTGTTCAAGAGGTTTAATTTTTTTAATATGTGTCCCATAACGCCAGGAAATAGAGTTCTCGAAAAAATCCATCCTAGCTTCCCTTTTGTCATCGTTACTCATTTGCAATGAAATCCACTACGGACTCAACTTCTCCTCCATTACAGCACAATATCTTTTCAACATCGTGGACACTGCATCTCGATTCTTTCCGAAACTATACTGGTATCCACCCTCTGCTAGAAATTGCAGAGTACACACTACATGGCCTAGTGTTACGCCTTTTTTATGGCTGGGTTCCAATCATTTGGTACCATACCCAGTACGTATTTGAATGCATCCTTATTTGAGCAAAAGTTTTTTATAAACGTACAAAATATATTATACAACAACTCAAGCTTTTTCGTCCATACTGAAAGGATTGCCAGCATCCCGTAAAGTTTTCCGCTAAATGTTTAGACATCTCTGCTCCTCCTCCTCTCCTCCATATTACTATATTTAAATAATTAAACTTCAGCTTTGCTTGTGGAAAAATATGAATTTTCTTTCTACTTCTACCAACAAAGTAAACAAAGAACAGTTGAATTTAATTTAAAACTCTGGTAGCACTAATTCGAACTTAGGTTACATAGCTTGCAGCACTAACTGTGAAAACGTCAGAATTGCTGATAGAATTTTTCCCGAATTTGTGACGGGAGATATATTCACGACGGGATTTCGTTCGGAACTGAGATCGCCCTACAAACTAATGTATACATATGTAGGGGCCTTTATTAACGGCAGCAACAATATGAGGGTAGGTTCAATACTGAAGTACTATTTAATATAGAGAGGCGGCGTAGGAGTAGGATTATTGTATACGGTCGAAGTTAAAATCCCGGGTGAACTGCACGTTGTGTGAGATGCTCACAGGAAGAGACTACACCTAGGTGGTGGCATAGATTTTATGCGAAGAGAGCTTCGAACTTTAAGCGAATCCGATGTCGTTAAATCTTTGTATACAAAATATAGCAGCTATCATTGCTTTCGGATACTAGAAGCATAGACCATGCGGTCACAGCACCTTGGCGAAGAGTGCTACGCCGCTGCTGTAGAGATTGTCTTGTATCATGAAAACCGAAAATTGTTCGATCGTTTGTGCGATATCGTTCACTCAATTCCAGATTTACTTCACGTAACAGTAACACGTAACAGCAACACAAATACATGAATACCACGCATTTTCAAGACGAATAAAAAAGAGGAAAAAAACGTAGGTGCGAAGAGCTTGTGATGCTAGCAACCAGGAATACGGCTCGAAAACACTTTCAGAAAATAAAGCAGCAATCACATTTTTTCAGGATCGATACTCTTTCTTGCAAAGACAATAATGGAAATGTGGGACCAGACGTCCCGAGTACACTTGAGATATGGAGTTAACACTTTTCGATGCTTTATAAATTCGATAAAGGTAGCGCGTTTCATGACGAAGAACCCAAATCAATCGGCCAAGACGAGGTAAGAACAGCAATAATGCGCTTAAAAAAAATTAAAGCCTCTGAATTTCACGAAACACCAGATGAGCCGTCGAAGAGTCGCTAGTAACAAATGTTAAGCGCATAGGCGGAACGGACCGGCCACGAAACATCTGTACTATTATATATTTTGAAAGCCTTTTTTTCTGTTCGCAAAGCTCGTGATCGACCGTACCGATTTTTTTTTGCAGTTTCGGTTATAGGTTCTGGATGGGCTTCTCATTGTCTTAGGCAAAAAATAAAAGTTTAAATACTTCCTAAAAATGGAACTGCAGGACTTTAAAAATCCTATAGAATCTAACATACATGCCCACTAACAGCGCTGCTCATCTGCAAATCACAGATAAGAGCGCCCTCTGCTGTTAATTCGTACGAAATACAGCGCAAAGCAAGAGTTATGTATGTATACATATACATGCGTGCTAATGTTAACGTTAATGGTTAATTCTTATGTTAAAAAAAACAACATGTATGTACAGTTTTTGGAGAAATATGGTGTATTTACAAGGTATGAATCTGGTCATAAGCCGTATGAATTTTCCCATAAAAGAAGCACCAACTCTATGAAGAAATGAATGAAAGAGATATATATTTAACAATTTTGACTTATATACTTGGCAAGAATTTTTTGTAAACAACAAACCAAAAAATTTCATTTTGTGCTTCTTCGAAACTAGAAGCTTTTTTTAATAAGCTTTAAAAAGGACCGACTGCCAATAAAGCCTTGTGGATTGCGATTTTTTCAAATGTGTAATGCTTCCATTCAAACATCTTTGTGGATAAACAGTTTTTTTTTCAGAAATCGCTTGTATTATATAAAGTGTGGTTGAGTAAAGTTACACAAATTAAACTATTCTGCAATCCTCCATGTGATTATGCTTATCAATAGGAATACCAAGTACCCTATTTAGGGCCGAATTCACAGTGCGAAGGTAACTCAGAATCGGCAGTTAACTACAGATTTTAGATACAAAAAGTGAGTTAACTTCTATGTACATTAGGATGGTCCAAAAAAAAGTAAACTCGGAATTTTAATGCTCTCACCCCCTAGGATTGTTCCACACCGAAAAAATATGCTTACACCTTTTATTTTTAAGTCAAAAAATATTTGGGGTCGCTCAAAGCGCTCAAAATTTTCCATCTTTTTTATATGGGGAAAAATTACTTTTCGTAGAAATGGTATAGAGTTCTTGAAAATCAACATTTTTCGATCAGAAAACTCTGGTTCTCTTCAGGAGATTTTCAGTAATAATACCCAACGGTTTATTTAAACATTATTTAATGCTAACAATTTTATATGGGTCCCTCATTGCATTTTCAGGGGTTTTTGGTGGACCTGTAAAATATAGTTACTATGAAAAAATGGTTATATACACAAATGGGTATTATTATTTTGAGTCTTCTGAAGAGAAACCGAGTCTTCCGATCGAAAAATATTGATTTTCAAGAATTCTATACCATTTCTACGAAAAGTTGTTTTTTACCATATAAACTATGTAGAAAGCTTTCAGCGCTTTTACCGACCACTAAACATTTTTGGATTTCAAAAAAAAAAAAAATAGGAGTATATTTTTTCCTATATGGCAATACTAGGGGTTGCGAGCTTTAAAATTCCGCCTTTACTTTTTCAAATGCATTTTTGGACCACCTTAATATACGTACATGTATGCATATGTACGTTCGGTCGGTCACCCTTTTCAGGATACCCATTTGTGGCTTATAAATGCATAGAAAGTTGTACATAACTACGAATATTTTACTTGAACAAAATATGAATTTCACATGCAAACGCTTGTTCGCCACAACTCAACGCCACCAAATTCCCCAACGGCCAGTTAGCAATTGAATTAATTTCAATAATAAATACGCTTATGGCATTTTTATGATGAAGCGATGACTTCTTCAACTCAGACACATACACTACCCCTCTGCCGTACCGCTTACGGTCATAAGTATTTGCAAATGCATGCACACTTGTGGGGGGGCAGGGGGGGCGAGGTGGTGTTCTTGGAGACCCAGTGCCGTCAGCAGCGTCGCGACTATTTGCCTGCGTAAGCGCTGCGCTCGATTGCTTGCCTGAATTTCACATTTGTTAGCTGCAACTACAGCGCGCTGACGCCCCGCTAATAGTCAATTACAGCGCGTGCGCCTGCGCCCGCGCGCGCTTGCCTTTTTGACTTCATCGCAGCCTTTCTGCCGTCACTCCTGCGATGCTAAATAACATAAAATTTTGTTTGTGGCATAAATATGCGCCATTGTGAACGCGGCAAGTAGGCGCGCGCCGCCTTCGTGCTGCCGAGCGCGTAGCAGCCACGATACAGCTGCTGCTGCAGTCAGCCATGGCGCTTTAGTCGTATTTTGATTTTTTTTTTGTTTGTTGTTCGCTCGATTCATTGCATTGTTTTTTCCATGTTGTTTTGTGTTGTTAGCAGCGTTTGTTTTTAGCTTCCATTTCTAATTTCTACAGCATGTCGGGGCCATGTTTGGGGCCAGCAAAGGCCGTCCGCAAACAGCGCTACTGTCCTGCTGCAGTACGAGAGCAAATACACAATTGCACATATACACATACACACACCTACACATGTGCAGGTATATGTTAATACACATGTATGTATGTATGTAGGTAACGATGTAGGCTCGCCTAAAGCTCGGCGCTCCGCTACGAACTAGCATTGTGGACATTTGGCTATTGCGCGCGCATATCAACTAGGAAATGGAAATTTTTTCTTTATGGCTTCATTGGCAAAAGTTTACAACTTTATAGAGCCATATCTCATTTCGCTGCCAACTTGGCGAGTTGATCGCACGCCTCCCGCTGCCTACCAACGAGATGGCCGCGTGGCCGCCTAGTTGGCTGCTGGCTGGCTGGCTTTTCGTACTTAATCGGGGCCCACAAGTTCAACATTTGCCTGCTTTGGCTATTCCCATGCGCTTATAAATAAATACACATTTGCACGCGTATGTGTGTCTGTGACCACATCTATTTGTCTATGCAAAAGCCCTTGCTGCTGCTGCCTCTGCGCCTGCGCTGCCTTAGTTTACATATTTGTTTGTTACTGTACTGGAGCTACATTCATTTGCAATTGTTTCAGTTATTGCTATTATTGTTGTTCGCGCTCATTGCTTGTACATGCCATTATTGTTGTTGTTGCATATATTTTTCTATAAATATTTTTTTTTCTTGTTGGCGCTGTGTATATTAATGTCTTTTTCTATTTAAGTGCGCGCTGATTCGCTCATTGCTTCATAGATGCTCGCCAAATGGAGTCAGAGTCGGAATTGGAGTCTCCTTGGCCAGTCGATGGGGCTACGTAAAGGCTTGTTACCTTGCTGATCATCTTTCTGTTTTCCTGTCTGTCCTCGTCGGTTCGAATGTTCGTTGCGTCTGTTATGCCAATATCTGCATATATGTGGCTGCTTAACATTTTTGACATATTGGTTTAGGCGTACCCACTCATATTATGGTGAGTGCTTAGCTGCGCCAGCCATCCGCGTCACACTGCCCCCTCTGCTGTCCTCTCTTCGGCAAAAGCTATTTTCGGTTTGTCTCTATGGCAAGCTTAGACATACATATGCACTTCACAGTAGTGTTTGCTATTATTTTCGTTCGAGGTACGGCAATGTTGAATTTGCTCCAACAACAACAAGAACAACATGAAAAATCGCACGAATGCATAACCATGAACTTTTTTCGGAATCGCATTTTTCCGCCTCCGTATGTCATTTTTGCAATTTTGTTTTGCTTTGTTATGATAATTTGCCTTTTTTGTTGTTGTCGGTTTTGTTGCTGTTTCAATGAGTTTGAGTGATATTTGAATTGCAAATTATGCATTATGACTTGCGAAAGAACGAATCCTCCTTCGCTTCATGCCTTGCTCATATTATTGTTCGAAAATTTCTTTCTTGAAAAAAAAAAAAAATCTTAAAATAGACTTAAATAATGTACTTTAAGTGCCGTTTTCCAAAGAATATTTTAAAATTTACCTGCGCTTCAAACACATTTTTGCTTAAAGAGTAGATAAATTTTAAAATCTACAGAAGAAATCGGCTCTAAATTACCTATATTTATTTGTCCTTTTATTCGCTTAGCGTTCATCTAAAATTCTCAGCCAGCTTATCTTATAGTCTACAAAGCTTAGGATTCCCAAGTGTCCTTTCGCTGTCGCCATTACCAGCGGATGGTTAGCATCCTAACCTTAAGCTGCAATCAGACGGAACATATATTTTCAGTTTAAATCCAGTCCAGAGAAAAATAAACATTACATTTTTGTAGTCTTTGTGACCATAGATTACCACTCTTCTGATAAATAGTGCCACCACTCTGGCGTCTTGTATCAATATGCTTCGCTTTATAGGTTAGATGCCCGGTATTTACGCCAGCCTCATACATCTGAGCGGAGCCATCTTTATATTTTATGGCTTATCGTCATCATAAAGCTTCTGTTTTGTAAGCCTTAGAGCAAAGATTTTGTAAGTTTTTCACGCAGTTGGCAACTCCATCGGCTTCTGTTTTGTCAGCTTTGGAGCAGAGCTTTTCTTAAGTTTTCCACGCAATTGGCGACTCCGTCAGAATACGTGTAAAACTTTTTAAGTTTCCTTTTCATTTCAAAATGACAGACAGGGTGTGAAATATCTCTGCGGCGATTCCTGGTTTAGCTGGCTTCAGGATTTAGAGCGGTGATGGCCAAAACATTACACGAGAAAATTGCTTTTTTAAGTATTTATCTAGACTCGCGCAGGGAATAAGCTTTCCTTTCTCAATGCTACTATGGCGGTAACCGGCTTCCTGTCTTTTCAGTTTGATGTTTTTCGTCATCATAAAGCTTCTGTCTCCTAGTTAAAGATCAGAGCTTTTATAAGCTCTTAGTTGGCGACTCCATGGGTAAGCATTTTAAGCTGTCTAAGTTTTGCTTTCATTTTATATTGACTGACTAGAGATAAAAGCTCTCTTCGGTCACTACTGATTTAGAAGCTCCAAGAATCAAAGCTTTCATTTCCCTACGCTACTTTCATTTGCGCTTCGTGGCTGGCTATTCAGTGCAACATTGTATTTTACAGGGCAATTCTGGCTAAGATAGTAAAAAGTCTTTCGAAAGACAAATGAAAGCCAGATGGCAAGATACACATTGCGAAAGACTTTTGTTATTCTAGCACAAAAGTTTTAGAAAAAAAGCTCTCTCATTCACCACTCGTGGTGACAAGCTATTTTGAGTGAAAGCACTTGGATGTCATTTAGCTCGCGTCACTCCAACAATTGCAATGGCGGAGTGGCCAAGGCACAGGCGCACAGTGCCGCCTAAGTTGACAAAAATCGAAAAATTCCTTATCTGCAATGTGAGCGTGTTTGGTATTGTTGTAAAGGTAATTTATCCACTAAAAATAATTAAACAGAAATTTTCCTATGAAATAAATTATATTTAACCATTTTATTGAAATTGAGGCCGTTTTTTTAATGAAAAACTATTGTGGAAGAACAACAATAACTTTGAAATGGTAGAAGTAATAGTTATTTCGGCGATCACCACATCTCCTCATTAGACTTCCGTCAGTGGGATTCGATCCAACGACCCCAGCTGACTCCGCCTTATAAACTATTGTTGCTGTTTCCACTTTTTTTGACTACAATCAAGGGCAGCTATTCCACTGCTATTTACACTTGATCATGTGGTTGTTGTTTTTTTTTGGTTTTTGTTGTTCTATTAAAAAAAAAAACATATACCGCCAGGAAGCCACTAAAGTCAACAATTTTTATACTAACAACTTTAATAAGAGCATAGCCATGCGTAAGCTCTTCACGGAAACAAATGTCAATTCTTTGAACTAAAATGTTGGTTTGATGGTTTTTATTTCCATTTACATAGATAGTAGAAAACTACAGGAATAAAAATTTTGGAATAAAATTAAACATAGGGTGCGGTATTCCAGAATCAAAATTAAAAAAAAGGTATATTTTAATGGGATTAATAAAAAATATATGTAAAATATATTAATTATTTTTAATTATTTTATTAAAAAGTACGGATTTTTAGATTTCGAAAGAGGAAATAAAAAACTGCAAATTTTTCGCACTTTTTGAAGTATGTGTTTTTTGCTAATGCATAAAATCAGTTTTTCATGTTTTATCAGTGCCATCAGGTATGCACGATTCGTTCTATTTTAAAAAATGAAGAGCCAGATTAAAGAGTTGCCCATCTGTTAAAAAAATTTATTAAAATTTTTTGTTTAAGTTAAATGAATTATTAAGAGACAGGTATCAATCGAAATGTGTATGAAAAGGGTTTATCTCTTAACTATATGTAGAGGATTGCCACCTGTTAAAAAAAAAAAACAAATTCCACTTGAATTAAAGGAATTAGGTAATTGAAATAGATAGGTATCACCATACGGGAGTTTACGGTTTTACGGGGTTACGTGGTTTTAGCATGCAAATATTACAAAGAGGGATGCCACCTGTTTGTAAAGTCAAATTTAGTTAAACTAAAATAACAACTGTGTCAAACCAAAGATTTACGGCATCGTATTTGGTATTTTCTTACAAATATATACCTTGTCAATCAGTGATTTTTTGTGATTAAATTGGTTTTAAATTACTGGACTCTTAAATCAACTCAGGTATGTTTTTACTCCTCACTTATTTCTTGGTAAATATGTCCAATTTTTTCTTTTGTCTGAGACTTATATTGATATACATACTTATTTCAGTTACCTTATTCCCTTAATTAAATTGAATTTGATTTAATAGGCATGTAACGACCTTTCTACGTGTCGTTTAGAAGTAAAGTATTTTGAAAATTATTTCGGTTGATACCCATATTGTAATATCTAATTCCGAATTAAGATTGAAAATTAACCAAAAACAAATTGCATATTTGAATTAAGTATCCTCAATTTTACTAAAAAGCGAATTTTCATTTAAATTAGTCCATAATTCTATTTTTGCCCACATTTTACCTTTCTACCTTTTTTCATTTTAATTATTCCAATTTTTTATTTATGAAAAGGATACATATATATATCGTCGTTTAAAGTACAAAACCGCATATCGTGGTTCTACAAAACCTCGTAACTAACTTTTGTGCCAAACAAGATGCTCCTGGCATCAAACCTTTACCATTTATACTAAAATATCGATACTTACATAGAAATAAGAAGAAGTGATAATTAGGGATAAAAGATAAACCCTTTTGGAAATAAAACAAGTTTTGCTCTCTCGTATAAAATTAAGGCAGCCTCTCATACGAGGTTTTGCATTTTCTTATATATATATATTTTTCTTAAATTTAATTTAATTTAAAAAAACTTATTTTATGTAACTATTTTGTTTTTTAATCTAATTTGTTTATTTTTTTAATTTTCTTTAATGGTTTGGTTGCTATTGGTTAATAAGAATATTTGTTTAATTTCAGTTAATTTAAGGAACTTATTTAATTTTTATGTTTTAAAACAATTTTTTTTGTAGTTTTTTAGTTAAATTTGCTCTTAATGTTTTTAAATTTATTGTGTAAGAAACAAATGTATATTTTTTAATTGCATTTACTTTTTAGAAAGTTATTTTTTTTATTTTTCCTTGATTTAAATTTAATTTGTTATTCTTGTAATTTAACTGTCTATTAATTTTTAGATTTTATTGCTTTTTTTATTTCATTTAATTTTTATGATCCCATTAAATTTTTTAATTTTTTAATTGTTTTGTTAGTATTTGTTTTAATAATAATATTTTTAATCTAATTTAATTTTTAAATACTATTTCCTTCTTTTTTGATTAATTTCTTTTCTTTTTCTTATTTAATTCTCTTTTATTTATAAATTTTCATTGTTTTAAAAATAAGAAAATGTGTTTATATTTTTTAATTTATTTTGATTAGTAAAAAACTTATTGCTACAAGGCGAACAGGATAACGTTGAGACGTCCTTGTTAGCAGATATTTCAAATGACCTTCAAAAGACATTAAAGAGCCTTCAAGATAGTGGCCAGAACTGACAATTAAAAGAACTTCCTTTCTCACCGTGACAAAGTTAATAGTTGACTTTTTTTAATCCTCCATTCTAAATGCAATGGAAACACATAAATCTTTTAATAATAACACCATACAAAGGCCAAGCCAGCCACTCACTCCGCGTCAATCTTACATATGAAATGCATGTCACGTAACTGACTCTGAGTGAATGCATGCAAAGAAAGATCAACAAAAAGTTGGTTATGCCCACTGAATGCAGTCAACAACAGCACTTGAGAATCACAGACGAATTTGATATTCAAAGCTAATTTTCTGATTAGAAAATCACTATAAAAGTCAAATTTGTTGTACTCATAAGAGGCTCATGAACTGCTTCCACTTCCACTTCTCTCTTCACCCAATAATGCGGCGCATGTGCCCTTCTATAGATTGTATCACTCAACAATTGCATTGAATATTATCACCAGCGTCTTAAGCTGATTTTTTTTTTATTCGCCTCTCTCGGTGGTTACCCAGCAAAAAACACGATTACCACAGAAACGAAAGTGGAAACGAGCTAGGCGATGGGAATCGCTTACCGTTTCGCTTCAAGAAGACCTTATTTTAACATGGGCATGTCATTGGAGGTAAGCCCTTACCCGCAGCATTACTTTCAAACGAAGGGAGAACGCATGGATAAACAGAATCCAGAGAAGCGAACAAAGAATGCCTTACAGAGAAACTAATGTAGAATACCTAGATAAGTACATACTTATTTATATTAAATTGAAATCAGAAAATGTCTTAAAAGGTTAAAATTAATTAAAATTTTTATAAATCAGCGTAAATATGTATGTATTTAGATTTTCTTTAAAATCGGTATGTACATACATGCATATTTAATTAAGCTTAAAATTGTACTTCCTCACTCTTGTACGTCACTTCATTGACTGACTTCAACTTCGCTGCAAATTGAACAAAGCAAAACATGATTTTTATGCGAGACAAATTTCCACAGAAAGTAACGGTAGAAAAGGAATTTTTGGATATTCATTCCATTTTTCAGCTGACTACGATGCAGCATTCTACTTTGCATTCCCTAAAATGAAGCAAAGAAGCGAAACAAATAAAATATTGTAGGACATTCTACTTTGCATTCCCCGAAATGAAGCAAAGAAGCGAAACGAATAAAATATTGTAGGACATTCTACATTGCATTACCTGAAATGATGCAAAGAAGCGAAACAAATAAAATATTGTAGGACATTCTACTTTGCATTCCCGGAAATTAAGCAAAGAAACGAATTAAAAAATAAATATTATAGGACATTCTGCTTTGCATTCCCCGAAATGAAACGAAGAAGCGAGATAAATAAAATATTGTAGCACATTCTACTTTGCATTACTGGCAATGCCTAAAAGAAGCGAAAAAGTTCGAAGGCATTATAACGCTATGCCTTCTAGAACACGTTACCACTAAAAGCGATTACCGATTTTTTGCTGGGTACCTCAGCTCAGAGGCACAGCTGCCTGCCCTCCACGGCAATCAATTTTATGACGGTTATGCAATACACAAGTCAATGGCTTTTTATTATTATCGCTTTTCTTTTTTCTTTTTTGCTTTCGCTGTTGGTGTTGCTGTTTTGTTTGTTGTCAAAAACAAAAAGAGAATTCGGTAATAATCGTCATACCAAAATTGTATGGCAAAATTTTAAGAATTTTCCTACTAGCGCTGACCGCTCCGCCGCCGCCACTTGGTCGGTTATTATTATGAAAATACAGTTGCGCATGAGCACGTAAAGGCAGTTAAATTGACAAGAAAAAAAGTATCAAGCGAATATGATGCAATGCCTGCAAGCAGCGAGTGGAAGAACCGAAAGAGAAGAACGCGGGAATGCCACAATGTGTGCAGAAGTAGCGGTAGCAGTAGTAGCTGGGACCCTCACAGCGTTAGCCCAGAGGCCACTGGCCACCATCGTGGCATATCAATGACCAGTCATCAAAAAACACGCCTCTCAGAGTAGCTTGCCTTTTGGTTGTTGCCATAATGATGAATAAAGCGTTGTTTTTATTATTTTGTTGTAGTTTTATTCATGGCACATGTTTTGCATTTTCTGTCGGTCGTAATTTTTTTGCCTCTTTCTTCCTGCGTCAGATGCGCTTTATTGTTTATTAATATTGTCATGTCCAGTTTTCATCGTCAGTTTACTGATAAACAGTTCACAGGCACTTGCTTTTTTGTTTGTGTGTGAGTGCGTGAATTTTCGATTAAATTTCATGAGTATTTTATTAAAATTCTTCCGCCTCCCAAACACTTTTGTTACATTTGTTTGCATTCCACCTTCCTTTGGTGTCCTTCCTTCAATAATTGTGTTCTGTCTACCTGTTCTTACCGCGATTGCCTTTAAGTTATCGCAAATTACGCAATCATTAAGAGTCGTTTTAAAACTTTGAAGGCGGTACAATTTTATGCTTTTAAATTTTAAAATAATGCGTTCGGCCTCTAAATAATGATGGTGTTCTCCTGTCGTTTTTTTTTGTACAGAATTTCTGGCACATTAGCCACCTTCATTCAATTAAAATGTAATTATTGCTAATAAAAAAGTTGGGATGCTTGGTTTTTGGAATCAGAGTAGGAAACGATATCATGCCAAAAAACAAAACAAAATAAAATTTTTAAACATGTTATTAAAGAGGCTTTAATTTCCGATATTTTTAACCAAACAGGCTTTAGTGGCTTTAGCTGTTTTCGAACTGCCCGAAAATGTGAATTTCTAATCAGTTCGTGAATTTCTTTTGCTTTGAGGGGCTTGGTTTTAACATGGCTCCATTACAATCCCTGAAAATCTCGTTAATTTCCGAAGTACTTGATTAAGTACCACAAGCTACAAGTACGCTCTGAAAGGTAATTTTAAGATAGCACCGATTATCGAATGCCTTTTGGGGCTGCGGTGTAGCTTGGTTGCTGACTATCGACATATTGACGAACCTACCAGTGTGACCGCGGGCTTGTGAAAAATTGTAGCAGAAAAGAGACTTAAAATGTATCATTATGTATCACTTGTTTAATTAAAGTATCAAAGTATTTAAAGTAAGTAAAGAATTAAACTAATAATTTGTTTAAAAAACCATTTTTCAAAACAATTTAACATTTATCGATTGCAAAAAAGGTACACATATTACTTGTACTTGGTAACGAAAATGTTTTACATATATGAGTACATGTACTTATAGGACTCAGAATTCAAATTTGTAATCATTTTTAAGGCATTTCGAAAACATGCATTCCACCATTGGCAAAGTGAAGCGATTTGTTCTGTTTGTTTTGATCAAATTTAGTTCTGAGAAAATGCTGAGCCGCAAACATAACAAGCTAATAAAAATAAAAGAAGTTATATAGTTCGAAATATAAAAAGTTATTTAAAGCATTATTTAGCTTGCTTGCTCCCCCTTACTTACTTCAACGCAGTCTATTTTATTATCGAATTTAAAAATTTGGCATTGTGTAGAGATTTTCTCTTTGTCGCTTTTTTGTACAAGTTAGGAAAATTGCTGAAAACTGTTAAAAATGTTGAATTAGTGCTTTCTTTATATCAGAATTTCAAAATTTCACCGTTAAAATTAAATCTCTTTTTTTATTTGCAAACAAAGTTCAATAAAACATTGCTGAATATTATTTTTTTTTTTAAAGTAGGACTTTATTTAAATGTGCTGTAGATATATACGTCTCTGCGGCAGAAGTAATATATAGTTCTTTAATATGTAAATGATTATCTGTG
This sequence comes from Rhagoletis pomonella, assembly GCF_013731165.1. NCBI lineage: Eukaryota > Metazoa > Arthropoda > Insecta > Diptera > Tephritidae > Rhagoletis > Rhagoletis pomonella. The sequence goes on from NW_023458559.1 coordinate 55,241,260, forward strand.
TTACAAAAGTCCATATCAGCTGGGTTACTTGGCATACAGTTTAGTTTTCCAAAAAAAAGACAGTATAAGTTTATAATTACTTTTAAAATGGTTATATAACTTATGCAATCTGTATGATTCACTTTGAAATTTGATGCTCATTCGATTGACAATATCCAAAATATTTGACAAAAATAAATAATACAATTTTATTGGTGCGGAATCAATTTTTTCAGCAATAGCTCGCGCTTGTCCCGCTCACACCGTCATCGAAACAAAATATGAAAAATATTTGCAACGCGCTCCACAGGGATAGTAAACGATCAATAGCTTGCATCAGCGAGAACCAGCGAACGTTTGACCCTCGAAAAATTTTATGATTTTTAACAACAGCGTAGTTTTGAAACTCGGCAAATTCATCTACACTTTTAGCACTATGTGCGAAGAAATTGTAAACATCTCTGGCAAGTTTTTTGACTTCTACTGGAATTTTTTTGTACCATAGGAAAAGTATCAAAATTTAAAAAAGAAATATTCCTCCGAAATTCATCGAAAAATTTATCACTTTTGATCCACTTAGATCAAAACGGTCATACTGGTTCCTACACATTCAGCGTCAAAAATATGCATATCCTGACGTTGTGACGATTTTATAAAAAAACATATAGGCTGTATTTCTTTATTCATTCTGAACGTTTGGAATAAACTTTTTTGTTTACTTATTCTTTAGAACGTTCCTGATGATATGTAAACGTATATTTCAATGGCATTCTGTTTATTCTGGTTGTGAAATGGGTTTATCCGGAATGTATAAAGAAACGCAGCCATAATAAAATTGTAACAGGTTGATGAGAAAAATTAAGAGCAAAAGAAGCCAAGTCAACAATTTTTAGAACTTTTGTCTGTCTGTATATTTGCACGTGCATCACTCGGAAACTAATGCATGAAATTGAATGCGTTTTTCACGGATTTATTGCCAGAGGTCTAACTTAAAATGTAGAAGAAAGAAAAATAAGAGAGTTGCCGCCTGTTTGAAAATTGAAGTCAAAAGAAAAAGGCTTAAGAAGCCTCACATCCGAAAAAAGTTTTGTGGAAGGTTGCCACCTGTTTGAAAATTTTAATTAAATTTAATTGATAAGATAATATAAATAACTATAACTAGTGCAATATGGGTATCAAACTAAAAAGGTTTACTACCGAAGATATTCTACAGGAGGGTTGCCATCTATTTGAAAAATTTAATTCAGTTAAACTGATAAGAAAAGGACGATACTGAATTTATTCAGCTTTGAAGAAAGCGCGCGATATGTAGACTGGAGCTATTATACTATAAATTGAATTCCCCCAAGAAAGTCGATACTTTACCTAATTACTAAGTACCTTCGAAAATTTGTTATGAATGACGCCATAAGAGTTTTGGGAGAGAGTAATGACATGTTTGTTATCTTATAAGTTATAACTTTTGAACTGCGAAGTGGAACCGAGCGAGACATTGCACACCTATTTGTTTTTACCCCGGAAAGGTTATAGGCATGGTTTCATTTGCAAATTTACCATCAATTTTGCAATAAAAATCAACGCGTGTTTGAGTGAGTGAGTGAGTATGTTTTTTGTTCTTTCAAGATAAAACGACTGAACGGATTTCAATGAAATTTAGCACGCAGATAGGCTGTAATGTAGATTAACATGAAGAAAATCTTTTTTTTAGAGAGTTGCTACCTTTTACAAAAGTTTAAGCTAATTAATTAGTAAGCTAAATAAAATATTATATTACAAAAATGTGGGTGGGAATGCCACCTGTTAAAAAAGTTGAAATCGATCACTCAATAACTTAAATGTAAATAACATAACAACAATGTGGGTATAAAAATCAATCGGTTCATGGATGATGTTTTATGAAAATATTCTTTAAGAAGATTGCCTCCCGGTCAAAATTTAAAATCGGTTTAGTTAACTAGGTAAACGAAATACTTTGATATGGGTATCAAGCGAGAGAGGTTTAAGAAAGCTTTATTTCGAAATATTTTTGATTTTATTTGATGAAAGATATTTTTTAATAGACTTACCACTTAAAAAAAAAAATCAAAGTAAACTAACTAATAATAATAATTATACTTTGAGAAGATTACCAAACGGGAGAGATTTTAAAAAGACTTTATTTATATCGGAAATATTTTTGATAAGGGTTGCGATCAGCGTAGGAATTTAAAATCAATTTAATTGTTAAGCTAAATCAAATCCTGCTAATTTAATAAAATTTAGCACAGAAAGCTTATGACCCACATGAACATATAGCCTATTTTTTAAATTAATGCAATTAAAGGCTGTCTATGCAGATAAGCGAGCCCGTTTGTCACGCGTATTAGACGTGCAACTTAAGCTACAATTGCCTATAGTCAGAGACTACTACCAACATGTTACTTAATAGCTACTGTTTCAGTTTAAATAATTTCTAGGTGCCACTGGTTATTTCTCATATCGTCAGCTTTTTACGGCATTTTCAAAGCAATTTTGAGGTTAGGTTTGCATATATAACAGATGGACAAAATTTCGTTGGTGTATTACACTGTACAGCATTTGGCTGGATATTGGACGAAACCATTTTTTTTATGGGCCTTCGAAGTTCGAAATTAGACCTTCGGAAAAAAAGAACAGTCCAGCGCCTTCGTCTTGGTCTGCAGGCTGCATCGGAGACACAGCCACTAAATTAATCGTAGAATACGTGGTATGGTTAAGAGAACATCCAAGTCAAAAACGAAAGCACACACTAAGAAATAAATATCGATAGCAAAATCGATAAAAACATCGATAACAAAATCGATAAAAATATCGATAACAAAATGGATAATAATATCGATGGAAAATCTATAAAAAAATGGATAAGAAAATCGATAAAAATATCGACAAAAATATCGATAACAAAATCGATTACAAAATCTAAAAAGAATCGATTACTAAAATCGATAACAAAATCGATTAAAATATCGATAACACAATCGATAAAAATATCGTTTATTATATCGATAAGTTCCGAAAATATGCATAGGAAAATCAGTAAAAATATCGATAAAAATTCGCTGGCTATCGAAGATCGAAAGTGAAATTCGTATTATGAGCTATGCAAGCGTACCAATATTTTCATTGAGTATCGAATTTACTGTCGAACAGAATTTTGCTTTCGTTGGTGTAGCGAAGTGTTAGAAAATTGTGAAAAATATATGATTTTGCATTTGTTTTCTTACTTACTGTGGCTAGACACAAATTTTAAACATTTTTTTATTAATTTCAAGCAATTCTAACGTCGTGAATACTAAACACAAGCTCGAAAGTCTGGTTTTGCTTATGAAAGAAAATCCCAATACGCTATTGGCACGATCTCTGAGAACAAAATCATAGAGCTGTTTATAGTTTTAATATATTTTAAATAGATTTGGATCACAAAATTTCTTAAATAAATACAAAAGACCGCACTTAAACTCTCTTAAACGGTTTTCTGCTCCTGGCCAGTTTTCTAAGCTCTCATCCTCTGACGAATCGTTCAACCAAAACTCCGTTGTACTAAGTAAAATTGTTCTTGCCACGTTTTTAAAAACTCGCTTTCTTTTTTATTTCATTTTAATTTGCAGAAATTTACATACATATGTAGATATGAATAAGCACACTATTTAGTGTGCTCGATTTGTAAACAAAGCTATTGGGAACAACCTAAACGAGCGAAATTCACAATAGCGCTATTATTCATCGAATGAGCGCCATAATACCAAATGAAAATTCGTTCGATCAGCACTTTCGACCACAGTCGAAGATCGAATGCAACTCATAATAGAGGCCAGAGTAATTCGTTTAAACTACATTCCATTTTATGCAAATGTATGCCTACATACATAATTGGAATGTTTCTGTAAAATAAAGCCAGAGAAAATACCACTCACGGGTTTTATTTCCGTTTTTTTACTAAGGCTGCATTTCTTTATTCATTCTGAACGTTTGGAATAAACTTTTTTGTTTACTTATTCTTTAGAACGTTCCTGATGATATGTTAAAGTATATTTCAAATGCATTCTGTTTATTCCGGCTGTGAAATGGGATTATCCGGAATGTATAAAGAAACGCAGCCTAAATAAATCAAGCGGGCGTTATTTCCTTTTCTTTGGGAAATAAAGCCCTAGGCCATTATTGCTCTTCCACTTTAAAATAAATCGGTCACGACCATATTTCGCTTTTTTCTTGATTTTTGCCCACAAATGTTACGTACGAAAAATGAAAGCCCTATGCCAACTGCTCCTAATTTTTTCAAAAAAATGTATGGGGCGGCACCACTGTGCGACGCGGCCATGACTGCAAATAGGTACCTCAATAAAATATCAGTATATTAAAATCACAGCATTCGCCCCGGCATTGCAGTTTTTCACAACAACAGCTATTTTTTTAATAGTTAAACTTTGCTAAATATTTTTTAATCCGAAATAAAAGTCCTTTCCGGGTAATAAACAAACCACTTATCCCCATTAAACAAATTTGGTATCAAAGGAAAGAGGACTGAAATAGCTTTTATATATTTTTTTTTTTATAATTTAATACAAAAGGAATACATATATCTGACCCAAGGTTTGTTCTATGGTAATTAAATAACATTTTTGATTGGAATATTTTCGACTAGGTGGCTTTCCTCGTTTAGACATTTCAGTTTTAAAGCCATTTTAGTCCTCTTTCATATGATATCAAACTTGTTTAATGTGGATAAGCGGTTTGTTTATTATTAGGAAAAGACTTTTATTTCGCCCTTAAAAAATATTTGGCCAAGTTAAACTGTTAAAAAAAACAGCTGTTATTTTCTGTCCTTGGTTTCAAAGAATTCTCTTATACTTTCCTTGGGAATAACATCGTATAACAGCGGTCGCCCCTCGACAGACAATGGCAAACCTCTGGCCAAACACTCAGCAAAAGTGTTAGCGCCAAAATATTGTTATTATTATTTCTTTAAGGTGCAGTATTAGTTCATCTGTATGTGTACCTGAATTGGAAAGGGTTAATTTACATCTTTTGAGTACTTCTCCAGTTTCCATGGCAATGCCTTCTTTTTTCATGACTTAAAATTATAATTCTACTCGCATTTGGCTCATTGCCTGGTCACAGTCGACCAAAGAAGAATTCATTACTTCCACGGCTATGGTTAATGCGCTATACACTTTAAGTGAGGAAGCTGTTTCTTACATATAATGCTCACCATTTGTCACTAATGCTAATTTTCTTGCTTAAGCACTTTGTAATTCTATTGTAGCGATTTGCCATAGCTGAACAACGCTGTGCAAATGTGCCGAAGGTAGCAAATTTTCTTGGATAGCACAAATTGTGGAACGTGTGTTTAATTAAAAGTCTAAAGGCTTGTATTTTTGTGCAATTAGAGGCACTGCGGTTAATTTGAACGTTGCATCTTTTAACATACTTGCAATGCAAATTTAGATTGAAAATTATCGCTTGAAATTTGGCTGTGCGGAAAATTCTTGCTTTAAGTTTTTAAATTAAAAACAGAATGACGCCACTCTGTTTTTATTTTTGAAGAAAAGGTATGCATAGAAGAGAAATTCGGAAATTACTTGACACCAAGACTCTGCTTCTTTTCGCACACACAGCCATATCACTGTCAACGTGTGCTACTTGCCCCTCGCTGTTTTCCACTTGACACAAAATTTGCTGCTTATTCTTGTCGATTAGCAGGTGCCTGTTATGTGCGCTTATCGGCTGCTTAAATTCGTTAATCACTATGACACAAATTTTCAACTTCACCGTAGTGGATGTTACTCAGTCAGAGGCCAATTTATGTTGTTGCACACTTGATTGTCTTTATCATAACTTTGATTACACAATAAATTAGCAACTAATTTCCCACTCGCCTTATTAACTCATAATCTATTCATACATTATCAGCTGCTCATACTCGTACAACATCGCCATGTTGGCAGCACTGAAGCCATCAGCATCATTACGTTATGGCCGGCAATTGCTGCTAACCACCACATTCGCCAAAATACTAATTTTGTAATTGAACATTTGTCTATTTGCTATATTTATTGCTGGTTTTCCTCTTGGCTTCGTGAAAATGACGCTATTATGAAAATTATATACAAATTAAATTATAAATTGCGGCTTCATGAAATGAGTTGGTCATTTACTTAGTCAAATATAGTAAAGCAGGCGGTTGTTGTCGCCTCAATGTCAACAATTAGCAATTGGCAACACAATTTCAGGGACGTCATAATTACAATGCGTGGTATTTTATTTTTTGACTTCACCTCAGTTGGACTTTGTTTTAGTACATTTTTACACTACGGTTATTTTTTTGTAACACGAGGTGTGAAAAAAACTATACACTAGAAATTGCTTGCCTCAGTTCCAGTATGTAAATGCATGCTGTTGTTAGCTTGTGGTAAAGTAAGGTTAGGTTAAACGGACTGCTTTTAACAGAAGTTTATTTGGCGTTCGCAGAGAGCCATTTTGACATCCAGAAGTATATTTTCCTGGGCTTATTTCCACATGCCGGTAAGCCATTACGGTCTGTTTTTGGTAAGTTCAGCCAGCTTTTGCGCATAGACTGCACAGAGTCTCCAAAAATTGTCTCGATAATTTCTGTTATTTATTTAGAGATAAGCGGCAATAAAAATTTAGTTAATGATATTAGTGATTTTTTCCGGAAGTAATTTAGGGTAGAGAAATTTAGAGAATCCTAGAGAATCCTACTACTGGTAGGGCAGGTAGGCAGATGTGGCTAACACTGCTACACAGGGACATAAATAAGTGACGAGTTGGAGGCCCGTTGTGATACCACAACTAAGAGTCCCCCCTTGCTAAACCGTTTTGAATCCTTGACGAAACTCGTGAGGCACCTTGGGTTTAAATCTAGCAATTTGTCAAGGTTACTAAAGAAAGGACACCTTAGAAAGCGCAATCTGCTTCTCGATAATGCCGGAAGCTATAGAGAAGGTGGAGAAATGTTTCGCCCCCCTCATAATTCTTGCAAATTCTGCAGCATATAGGGTAAGGCACTCTGAGCCGTTTGTTGTTTGTGCGTGTTTGCTATAGGTATAGGCAGTGGCATTTTAGAGTACCAATTGTGTGAGATATACCCTCCCTATTTAAAGAATATAAGCTTCGAGACCTTTTTCGATCCCACCTAGGCCAAGTTTGCCTAGAAATTCGACAGGTCATAGTTTGCATCCATCTCTCGCTCGCGCGAGCATAGATAAATTCTCTTAAAATCAGCTTGCAAAAGGCGAAGGGCATACCAATGCGTTCTTTTTCCGGAAGAATCTGCTTGGTCGTACGCTCCCTTGCAAGTTCGTCCGCCATATAGCTACCCTCTATGTCCATATGACCGGGACCCCAAATGAGGTTTTGACTGTTCTGCTTAGCCATCTCTTGCAGAGAACGGCGGCAGTCCAGCACAATTTTTGATTTAATTGCGACGGAACTCACATCTTTAATTGCTGCCTGGCTATCACTTAAGATGAACACTCCTTTACCTTTTAAATCAGTACAAAGTTCATTTATAGCCTCCATTATAGCTGAGACCTTCTTGGTCTGACTTTAGTAGGAAAAGAACAGCAGAGCTGCTAAGTAAGTCAAGGGTTGAAGTATTTAGAAGTATAGCGAGTATAACCGGCCATTGGCTGCTAGGAAAACAAGCTTATAGAATAGGTTTTCCATGCAACAGACTATGCCGCAGTTGCGGCTTAGATGACAGCGAAGAAACCATATTCATTTCCCGTATGCATACATATTCATAAGCGGTTCGATTAAACTGCAGGAATATTTAACAGGTAGGTTACGGTAGAAAAAAATATCATTGTCCACGAGAATTACACCGAAATGGCATTTTTATGCGCTAAATAAATCCCCAGTGTCAACTTGGGTAGCACTACAACCAACTGTAATGATTTCGAAAAGTCTCCAAAAAACTGGAAAATTTCGAAGCTTTTGGGGGTTTTTTTTAGTGCCAAAAGTAAGCGTAAAAATTATATATTTTGGAACAAACTTCCGTCAAATTTGGTTTGGAGACAAACCAGTTTCGGTTTTGTGCCATCTTCGGTGTAATTTTTCGGAAAAATCAACCAACAAAATAAACAAGTCAAATTATCGGTTCTATCGACATCTAAAAAAACATTAATTTATTCTTTGGCCAAAACTCTTACCTCTAAGGGATGTTTGCATATAAAATGACGCACAAGAAATGGAAAAGTAATTTTCTTCTATCAAAATTTCTTAAATCAAAGTGCAGCTCTCTAGAAAGAAATGTTCGTATATTTATGTCTTCAAGAATATTTACAGCAAACGCAAAGTACTTTTTCAAGCAATGAAAAATATTTCTTGTGATTTTCTTGAGAGCTGCAAACAAGTTTTTAGTTTGAAATTGTTGGTAAACAGTAGCCTAAAAGTAATTCAGTGCTTTCGGGCAAAAAATCACGTTTGTAATTCTTAAATAAAGCTCCAGCCAAAAGTGCATATGAAATGTCCTAAGGCAGTTAAAATGCGGCAATCCCGAAAACAACAAAAGACTTAAGACGCGAACTTCGCCGCGCTACTTCATATACCCAAAGGGCATTTGCATACACTCACTCACAACAAAATACAAAAATTCAAGTTACCAGTAACTTATAGCTCTTTATTTTTATTTTTTTTTAATTTCAAAATCTCGCCGATATCACTTGTATCTGCCACATTGTAGCAGAACATGAGCGAAAAGGGCTAGCTCAGCTCAGATGCTATCAGCGAATACGCGAACAATTAATCAACCCTTCTGCTTCTTCTTCTACTTCTATTGAAGTGAACTTTATGTTATGCACAGATGTTCATGAAAAAAAAGAGTCTACATAAATCGTTGTTGCGTGTACCGCAACGCGTGTCAGCTGATCGACGTGCTGATTGCTGCTGGCAGTGTACCTAAGAGCGATGCCTCCTGCGCCGTCGAATGTAGACTCAAAATTCAAAAGACCTTTTGTTCATTTGTCATTCAAGTAGTTATCCCACTACTTTTGTATGAAACTAATAATAAATCGTTTAACTGATATCCACTATAGACTGCACAAAATGGCCACATGTCAAATTAATGTCCACATGCAGCACATTTATCACGCAGCTGTATGTATGTAACTAGGTAAGTAAGTAGACAGCTAATCTTCGCGTATTTCAAAGAGTCTGCATAGAAAAAAATCATCTCGTTTTACACATGTACGCACAGTGTGAAGTATTCGCAGCAACTGCAGGCAACTCTGCAGCCAATAAGCTACCCATCCGGTATTTCGGAGTTATTGCAAATATCGCAAGTCATTAGTCTCGCTTGCGTGCCCTTGAGCTTCTGCCGGCCGCCTGACCTAGCTACACATATTTGTTAAATTTAATTAGATTGCCCACAGTGGGCATTTCGCTTTTCTTGCAGTGCGACTTTAGTTAGGTACAAGGTCACATGCAGTTTTACAGTCATAACTATTACAATTTTACATTCGTGCAACATATCGATATACATATGTACACAGAACCTGCATGCTCTATTCTTAGCCAGACTTCTTCAATAAGTCGCTTCTTCACTGCTTCTAACCTGTCGACCGTCGACTGTCGGCTGACTGCCCGAGTGCTTGACTGGCATAATTTTTTATGCAATTTTTAATCCTTTGCAACATTCAACATTTGCTGCATCAAAATTGGACAAGCACTTCTTGAAAGTTCTATATTAAGCTTACATGTGTAAGCGCTTAAGAAAGCGTTCATACATACCTGACACACATTCGCACATGCTATTACGATACATACATACATATGTATATGCTCATATGCTTCTGCCGTTTCAAGCTATTGTTCGATGTATATGCCCTTGTGCATTCTCCAGCTGTGAATTATGTTTCTACATAAATTACCAACTGCGAAATTAATCATTTTTGCTATGTTGCAGCATTTGCTCATTTCCCAAAGGCACATACTAACTACTAAACGCTTAGACATAATCGTACACATATAGTACATACATATTCATGCATCCATGGTCAGCTTCAGCAGAAGCTGGGAGAGTGTGTTGTTTGGCGAGAGGATAAAGTTGACTGCAGCGCAACATCACTTAAGTCAGTTATAGGCGTTTGCTTTCTTCTTCTTCTTGTATGCATTTGCATTTGCTATTTTTTGTTTTTTTTTTTTTTAAGATTTATGCAAATAACAGTGGCGCCTCGGAGTTGCAGTGTCACTTTATTCGTAGCCATTAGACCTGCAGGGCACATTTCTATTGAAGGTTAGAAATTTATATCAAATTGCATGGTACTGCTGCTTGCTTTTGGCTTGGAAATCCAATTTAAAGTTTGTATGCAATATGTACTTAAGTTTATTAATATGAAACGAATAATGATATTCTACAGAATATCTTTACGATTTTTTCCAAATATAATGCCGCTAAAGATGCTATGACCTCGCCACCAACTTGGGCGAGGCTACATGAAATGGATGTTTGCCAGTGCCAGATATGGGGAGCAAGCGTGATGGTCTAGCAGCTTAAACCCCAAATTTGAAAAAAATAGTCAAACCGATTACGGTCTTGCTTATATAAGGCTTGATTTGAGCCAATTATTGAACATTTTTTCGATGGAAATTTTTCGGCAAAATAAGAGATCTAAAATTGGGTGAATGTCTCAAAAACGCATTATACAGTAACTACAATTAAACATTAGATGAGAGCACAACCTATCTTCTTTCTAACTTTAAAATTATCTGATTTTTTTTAGAACATTAAAGTATTGCGTAAAAAAAGTTTTCCTATTATAAACATACAGAAAATTATCCAAAATTGTTATGCTGCCTTCGACTAGCTAGTGGTTTCTATGAAAAGTCTTTCAATGTCGAAATTCTTCTCGGTGGGATGCTTCTGAATTTTTCGAAACAAACACCTTTCATTAGATATTATTATAGACTTATTTATCGATAAGAATATGTGTTATTTTTTTTGTCAAATGTTTCATATATTTTAATATTGCTTAGTTTTGCCTCTTAGCTTTTTAACACAGAGACCCGTGGATCGATTTACAAATATTAATTATCATATCCATAATTTTTCGACTGATATCCATTTTATCGATATTTATCAAAATGTTCATCAGTACGTTCGAACGAGCTGATATCTTTTTAATCACTGATATTAATTATGTGGAGATATAATTATTATTGAAAAATTTCCTTTTTGGTTGTTGTTGTTTCCGACAGGGTGGGTGTATGATGTATTTTGGAACGAATTTCCGTGATCCCTTGTCAAATTTTGGATTGGAGACAAACCGGTTTCGGCGTTGTGCCATCTTCAGTGTCATTTTTCGTTCTGCAGAATTTTTGTTGGTTGCTCGTATTTATACTTCTTGTTAACTCCCTCTTTCTTTTGTTAGGTACGTCTTTTTAGTTTTGCAGTGTTGCGGTTTGCAATAGTTAAATGAATTGTTTTGGCTCGTTTTTGACGGCAGGTAGAAGTCCGTGATTTTTACCTTCTTTGTTTTTGCAGTAGGTGTATTCCCTTCCATGTCTGTCATTAATATTTTGTTGTTGTCATTTTTATTTTTTTTATTAGATTGCACGTTTTTCGACACCGCTGTCATTGCGGTCACAGATTTTTAATTTAGTTAGATTTTAGTTATTCATACACAACTTAAGAGATATACATATAAACCATATTTGTAATAATACTTCTATATTGGCAGTAAGATAACTCCTCAATGTGTAAGCATTCCGAAATCAAAGCGAGACAGACTAGTACCGTTTTTGTATATATATTGTGTACGTGAGTGCCGTTTCTGTGTATGTGTTGTGTACACGCCCTGTGGGGAAAATCTCTAGTTCTGAACTGGTGCGCTTCTAGTACATTTAGACCCAGTACTGGTTCGCGATAAATCTCTTTTGCATGCAAGCAATTGGCGAATTTAACATGGCGATGTCCTAGGAAGTGTCAATTGCTCCCCGATGCATCCCTTTTACGATAGTTCCGAACTAGTCCTAAATTCTATAGTTCCGAACCAGTTCTAAAATCGACAGACGAAAGAAAAAAGTATCATGATTTTTCAATCTTTTTGGTTCTTCCGTGTGTGCGATTTTAAGTTATTTTGGAAGAAATGTGTTTTCAATTTTAAATTAAATTTGTTTGAATGATTGTAAGAAATGTACGTTTACATACCTTTAGCTGTAGCTGAGTTTGCAAAGGTGCTCGCTGTTATTTCTTAGATTCCAGACGGTCCCAAAATGTTGAAATGTTAACACAAATTTTAGTTTTGTATTACCAAGCTATGAAAAAGCATCTGCGAAGCACAGAATAGAAGCGTATTGGAACGAAAAAGCCGCCCAACACATATCTGTGTAAAGTAAACAAGCCCCCCGCTGCATCCCTTATTCGATAGTTCCGAACTATTTCTAAATTCGACAAAAAAGATCTAGTTCTTTCTGCATCCCTTTTTCTATAGTTCCGAACCATTTCTAAATTCGTCACTTTAGATATAGATTTCTAGTGAAAAAAACTGAAAAAAAAATAGTTTTTTAAAAGTACCACTTTTCGCCGATTTTGGACTGGTGGGGATCTAGTTCCTATCGGCCTAGTTCCTTTTTGGCGATAAAGACCTAGTACGGAACTAGAAATTTGATTCACTAGTCCGCGGTTTCCCTGCAGGGTGTTTATTTATAAACGTATGTGCTCCTTTTCTTTTGTATGTGTTTATTGATATATCTGTACTGTAATATTTTCGGACGGTACTAGCTCTTACTGCCGATATTACATAAATGATATAAACAAATCTCACGAATATTTTTTTTTAGTGTCATTCCCTTCTCTCGGCAGAAAAAAACGCTAATACATCCTTCCTGTATTTAATTCAATCAATGGTGTTCCAGAAACAAAGACAATAAAAAAGAAATCAAATATTTGAAAAAATTTAGCCTTAGAACGTTTATTTTGGCGAAAAAGTACTGAAATTACTATTTTTTTTTTCAAATAGAATGTTTATATTAGAGGTAATGAAAGTTGGCATCAAATAAGTACAACATATCTGTGAAGTTTCATGAGTGTGCCACCATATTAAAAATTGACAGCATGCAGCATATATCTGTCGCAGTTATTTCGTAGTTTTTGTAAATTTGAGAATTTTTTATTTTCAAAAGTTAAAAATACTTGAAAATGTCAGCACTAAACGGTGAAAATGTTCTTCTTGCCAAAACCAACGAATGTAGTGTAATAAAACTAGTGTACCACCAAATTAAAAAAAAATTACATTGAGTAAAAGATGGCTATGATTTGAGAAACTAAAATTATATTTTTCAAATTTTTATTGGCAAACTCGAAATTAATTCCAAAAATTTTTATATATGTATATTAAGAAAGTAGTATATACATACATACATATATGCATAAGGAATACTGTGAAAAAATCTTCCACGCCAATATTTAATTACTTTTAAATGATATGACTTTTAAGTTAAAGGGGCGAGTAAATGAGTTAGATGACTGCGCATGGTGCTACGAGTCGCATACGATACATACGCAACTACAGGTAGTATTGCCACACATGGGCTTTTCCTACCAAAACTGGTAGGCTCAATTCCAATTAGTAGGTTGGTAGGCTAGATTGGATTTTGGATGATTCCGCGACACTAATAATTATTTACGAAAAATAGAAAATATTAATCTGCAAACATTTTAGCAATCTTATTTACAGGAATATATAATGGTGCGCTGAAAAGGACTTGCACATAAACCTACTGAATTCCACCATTGTCCCATTTACCAAAAGAAGGAAAGTCAACTTCACTAGACCCACCTTGCCAGGGACAGCAACTGAGTGCTCAAAAGAAGTATCTAGGGGTAATAGCTGAACCAGCTACCGACGTATTAGCGTAGACCATGTCAGCTAACACGACCTATCTTATGGGATTCTCGTGTTAAAGAAAACTCATCACAGCATGAAGGTGACGTTGTCGTTGCTTTTTCTCTCTCTCTCTATCAACAGCAATTTCATATATTAATACGGACGGCAGGAACGGAAGAGCGACTCCTTCGGTGGGTGGTTGAGCTTTAACTCTAAACAAAAGGCTCAATTGGAACTCATATCTTTCGAATGTTACCAAAGAGTCTACAAGGGCGTCTTATGCCTGTCAGAGGTTTCATGGTAAGGCTTGGGGAATACCACCCAAACGAACGTATTGGTATTACGGGCATTTTTCCCTTGCCTATTTTGATTGAAAAAGAGACCTTCTGTGGCGCCCTGCCGCTGGCCAATACGGCCAGCATGAAAAGTGGAGTCTTCGGGGTCATTTGAAGGTTCTCAAGCCATTCCTGGATGATCCCAAGTTATCCTTCTATAAACACTACACAGTCGGAATTCCTGAAAGGGACTGCTGTCAAGCGATAATAACTATGATTGACGAAGGGTCCCAAGTATGGTATACCGATGGATGGAAGGTGGACGACGGGAGTACTGTGGCAGACGTACTTGGATCAAGATTACAGGAAAGTTTGCCTATGGGCACATCCATCATGATCCAGGCGGAAGTCTTCGCAATTGAAGCCTGTGCTCGCGAATGTCTTCGTAGAAGGACAAAATGGGGCCAGAATAAATATTATTCGCACAGTCAGGCAGCCCTAAAGGCATTCAGGCTCTTTTTAAACGGCATAAAAGTTTGACCCACCTGGGAGCCCACAATAGCGTAACGATGTAGTAGGTTTCTTGACATGAAGGGTTAGAAGGCAAAGAAACGGCTGACTGTCTCGCAAAGCATGGAGTCCAAATGCGCTTGCATGGTCCCGAGTCTTTTGTGGGCTGCTGGAGGAAACCCCACGTCTCACGAATTGCAGACTGATACACTTTGGGGAACGATTGTCTGCTCCATCCAAAATTTGGAACATGGCATCCTCCAAAGTGCTTAACTTCTTAAATAGTCTAAGATGGGAGTGATAACAATTGGCGCTTAGCACAATAGATCATCTTAGGTCGTAGCGGGAGTAGTCCCGGCGTAATAATAATATGTATAAGTAAACTGTAAAGAGACATACATTTGTATGCTTAAGTAAGTACAGTAAAATGAATTATGTTACGCACCTAATTTGTTTTTATTTTACTAGCTCTGATTTGGCGTTACTAAATGTTATGTTATCTCAATTTTTAAAAAACTTGTCATTGAAAAAAATATTAAAAACTCAAACATATTTTTGATGGGGTTTGGTTGGTTTTGGTAGGAAAAAATTTGTCCGTGGCAACATTGACCACGGGTATATGAGCATGAGTGGTTATTTTTAATTTTTTAGTATACATTTTTTAAGTTTTCATTTAAGTGCGATTTCGCGATGAAATCTTGCTCTTTATTAAAAACTTAAAATAAATAATGCATTGTGATGTAATGTGGAACGATTTTCCCTTGTCAATTTGGTTTCGTTTCAGAACGAAAAATGACACTGAAGATGGCACAACAACGCCGAAACCGGTTTGCCTCCAAACCAAATTTGACAAGGAATGACAAAAAATCGTTACACATTACGTCACACTCCTACCCTGTCGGAAACACCTACAACGAAAATGAGAATAATGTATTGTCGGAGATAAGTGTGCTACCATGTTCGACCATAAAAAGTTTTTTGTCGAAAAGTTTAACAACTCGTAAGATTTTCTCATATACACTCAAAATATCTACTCTTCTCCGTGCGTATTTCTTAATAGGATGTCATCCAATATTAAATGCTAGTTATTTATTTGAATTATTACTAGACTGCGAATGTTTATGCAGAAAACGAAGCCTAAAGATATGTACCACTTACCTATATAAATTTCTTTAAATTTTTGTACATTTTTTTACAGTTATATGGACACATTTTAAGGCTTTGTTTTTAATTTAATTTTTTTTTATTTCATTTCACTGAACACTGAGATATATATTTGACTAAAATATTGAGTTAGATCTAGGCCTTATGTACTTATACGTATGTATGTATGTAATAAATTCAATTAACAATAGCTGTGTTTTTTTTACACCCATATACATCCACGCTTAACGTGTAAAAAACAATCATCGACAATTTCCATCTCAAAACAAGTAATTTCGATTTTATCGACAACTATTCATAAGCGCAAGGTTCGAGCCCTGGTCAAAGAAACATCGCAAAAAAAATTTAGAAAAAAGGTTTTTCCTAACAGCGGTCGCTCCTCGGCAGGCAATGGTAAACCTCGGCTTAAAACTGTAGGTCCCTCCCCTCTGTGTGACAACATCAAGGCGCACACCACAAATCGGAGGAGTAGCTCGGCCAAACACTAACACATGTGTAAGGGCCAATCTATTATTATTATTATTATTATTATTATTCATAAGCACACATAACGTTTTTCGCTTAGAGCTCCATACAACTTTTAAGCGCAGATACGTATGCGTGTAAAAAAAACACGTCAAATGTTACATAAAAAATATTTATAAACTAAGCTGCCCAAATGGCCATTATTTGATCCCCAAACCTTGAAAGTTTAAAAAAACTATATGCACTCCGAGTAAAAGTCTGTCAACCTGGTAGTATTTATTATTGGAGAAAAACAAACTAATCAAAATGGACTTCGATATTTTCATCAAAATACTAGTCGATACATTTATATATTTATTTTTTGAGAGGCAAATTTTTGATTGTCGATATTGAATTAACTTTTCTTATCCCCTATAATTATCGATATCATTATCCTGTGCCTATCGACATTCAATATCATGCTAACAATAACCCATACATATTTTTAGAAATAAATAACTTCTTTTATTTAACATGATGAGAAAAAATAGTATATTTTTTAATTATTATTATAAGGGTTTACTTTTTCCCGTTTTTGATATTCGACAGCGTTTGAATGGGAAAAAAAGCAATAAAGTAATTCTCTCGGAGCCCGCCCTTAATATTGTTTGAATCCGTAGAGCCTCCGTGTCCGTTTCTCCAACTTTTTGTTTTAGAAAGAGTGAAGTTTTAAGACCACAGTTTATAGTAGTAGCACAAAATTAAAAAAAAGAAACTACGCAGCACAAATTTGAGAGTTTTATATTTGCTTTCCATATCTGTGAAAGCAGATATTCTCAGCTGCCTTCAGATATCAGGGCTAGTCGAAGATCTTTTCAGATAGCATCCAAGCAGGAGGTATTATTAAAAAGTACCTTCCTGAGATTCATCAAATTGCCAACTGGCATACTCGTACTCACTTTGAACTGAAAATATACTTATTTATGTATTTTCAATATTTTTTTTCTCCAAACGCAAAATAATTGGATTCCAGTAAAGGGCTTATCAGCGCTGAAGCCAAATTACTCTACGCACCATATTCTTTTGCTAAGTGCGTGTGAATTTTTTCCAAACTTTAGTGAAGTACGCTTCGAAAGTAAAGGTACTCGTTTGCCTTACGACTGCCAATCCAACAGCCACTCCAAGTGTAGACAACTCGATAAATTGCCACATTAATCATGTGCCTGTTGAACGTGCAAACGCTCCGAAATACCACGCTGGCTGACATAAAAACAAATAACGCCAACACGCCCCAAAGAATGCATTCATTACTCTCGCATTTATTGGGTGGGAAGGAGGTAGAAAGAATAGAAAGATGCAGGTAAAATAATTATTTGCCTCCACTAAGTCGATGATGATAGAAAACATTTGCAATTAAATTAAAATTTTTCATAAACAGATATGTAAAAAAAAAATACGACAACACAAACAATGCATTCATACATACATACCAGCACATGCAAGGTACACATACTGCTCGGCTTGCTGGACAGACAGCCACGCCAAGCTGCGCTGGGAGTTGCATCGGCAGCCGCAATTGTTGCGTCGACAAAATCTACCCCCTGGTTATTTGCTGATCGTATAAATACAAAATGTGGGCGTGGCACTAGCAAAAAGTTATACATGGAGACTACCACAAAACAAAAACAAATTGATAAAATGAAAATAAAATAATATAAAATAAAGTCACTGCGCGATGCGGCTGGAAAGTACTTCGGCTGAGAAGAATAATTCTGGCATTCACGAAATTATTGCCGCCAGAGTTAAAAGTGACTGAAACTCCGCTGAAACTGTGTTCTGAAGTTGAACGAGACACCCGGGCGCACAAAGGAGTTGCTGCGCTTGTAGAGAATTGAAAACATGTCCACCCTCTTAGTTTTTGCGGCAAAGCAAAGGTGAGCTGCTGCTGTACAAACGTACATAGTTGCCGGAGATAGCTGCTCGCGCCTATAAAGTATTTTATAATTTAATTTATGTAAAGCGAATGCAAAAATCGCAAAGCGCACACAAACTCCCAACTCTTCCCATGCAGCCATTGCAATGGCAGTGGCGGTGGCAAACTGAACGCTGAAGCTGTGTGGGAGAGCGCGGGCGGGAAGCCTTCGCTGTACGTATTACAGAGTGCAGTACGTTGCTTGGGCAACGTTTGTGCCAAAAGAGGACGCCTTCTTCATGGCTGTCACGGCCAAGGTGAGCTGCGTAAGTCTCAACGTGTCGCTTGGCTTGCTTGCTTTGGCTTTCGGTTTTTTTTTCTGTTTTTTTTTTTCAGGAACATTGCCTTTATATGTTCATCGTTTGCAAAATGCCTAGCTGTTATCCTCATACCTAACTATTTGAATTCTTCATTCACGCAGTCTGGCATACTTACGCACATATGTACATACATATGCTTACACACCTTGGTTGTACTCATTTCATAGGCGGCAATCTGCTTGAGTTATGACTTAAGTGCCTGGCGGCGATTTTCCGCGGTTCATTTATCATCTGCGCTAAATTGTAAGCGTCAATGCCAATTTTCTATCTCTTTTACACCAATGGCGATGTAAATTGGGGTTAAATAAAGTGTTTCTTAATTTCATTGTAGGCAAGTAGTATACAATAGTGGTAAATTTTGGTTAAAAACTCGGATTTTTCTTAAATTCTGCTAAATTTTTATTAAAAAAGTAACAAATACGCGGCACGCCTCACTGCACCTTACAAGTATTTTTGTATTGTTACTCGCTCCCAAAACTTGTATGGCTTCATTCATAAAAAATTAAATAGATTTGAAGAGCTTTATGAAGTGACATTTTTAAACAAATTTGCTTTAATTCTCTTTTTTTTCAGTTAATATTTTTTCGAAAATAGTCAATCCTGGAAATTTAATTTATACTCTTATAACTCGACGCTGCATATTATGCGCTTTCATCAAATGGCAGTTAATTCAGTATTTACCTTATTTTATCATTTTAACTGAATACAATTTTTTAAATAGGCGGCAACCTGCTACCAAAATATCTTCGGCAGTAAAATTTCTTAGACCCCTTTAGTTTGATAACCGCATTGAAATATTTTATTTATTTTAACAATTTAAAATTGATAAAATTTTTCAAACAGGTGGCAGCCAAATTTCCTAATTCCTTATCGGAATATTTAATTTATCCTATCAATTAAATAAAATTAAAATTTTCAAACAGGTGGCAATCTTCCACAAAAATATTTTCGACTGCAAGCGTTCTTAAACCTCTTTAATTTGATAGAAATATTGCAATATTTACTTTATCTTATTTATTTACCTAATATGCAATTTTAAAATAGGTAGCAACTCTCTTATGAGTTTTATCCTATATTTTAAGTAAGGCCTTAAGAAATGCATAGGTGAAAACTGTATTCGATTCCATGCATTAGTTTTAGAGTGATGCGCGTACAAACATACAGAGAGACAATTCTAAAAAGTATTGATTTGGCTGACGTTGCAAAAATATCAAAATATAAAAAAATATAAAAATATTCGTCATAAAAGGTCGTTTGCATTGTTTAACTTTGCATTCTACTTTTGGTTGAACGGCCATTCAACTAATCGCTTTCAACAAAGTTGGTCGCCAGCCAACATTTACCCATTCAACTTTTTTTTCGTGCAACCCTGCGTGAGTTGAACGCAAAATCGCCTCGTGCGAACACCTTTTAAGGCAGATCGGAATATTTGCTCTCTAGGAAGGCAATACCTGTAATTATTGTACCATGCTCCACACTGATTCCGTTACTATAGACTAGGGCTTTCGCCGATTTTTAATGATCCCTTCATAGCTTAGAAACTCGCGCCGATCTTGGAGCCAGAACTACGAATATTTTGACGTGTTTCAATTTATTTTTCTTCCCCGATGAAGATGTCTCAGTTCCTTTCTTAAATTCAAGCAGTGTTTCCATAAAGTTCGCGTTATCACGGCTCAAATCGTACCTCTGCAAGAAGCGGCCGTTTTCAATGGCAGCGCAGAATTTCTCATCATATTTGTTATTATTGGTTTGCGGAGTTTGGCGAAATCCTATAACTTCCTTAGCAGAAAAAAGTTTGGCTACATTTTCGGTTTTGAAAGACCAGGAACGAATCCTCTTGCAGTTGCAGTCGAGATTTTCTAACACATCGATATTAAGATCTTTAATCAATGGAAGGCGTTCGAATTCTGCACAACTTCCAATTGTTAATTTATCGGCGTTTTTCAGTAATGTCGCCGTTGCCACCGATGCCAAAATTCGCCAGTTCATCCACCAATCGCCGTCAGTATAACTACAGGAATCGATACCAGTCAACGTTACCGTCACCGGCAGCGGAGAGAATTCGCGATCACTGGTACCGACCATAATCTCTCTCACAGTTATTGTCGGCTCGGAGACTTGTGTATGGAAATCAGGGCTTCCTTGGTTTTTGACAGAATTTAATAATCTCCCCATTTTTCGTTTAACGAATAGAGAATATTTCTTAGCGCGACGTTTTAACCATTATTAAGAAAAGGTCACATATTTTCTTCAATAAATGCATTTTTCGAAAATATAAACGAAAAGGAAAACACTCATTGAGAACATATTTTTAATGCAACTTGAATATTTATAATGTTTAAATTAAAAAAAAAAATTCTAAATTATAAAAAATATATTTTTTTAAAGCTCTTTTTAACTTTTAGTTAATAACTTGAATTATTCGTCCATGGAAACTTTGAAAATGCGAAAAATTCGATATGTTTCCCATATTAGAACGCATTTCTAGTAAATCTGCATCTAAATGTTTAATAGAACGGCAGGATTTCTCATAAGGAAATCGAAAATATTAATTAGAGGAAAATATTCTATGCAATTTTTATACTTCAATACGCTTATATACATTTTTATAGGATTTAAATTAAAACAAGATTCTTTAAAAATAATTCAAAGTTAAGAATCTTGAAGGATATCATTTTTAAAAGACATTTATGACATGCTCCAAAAGGATAATTGAAAACAAAGGTTAAAATTAAACTTGCTTTGATTTTTTCTTTTAACACCTTCATACCCATATATCCATATTTTGTGTAAACTTTTGGAAATATATTATAATTTATAGTACTTTGAAAAAAGTCCTGACTACCTGGTAAAAAAAAACTAAAAACACAGATTTACTAAATATTACGCCCTAATACTGTAGGGAGTATAGTAGTACCACGTTATATAGAAATAAAATGAGTAAGTTAACAAAACATGCGAACTGCACAAAGATTATTCTGATAAATTTGACTGCAAGTCGGCACTGGTTGCCGTGGTCCAAATTGCATAAAATTTTATTTGAACAGTTCTTAAGACAAACCCAATAAAATGAGGGGGTATGCGTTAGAAAATAGCATTTTTGGTTGGGTACAGTCTAATGTATATATTAGGGTGATTGACTCTGTTTTTCCAAACCGGTTTCCACCGTTTTCTTTTTGAATATCTATAGGCGGTTTTTTGAAATCTTGATTTTTCAATAAAAGTTTTGAGCTTTCAAGGCTCCGATACTCCGATACAAGTTCCGATAACTCGGTTAACTTTTAAAGATCTATATTTAGAGAAAGCTATTGACAAATTTCAGTAACCCGTTACACTGTGGTAACACGAATAAATTCGATAAGCAGTGATAACTCGATAAATTTATATAACCTTAGAATTTCGATAACTCGATATATTTTGAAAATTCCAGAAACTACGATCCGATAAATCGACAAATTTCAATCAATCAACCAATATCGATAACTCGATAAGTTCAAAGAATTCGTTGCATAACGATAACTCGTTAACTCTACAAATGTTGATAATTCAGCGAATATCGATGGCTTGATAAATTTGATTAACTCGACAAATTTCGATAATCCTATAAATTTGTATAACTCGAAAACTATCCGTACATTCCGACAACTAATTTTCTGTGTGTATAAATTTTGGTAACTCAATAAATATTGATCAATTAGAATAATTCGATACGTTGCGATAAATGAATAAACATTAATTACTCGATATTTTTTATGGCTGAATTTACCCTGATTTTTATGTATTTATCATTGTTTTCATTTTCATATTTGTCTTTATCATAAATTTGCCCTTCGCTTTGTCTTAATCGTTACCATTTATTTCTTCATCTTCATATTTATTTTTATTGCCGCTGAAACACAATGCCGGCGACCGGCGAATGTTTCGCCGCGAATGTTCGTTGTAAAAATTAAAACACACTGACGTATATGAGAACGCGCACAACCAAAGCAAACGACGAAATTTGTTCGACGACTGTTCGCGACGATAGATTTATTTCTCGAACCTATACGCGTTGGTGATGGCGAATATCGCAGACGATTTAACGATGAGGTCAACTCAACTCAAATTGAACAGGTTGCAACAACAACTATATACAAATAGGGAAATATTTAAACAAAACTGTTGTTTGACAAAATTTATGGCTGCGTTTCTTTATACATTCCGGATAATCCCATTTCACAGCCGGAATAAACAGAATGCGTTTGAAATATACGTTAACATATCATCAGGAACGTTCTAAAGAATAAGTAAACAAAAATGTTTATTCCAAACGTTCAGAATGAATGAAGAAATGCAGCCTATGTTACCGCATTAATATACGGATTTTTGGTTATGACTTTATACCAACATAAGCAATTTAACTGTATGAAAACCGTTTTTTTCTAAATTTCAAAATAGGGAACCGGGTTTTTTTCAAATTGATATTTTTCGAATAACTCGAAAACCTGTTTTGAAAAAAAGCCGAATAATCAAATACCCTAATGTATATATATTTATTATTTTAATGCTTCCGCAAGTTAATTTGCGAGCCCGAGAAAAAACTGCCAGCAGGATAGTCGCTTCTCATCCTTTTGCTGCACTGATAATTGCCAAGTGCTAGGATTAATTTTTATTTTACGATAGAGCCAATATCAATTATAATAAATAAATTCCCTTTGGCAATTGCTGCTGGTGGAGAAGGTAGCATGCGATAATAAAATAAATTGAAGTGCAGACTTAAGTTGTCTATATGTATGTACATACATACGTATGTATGTATGTTGTGCTCATGTGCATGGTGTATGGAGAAGCGCATTTATTCATGAGCATCCGCTCATGTGCAAAAGGGAAAAACCCATGTAAAAATGCAGTCAAACATTAAAAGTCATTGTCAACTGTCATGTTTATTATTGCCAACGGCTACTCGTAG
The DNA here is from genome assembly GCF_013731165.1 of Rhagoletis pomonella. NCBI lineage: Eukaryota > Metazoa > Arthropoda > Insecta > Diptera > Tephritidae > Rhagoletis > Rhagoletis pomonella. The sequence continues at coordinate 55,264,737 of NW_023458559.1, forward strand.
TGCTGGTGCTGCTGCTGGTGCTGCTGCTGCTGCTGCTTGCCGCTGCTGTCATCGTTGCATCAACACACACACACACACACCACACAGTTCGCATGCACTATAGTGCGCCTGAAGTGCTACCGTTGCCACTGTCATTGCCACTGCAACAATATAATTGTCAGCTGCACGTATAAATATATTTCTATAGTCCCAAGCGAGACCCAGCAGCGGATGAGCCATCTTACATGCATGCTTTTAGGTAAGCAACTGCAAGAACTAACCTTCAGGGCAGCTAAAAGATCAGCAAATGATCCAAGAGGACATCGTGCTAAGTGATACTCGGCGGCTAGTCGTATTTGCATTGCCGCCATAAAAGGCAGCAAGAGCAGTCATAGCAACAGCAACGCCAACAACAGCCAGCATCACAGCCCAACAAACACTTGTAATATATGCGAGCGTAAAAAATTTGTAGCAAGCAGATGCAACAGGTGATAATTAATGTGTAAACTGAGATGCAAAGCGGTGATTGTGTGCGGCAACCATTCAAACGAACAACAAATGCACCAGCAGCAGCGGCGGTGACAGTGGTAACACAACAAAAACAAAGGCGCACCATACAGACGGCAGTCAGCGGTAACTGGTGTGACAGTCAGTGACCGAACTGGCAGTGCCTGATGGGTGGCTAAGTCTGTGGCAAGAGCAGCAGGAGTAGAGCTAGCAGCGAATGACAAAGTTTGCTGTCAGCAATCAGCATTTGAACGCCACTGTTCTTGAGGCACGCAAGGATCAGCACTCCGATGAGTCAGAGGCAAATACTTACTCGTAAGCAATCAACAATAGGCTGGACAACAACATTAGAGGGAAAGAAGGCGGAGGAGAAGAAGATGACGCGAACTGCTGCTGCTGCTTGTTGCAGGCCGTTTGGATGGAAGCAACGGAAGCGCTTATTTGCGTTTACAAATTGCCGTACACACATTCCTGCATACATTTGCGCAAGTGCGAATTGTTTGCATTTTTAATATGCTGGACGCTGTTAAGTGACGAATTAAGTGGATTTTATTCGCGCAGGCTTGCATTCCTAAATGTATAATAGGTGACTTCCAGAGACGTAAATTTGTTTGAAAACTTTTACTTCTATCTAATACATATAATTCACTTGTAAGTCCTTATAATCTGCTGACTTAATTGTATCGTTCAAAGGAAATGTGTTTGGTGAGTGAGGTATACATTTTGAAAAGAGTTCTGCGGAACGCTGAAGACCAAAAAGGAAGTGTCGAGGCTCCGCAAGGTGTTAACCAGGCCGGACACGACTCTGGGAAGTGTCTTGAGGCCAGATGGCACTTGGACGATCTGCAGCCAGAAAACCCTTGAATGTTTAATAGACAACCATTTTCCAGGAAGACAATTTGGTCCGTCCAAATTTTCAGAAATCATGTGACAAATCAGTTTCGTATTCCTATAAAAGAGGTTTCAGATATTGTGAACAATGAGAAAGTCGCTTGGGCCATCAACTCTTTTGATCCGCGGGACCGGTAGGCGTGATGCCCGCTATGCTACAATACTGTTGTGCGCCGTTCAGTGGGAGATGCGATCAAATTATGTACATTATTTTTTAGAAATCCATTCATACCTTAAAATCAAATAAATAATGTTGTTATAAATATTATGTACTATTGTATGTTATATAAAGTTATTATATGCGTAATAACTTGTGACAATACCAAGCGCTTTGACACTTAAATTTAAGATTTTTCAAAAAGTTGAGTTAATCGAGGTGTGCACTGAACGGCTCATGTGAGAGTCTGCTGCCGCATTTGATATGTACCGAAAGCATGGAGGGAGATGAGGGCTATACATATTCATCCCGAAAGAAGGGACAATAAACCACTCACAGCCAAAGGACTTCGGACCGATACTAAAAACACTGGAGAGGCTTATAGATCTCCATATTGGGGAAAGTATTAGTATCCACACAATGGACACAGCCCAACACGTATACCACAAAGATAGATACTTTGGAAGCGCGCTTCATGAAAAATCGGCACTATTGAAAAATCGCTGGAACTTAAGGAATACAATCTTGCCGCCTTCCTGCCTATTTAAAGGGCCTTCAGTAATGTCCCAACTGAGGCGATAAGCAAGGAACTCTGTGAGCACGGAACGCCTCAGGGGGGCGTACTATCCCCTCTCCTCTGACTCCCGGTGGTGAACGAAATGCTGGATATTTCTAAAACTAACTTAGTGATACTCATCACTGGCAAATTCCTGTCGACGATAGGTGAACTAATGGAGAGTGCACTGGGTTATATCTCTAAGTGGGCCAACCAGAATGGATTAGGCGTAAACCTTTTCAAGACAGAACTGGTATGGCTTACAAAGAACACAAAAGTACCCACTTTTTCTCTGTCGAAATTACTTTGAAACTCTCCTCCAAGGCAAAATACTTTGGAGTTATTCTGGACTCCAAGTTGAATTGGAAATAGAATTTAGAGGAGAGAGCCCATAAAGCCCTAGCAGTGGGGACTATCACCGTACGTCGCCTATGGCATATACACCACAGCAGGGGCGCACCCAGGAAAATATTTTAGGGGGGGTTTTATATTTCTGAAGATATATCACCGGAAAATACTGAACATTTTCTTCAGATAATACGCTCTTTAAAATATATTTATGCAAGCTTTATGTACAGTATGTAATAAATAAATAAACGTTTTAAAATTCATAAACTGCACTTTATTTACATAAGATTAACAGAACTCAAACACTTTTAACCGACTTTAAAAAAAGGGGAGGTTATCAAAGATGGTACCTCAAGGTTCGTCCCGTAATTTGTTTTAGAGATCCGATGATTGGATCATGAAGAAATTAACGGTACCCCTAAATTTGAATATGAGAATTGAAGTCGGTTGTGTTCTTTCCTTAAAAACTACTTGCTTAATAAAAAGTTCTATAAACTCAAGATGCGCTCAACTTTCAAAAGTACCTAATAAAAAATTTAAAAAAAGAGTCAGTAAAAATAAATTTATTGATTCCATGAATTTTTGCACTTCTATGTTCATTTTTTCGATTTCTGGTTTTCGATAGAGATGGTGATTTTTCACGATTGCTAAATTTTTTTAATATTTCAAATACCGAAAAAATTAACTGAACTCTCCAGAAAAACGAAAAATTCATATAAAACGACGGACGAGAAATGGAAAAGAAATTTTCTTCTACCAAAATTTCTTAAATCAGTTTGCAGCTCTCAAGAAAAATATGCTCGTATATTTATTCCCTCATGAAAACTTACAGCAAAAGCAAAGCGCTTTTTCAAGCAACAGAAATTATAATAAATATTTCTTATAATTTCCTTGAGAGCTGGATTCTTAGCTTTAAGATACAGATTGTATTTGAGGTTATTAGCTTTAGGGGGGGTTTGAGCCCCAAAACCCACCCCTTGTGTGCGCTAATGCTCTAGACAAAGGGAGTAACAAGAAAATAATAGGAAAAGTGCAAATACTCACATGCTTCGGCATATCGGTGGCAGTGAGTAGTGCGCTCTCAGGCTCAGAAAAACCAAAACGTGGAAGGCAGCCAATTTCGAGCATGCAGTAGGAGCCGGTGTCTACTCGAAGGACCTGCAGATCAACCGCTTCTTTCGTCTACCATACAACTGCAGTGTCTTTCAAGCGGAGAACTACGCTATAGAGAAGGCGGCTAATCGTTTACTTAGTAGTAGGGTTACACAAGACACATTCACCATTTTTGTCGATGCTCAGGCAGCACTGAAGGCAAAAGGATCTAAAGTAGTAAACTCGGGAACTTTATGGAAATGTCGCACCACGCTGGTGTCACTAAGCCGTATCAACGTAACTCTATGCTGGGTTTCCGGAAATAGTAATATTGAAGTCAATCCGTCGGCTGATGAGATGGCCAGATGCGGCTCAGAGATGAGAATAGAAGAAGCAGATAGCTCCGTACTACCACCGTTTAGTGATCACGTTAGGAAAATTGATGAATACTTCACCATGGCCGTGACAAATGACTTATGGAACAAACGGGAAGACTGTGAAAAAGACAGAAGACCAAGTAGGAAAAAGACAGGGGATATACTGAAACTCAATAGATCTGCAGTAAAAGTCCTTACCGGCGTCATCACAGGACATTGGGCTATAGTATCAATGCTTCAACGGTGGCGAATACCAACAAGTACTCTCTGCAGAGGCGGCCATGATGAGGATGGAGAAGAGTCAATTGACCACTATAGATGTCCAGGTCTGCAGACAAAGCGATTCAAGCACTTGGGTTCACGCTTCTTCAACAGTATGGGCGAGGTCGCGGAGGTGGAACTATTTATTGGATCTGCTCGGGTTCATCAGAGATAGTAATTAGTTCAGTAGAATAATGACTTAAAGCTACTCTTTCGATTACAGGTACGTGTATCCGGAGTGAAAGTATAGCATATTCCACACACGCCCTCCTAACCTAATTTCGAATTCAGCTCTTAAAATCTGTGGGAGTTGACTAGAAGTTTTTGCAGCTTGGACACTTTTCATACTTAGTGCAATAAAAATTACTATATGGATGAAGAGTTCGCGCTGTAGTAGACAGCCCAAGGAGTTCTATAGCCAGCAATTTCTTTATCATTTCACGCAGCAGAAGTAGCCACGAAAGTGCTCTACCTCCAATTTATGTAATATAGGTGGTTTGAAAGTATTCATAACGACAGAGAAAGAGATTCGCTTTTTTGGAATTTAGGCCTTAACCTTTAAGTTGTTGAATGTTTTTGGAAAATGGTGAATTGTGAGGCTGCTCTCCTCCCATATCCGCTTAAGTCTACTCTGCAAAAAACGTTAATTAAATAGACGTTATTCTGTTTAACTTGTATCTGAGTAAATATTTATTTTACCTCCTCTGCGAAAATTTGCACGCTTCAGTCAAGCCTACAACAAAAATCGGGAATCGCATTGTTCCATTTTCGACACACTAACATATGGAGTTTTCAAAATCAATACGCCTGCGCATGACACCCACACGCCTGCTCATCAAGCGGAACGAAAAAAATAAGTGCTGTCATTATGAACTCATCCAGCCTGTCTGCCTGTCTCTGTGGCTCTTGGCAGCGACGACTTCATTTCCGTTTTCGGATGCAATTAAAGATTGCAAAGTTTAGATTATGGAGTGCTGAAAGAAAAGAAATAACAAAACCAGCAACGAATATTAGAGTGACTCACGCTGATTGCATAAACGATGGGTACATAAAAAGAAATGAAACTAAACTATTAGTGCCAGCGGAAATGCCTGAGTCATTCTTTATTCCTTTGGACTTTGTCGCTGTTTCGTAGACCTACCTAATCCATTACCTTCTTAATACATTTTTGCACTCCCCTCGCTTTGTGGTTGGCTCATTTGCTGCATTGTCACTTATGACAAAACTGTCAATCCAACTGGTGTTTGATGCAGGCGGCGACACGGCGACACGGCGGGGCAGCGACAGCTAACAACTAAGAACTGCGATATCAGTACATCGAAAGTAAAAACATTAAATTTAAAAAAGAATGCTGCAGAGCAAAGCACAACGAAGCGGTTGTGGTAGAAACTGAAACAAGAACTTTTGAGAAGTACTCAACGGCGGACACTTCACAGCTTTGCGCGAGATGGTCGCTTTCAACAGCCGCGTAGTTGTTGGCACTTGTAGATGCTGATGTGCATACTTAGTATGCAACACAACTGTCTCTGTCACAATTTTGTCAACAAAATGCAGAAACAATATGCGCGTTGAGTATAGAAATGTTCTCCATACATGGCCCTTGAGATCTTTGACATGCTGTGTTGTTGTTCACGCTGTCATACCATTGCTCAGAATTGTTTTGAAAGTTAGCTGGAAAACGAGAACACATGCCGATAGAGTAGAAGGCAACAGAAATTAGACCAAGAAGTGAATTGAAGCTACAAAATAACGTCGGTATTTTCGACTTCAAATAACATTACAGTCAATCATCCATAACTTGAATTAGTATAATCTAAGGGAAGCATTTAGCTTTGTTTTAATGTAGCTTACGTGCTAAACCAGTGTCGGTATCGTGGTAAGTCCAAAGCAGTCACACGTATTCAGCCACTTCCTGTTTTTGTTGTTGTAGCGTCACTACTAAGCCCCGCCTATCTCGGTTCATCCCTCAATCATTGCCGTCAAACTCAGGCCCAGGAAACGGGCAGTTTTAACTGGGTCGGGCCAAAGGCAGAGGGGTGTTAATTAAGTGGGATTGAGCTGGCACGTGAAGAGGTAGTTGGTATCGTGCGGGGAGTCTCCATATATCGGACACTCATTGGGGATATTGGGGTCGAGTCTGAACAGGTAGCTGTTGAGGCGGCTACAGTATCCAGACCGTAACTGGGCCAAGGTAGCTCCGGTCTCTCTTGGCAGTTGAAGCTCCTTACCTGATACAGGTGGTGAGTCGGAGTCGTGGTAGGTGGTATCCGACTCCCTACGAATGCCGTTGATCGCTCTTCGGTACGTCGTCGGATCCAGTGGTTGGTCAATATAAGTCTGAACCGCGTCCTTGTAAAAGGTTCCTCCTCTAGCCAGGGTCTGTGAGGGTGTTCACGGTATTATTGGGAAGCATTAAAAATTACTTACTGGGTCTCGCTGTGTAGGTGGTGCTCAGGTTCCCGGTGACCAAACAAACGCAGTATTTTTCAGAACCGGCCGGCCAATTGCCTTGTATGTTGTCAGCAACGTTTTTTGTCTTTGCCCCGACCGACTTGAGGACCTTGTTGCGGCTGTGACCTTTATTGACAACTGCCGGCTAAAATTGCTTGCGCATTTCTTCGGGTCCGACGAGGTGCGACCATCGAATGAAATTTCCACTCTGTCGTCGGGCCCCGTCGGGTTGAACAGGGACCTCACGGTTGACCAGAGCCTACTGGCATCAGATGCAAAGTTACAGGCCTTCAAGTGATCTTCCCACTTTTTTCGCTTATGCTAATTTCCAGTTGCCGAATTTCCAAATTAAGGTCCTTCAGGCGAGGATCCCCGGGATCGTCCAGGGGTAGATAGTCACGCTCATTAACTAGAATAGCTGCCGGGAAATTTTTGACTATCCTGCGGAACCCGCGTCCGCCAGCGTATTTGTCTGTGGGTGTGGGAAAGGCGGCGAAGCTGCATGCGTTTCTTGGACCGCAGCTATCAATATGCCATGCCGACCCATGAAGACTGTTATCTCTTCTCTGGAGTCCATTGCAGTTCAGTTGTAGGAGTTTCGTATGCCTTGGGAGGCTAGTCGCGATACGAGGGGTGAGTGATGTGTGAGTTGTACCTTGGGCCTGTTGCGCCCGCCGCAGTTTCGGTTGCTGCCTGGTGGTTGGTGGTTGCAATGTATGCGATATTGTCTGCGGGGGCGGTGCTATGCAACAGGGGGCTCGGTAGCTTGTTGTCCACTCGGATGACTCGGATGTGGTATGCAGGGCAGAGGACAGTGCTAAGCGACTTCCTCTTTATAGGATTTGGTCACCTGCCATTTAGTCATTGGGGTGCAGCGATCACTGTGGGAGTTAGCTTGATCCACTCTTGAGGTTTATGCCTTGCGGACATTACATCTTGCTTGGGGCCTTGGAGGGCGACGGTTTATTGCCAATAAAAATAAAAGCTCAGATCAGAGTATTTAATTTTCATGGATACTCTATTTTTGGCCGATAATTTCACACTTCCCGCACATTGCAAGCCACTACCTACTGTTGCTAACCCTTCTATCGTAGTACCTACTGTTGCGTCCAATATTTACGGAAGGGATAAACACACAGCTCTTTTTCGAACATTGCTTTCGTTTTGTAGGCAAACAAGTCGCATATCAATTTGAGTAAATAAACAACATTCGCTGACTGTTGTTGCATGCAAACTCAATTCCCAACCTGCCGCAACGCATCGAATTTTGTTACATTTTTTTATTATTATTTTTCGCTGAAAATGTAAAATGCAAACACACAATGTTTATTTACGCACGTGTTGATTACTTTAAACGTGCCTAAGTAGCGTTGGGCGCTGGTGGCTGTCAGTCTGCAAGCAACCGTCTTTTTATTGTTCTTCGTGGTACGTATTTTGTGTTTCTCTCGGCAGACATGTCAGAGATTAATTACCCGCCTGCGCTCATAAAAAAAGGCCTGTCAATGGCAAAATGGGTGCGGTTTGCAAATAGGTGTCTCCGCCAGAATTGTCTGCGGCAGTTAGGCCAACTACTGTCTACTGCTGGCGGCGGCGGGTCGTAAAGTAAAGTGAACAGCGAATTTGTGACAGTGCCTCAATGTTTGGAAGGAGTACATATTTTTTCTGGCTCTGTTGCAATTTTTTCTTGCGTTACTTACTTTACTTTTCAATGGAAAAGTTGTAAAAATTTGAGCGGAAATGCATAATTTGAATTAGCTGAGCTTATCGATACTTCTATACAAACGATGAGACGTGTTCAGGCAAAATTACATCACATGGCTGTTTAATGATATGAAAACTATGCTCTGACATTGCTTATTACTTAAGTAAACTTGGATTCACAAAAGTTTATAGTCAGCCTTCGACTTATTTGCGGTGCCAGTAGTTATACACATTTGTTTAATTAATATAAGTTTACCAAATCATCGCATGCTTGTAGGTATAGAGTATATATTTATTTTTGGAGACCACAGGAAAGAAAGAAGCGAAGCTATAATTTGGTTATATCAACAAATTTTGATATCCGAAAATAATTTCATACCCTAGATGAGAACTGCTAAATGCATGCAGTTATTTAGTAAACCCAACGAAATAATATTTAAGGAAATCGAGCATATGAAACTGCATACTTTTAGGCGAATTGTTTTCAATTTCAGAGATTGAACAGGAATACGAATAGGCGAACTTCATAAATACATATCTACGTATGTGACAAAAATAATAATTGCAATAGAAATACCAATCACGATAAGAATAGTTAAAATTATAGTAATTCAAATAAGAAAAGAAAAAAAATGATTTTAACGGGGAAATAAAGATTGAAAAAAAAGAAAGACGCAAAAACGGAACGAATAATTTGGATAGCGAATAAAGGTCTGATTATGCATACTTCGCATAACTTCGCACAACATCCTACCATGAATCGTGCATGCTGTTACCAGTAAACCAGACACTGGGCAGTCTCTTATGTAAGCAAAACAAAACATAACATAGCTCATTCTTCAGTTGTATCTCCTTTCACTATCACTTTCTTTCTCTATCTCTGTCTCTATCGGTTTTTATGTTTACGTTTAAGTTTATGTTTATGTTTATGTTTATGTGTATGCTTATGATTATGTTTATGTTTATGTTTATGTTTATGTTTATGTTTATGATTATGTTTATGTTTATTTTTATTTTTATTTTTATTTTTATTTTTATGTTTATGTTAATGTTAATGTTAATGTTAATGTTAATGTTAATGTTAATGTTAATGTTAATGTTTATGTTTATGTTTATGTTTATGTTTATGTTTATGTTTATGTTTATGTTTATGTGTATGCTTATGTTTATGTTTATGTTTATGTTTATGTTTACGTGTTTATGTTTATGATTATGTTTATGTTTATTTTTATTTTTATGTTTATGTTAATGTTAATGTTAATGTTAATGTTAATGTTAATGTTAATGTT
>NW_023458559.1:55274355-55274458 GCF_013731165.1 Rhagoletis pomonella
GTTAATGTTAATGTTAATGTTAATGTTAATGTTAATGTTAATGTTAACGTTTATGTTTATGTTTATGTTTATGTTTATGTTTATGTTTATGTTTATGTTTATG
>NW_023458559.1:55294458-55396052 GCF_013731165.1 Rhagoletis pomonella
CGGCAACGGTTGTCACCACCAAAATGGTGCTGATGATGCTGGTGGCGATGGAGGCTGTGGTAAAGTAGCAGCTAAGTAGTCTCCTCGTCGATGCTGGCATTGCTGGTGTCGATGAAGTCTGCCGCCGGCTGTTGGCTCTTGGCTGCCTGCCATTTTTGGTCAATGACACAACGGCTTCGTCGTGCCGCTGTGCCGCTCGCAGACGCCAGTCGGTCGTGTATGTAGGTGCTTGCTAAATTGGCCACAGTGGCAGTGGCAGTGGCACTGGCAGTGGTCACATTCCTGGCCCCACAGCTAACCAATTGATTGGCCAAGGTGGGTGTATGCTTCTGGTCGCCGCTGTCGCAGCCCTGAAATCGAGCAACCCGCCAAACCCACTTGCATACTTGGCAGGAGGCAGAAAGCCAAGCGGCGACTTCTTCGGGGCGCTGACCGTGCAAACACTCGAATGATTAATGGCCAACAAGGGCCCAGGCAACGACAAGCAAACAAAAAAAAAAACTGCCGAAGCGTCAATAGCGAATAAATACAATCAGCTTGAAAGTAGCAGCAGTAACGGCACAAGGGCAGTCAGGTAAGCGGGCAACTATAAATGCAAGAGAATAACCGTAACTGTTGCTAACAACTGCCTTGTTGCAACATTGTAAAGTGGCACTGCTGTGGCATTGCTTCGTTTCGCATACTATTGTTGCTGCTTGCTAATGCCAGCAATTCGTTCGATTTCCGTGTTGATTTTCACACCTGAAAATATTTATTTGTTGCGGCGTTGCGCTGCCCCACCATCCGCCCGTTGCACTAACTTAATCGCCGCCACCACTTCCACTTATTTATCTACAACAAGAAGAATTTGTGCACAGTTGTTCATCGCTCGCTGGCTATTTGGCTATTTATTGTTTTCCACATGGCTGCCACGTTTGTTATTGTTGTCGCCTGCCGCCGCAAGTGTTGTGTTGTTGCTTATTATTTGGCAGCAAATTGAAATTTATTGCGGTCGAGTTAACAAAAATTTCCGTCGCGATAGAAGTTTTCAAATTTGGAAAATTATTTCTTCTGGCTGAGTGGCGATCGAAAAAAAAAAAAAAATGTACTCGATGTTGCAAGCTCCGGTGGTGTTGCTATTGCGACTCAGATTATATTAGCATATTTTTTGAATTTAAACGAATTTCTGCATATCTAACTGTCTACATTTTATTATTTATGGCTACGGTGGGTCTGTAATTTAATTGAACTGCTTTTGAATTTAGGTCGACACATTTTGGGTGCATTAAAATAAATTCTGTAATATGTACGAGTATGCATACGATTCCATAATAAAAAATTTGATACTTTCTTTAAGTATCGGCAGCAGGGATGATAAATGAGTCTTTTAATTTTGTACCAAATGACCAAAAATAATGTAATGCAAATAAAGCGAAAAAGTACCAATATATAAAAGAGCATACAAACAGTTAAATGTTTTTAAATTAGAAAAATTCTTTATATGTATAAAAGTTGTCGTACATTGTAGTACCAATGTACTTTTGGCTTCCAAAATTTACCAAAAAAGTACAAAAAAGTTCCATCAATTTCATCATCGATTAACGTGGTACAAAGTTATGCGGCAACATACGAATTGATAACCTCCTCCTTTTTTTGAAGTCGGTTAAAAATATAAATAAACGAGTATCTGCACAAAGCAACAACTTTAACAAATTCATGGAATATAAACATATGTACGTAAATATGTACGATATGTAAATACTTATATATTTCTGTGCAAAAACATTAAATTAGAAAGCTTACCCTGCTTCCCCCGAAAAAATCGTTCGCAAGGAGCTGAAGCAGCAACAATGCAAAAGCGTTTTAAAATGTATATGTAAAGATGGCAAGAATATTTGGATGGCAATCCAAAATGGGCATGCCCGACGACTGCGAGAAAAGGATCGACACTCACCACCTATTTGTCGACTTTAAAGCCGCTTTTGACAGCACTAAAAGTAGTTGCCTATACGCCGCTATGTCTGAATTTGGCATCTCCTCGAAACTCATACGGCTGTGTAAAATGACGTTGAGCAATACCACCAGCTCCATCAGAATTGGAAAATAACTCTCCAAGCCGATCGCCACAAAACGGGGCTTCAGACAGCGTGACTCCCTTTCATGTGACTTCTTTAATCTGATGTTGGAGAAGATAATAAGATCTGCAGAAGTCAACCGCTCAGGAACAATTTACTACAAGAGCGTGCAATTGCTGGCTTATGCCGATGACATCGATATCATCGGTATCAAAAACCGCGAAGTCTGTTCTGCCTTTTCCAAGTTGGATAAGGAAGCAAAGCGAATGGGTCTGGTGGTAAACGAGGACAAGACGAAGTATCTGCTGTCATCAAACAAACAGTCAGCACATTCGCTCCATGGCACCCACGTTACTGTTGACAGTTACAATTTCGAGAAAGTAGAGAATTTCGTTTACTTGGGAAACAGCATTAACACCTATAATAATTTTAGCATGGAAATCCAACGCAGAATCACTCTTGCCAACAAGTGCTACTTTGGACTGAGTAGGCAATTCAGGAGTAAAGTCCTCTCTCGACGTACGAAAACCACACTCTAAGTCACTCATCATGGCCGAGCTGGTATTTGGCGCAGAAACATGGACATTGACAACACTTCTTGGAGGGTTCGAGAGAAAGATCTTGCGGAAGATTTACGGGCCTTTACGAGTTGGCGACGGCGAGTACCGCAGACGATGGAACGATGAGCTGTATGAGCTTTACTACGACATGGACATAGTGCAGCGAATTAAAATACAGCGGCTCTGCTGGCTTGGCCATGTCGTTCGAATGGACACCGACGCTCCAGCTCTGAAAGTATTCAACTCGGAACCCGCTGGTGGTAGCAGAGGAAGAGGGAGGCCCCCACTGCGATGGAAAGATCAGGTCGAGAAGGACTTGGCTTCACTTGGCGTTTCCAATTGGCATCACTTGGCACAGAGGAGAAACGACTGGCGTGCTTTGCTGAACTCGGCCAAAATCGCTTAGGCGGTTACAGCGCCAAAAAAGAAGAAGAAGAAGAAGAATCCAAAATGAGAAATAGTTTCGCTGACAAATTTAGTTCAATAAAAAGATCAAACCGGTGAACTGGTTCATTGAGATGAATATGAGCACGGTTGCCACACACTTGGAAAAAAATGTTACCAATATTTTTTAAAAAGATTACCAAAAAGTTACCAAAAGTATTAAAAGCTGGCTTTCTTTTGTAATAAACAATGGTAACGCCCATTAACCCTTTCGAGCTTATATGAAAGTTGCCCCAAAATTGTTTTATTTATCTATTTATCTATCGATTATCTTTGTTAGTAGCTTGACTTCATCACAAAAGAATTTACAAAAACTCTTTTATTTTTATAATTTTTTCCCCATTAACGGGCCTTCCTGTAGAAGTTAAATGTGAAAAAGCTGTACAAAACTGTTCAAAATTACTTTAAACCACATCCACATTTTTTTTACAAGCCAAAAACCTATTTTCAGTATAGTTTCTAAAGTGAAACCCCTTTTTTGGCTGAATAAAGATAAATTGCAAATATCTTGAAAACTTGTCCAAACGAAAAAAAAATTACTCGACTCTCCGAATCAGAAAGTGGCAGAACAAAAATTAAAATAAGTGATCCCTTTGGACCAATTCCTTGTACATATTTTTATTAGATTAAATTTAAATATATTTCATGACCAATTTTAATTTTTTTAAAGCAATTTTAAATAAACTTTAAATCAATAAAATAACTTCAACATTTAATGTATGTGTCATGTGTAATGTTAAATCTCAACTTTACTGGTCTTCACTGTACAAATCAACTTCCAAAATTTCAACTGTTAATAGCTAAGTTAACTTTGGAACAAGGGTGGCCATTTTATAGGCACTCGTGCCAAATTTTTCTCTTCTGCTTTCAAACGTACACGAGAAAAAACTGCGCTGCTTTCACACATATACGAGCATACTCTATGAATCAGTGCCCTGTAGTCAAATGTACTAGTTGTAAACTACTTCACAACTAGTATGAACCGCATGTCCAACTAGTCAGCCAACTATCTTTTTTCCATGCAATCAACTGGTATTTTTATGGTATGGGGATGCCCTACTCGATGGCAATTATCGGATTTCGGTCAGAAATATACCAGTCTCATACTAGTTCAAAATAGACAGAAAAATATTAGTCCAATTATGGACCAAAACCACTACTTTGGGAGTCAAAAACTAAAATAAATTAATGAATATACAATAAAACACTTTTGATTTAGTATACACACATTTATATATTACTCATTTTAATTTAGAAGCCTCAAATTTGCCCATAATAAGTGTTAAAGTTTTTGAGTATTAATTAAAGGCAAAAATACAAAAACATAAATATTTCAACTTCATCAAGTGTTATTAAAAGTACAAGTTTTCAGGCACCATAAATACTATATTTTTATCTTTTTTAATATTATTGAATATGCAAAAGAAAACATTAAACATAGTTAAAAATAAAATGAATACTTTAGTTCATTTTTGTGTGAACTAAAATAAAACTAAAAGTTTTCAACAAGAAATATCCCAGGATCCTGGGTTTATCAATTTAAGATCCCGAAATCCCGGGATTAACAAAATGGTCCTGCGTTGGATGCCTTAATGAGTAGGTTAAGCACTGCTTTATCATATCGATGCCTTCTATCTATAATGAAACTATTAAATAAGTAAACAAAATATTACAAGAAAATATTACAAGACTGTTGTCAAAGGAATGGTGCTTGAGAGTTTTTTAATCCAAACATATTTTGCAGTTTCAAAATAAAAGAGTTGCCACTTACATAAAAAAATTAAAATGAATTAAAAAAGGAATTAATATTAGATATCACAATAGGAATATTAAACCAAGGCTATTAAAAAAATACATATTTTCAAATAAGGTTGCCACCCATCTAAAAATGGAATATAATTTATCTTATCACGAAAAATAGCATATAATTGGTTCTTCCCCGGAGTGGTAATCGGCATAGTTTTATTCGCAATGGATGGCGCTGCCACCTAATTCTTAAATTAAGGGCAAAGTTAATTAATTTTGGATATCAAATGAAAGGTGTATAAGAAAGTTTTAATGGCCATAATTTTTGAGTGAAGTTGCCACTTAATTTTACGTGGTAAAATAGAAATTAATAAACATCTATTAACAACCACATGTATTAACCACATAAAAAGAAATATTTCTTTCGGAAATTAGCTTGATAGGTTGCACTGGAGTCGAGATATCTCTACAAACCATATACAAGTTCCGATTTTATTAAAATTGAGAACCTGTCTTATCCAAATAAACCGAAATATTTTTTAATTGAAACTTAGCCGGATAGATGGCGCTAGCGACGAGATATCTCTAAAAATTTTATTTACGGTCCTATTTGTTTCAAATTCAGAACATGTACGTACATATTAGCAGCGTAGAAAAATATTTGACTACAAAAGCTAAGCCGATGGAACGATTAGCTGAAAGAGCTTTACAACGACATGGACATAGTGCAGCGAATTAAAATAAAGCGGCCCCGATGGCTTAACCAGCTCCCAAAGTATTCAACTCGGAACCCGTTGTTGTTAGTAGAGGGAGAGAGAGGCCCCCACTGCGATGGAAAGACCAAGTGGTGAAGGACTTGACTTCACTTGACATTTCCAATTGCTGAAGTTGAAAATAGACCAGCATAATACGAGTATGTTAGCGTTATTGAGATCGCAGTTAGATGATTTTATGTGATTGTCTAGACTCCAAACAGCATTCCGATAGCATTTCCGCCATCATAAAGCAATTCATATGTGATTATACTTTTTTCATATTTGAAAGGAAACACCAGAACACTCTTACATATCTCCAAGGCCTTTCAATAATTCATAAAGACTGCACGAATTACATAAAGCATTTTTCGTTGTTCTCGTACCTTTTCATTTCCAACTTTTGTTTTCATTTTTATTTGCGACCTCTGGCTAGAATCTAAAATTTCACAGCCACCCGCTGTTGCACGCTAGCCAATTTACCAATTCACCAACTATTTGCCAGAAATGGGAATCTCAGCACTCAGCACTTAGCACTCGAGTGACTGTGGAAAAATGGCAATGGACGGAGATGAAGCTATGCGGCACGCAGAATAAATCGAATTCAATTAATAAATGTCAGCAACTTCGGAGGCCAAAGGAACGAATTGCAACGAACATGCAACACCAGCATCTTTGACACCAACACTTTTTCATGCACACACACACACACACACATACACACAAACAAGAGCACATAGTAAATGTACAAGCTGCAAAAAATGCATTCCTAGAGACAAATATGTATTAAAACGCACTTGACAGCTCTGGTCGCAAAAGAAATGTCTGCTGTCAGCGAGCACAATGGAGTCCCAAGCGACCAAAGTGGAGGTGGACATGTGGCAGCCTAAGCCAAGAAGGTGGAGCAGCAACAGTCCGAATTGTAGACATGGGACAGGCGGCTCGAGGGAGAAACTCGTTGGCTGGCTAGCCGAGTGACCGGCCGGCTGCAAAATGGCAGTGGGGATGCAGCACTTAGGACGTTGCAATCGGGTGATTTTTCAAAAAATTCTTCGCAACAGCCTTGAAATTAACAATTGGCAATAGTGCAACGTCATTGCTGTTGGCTGCACCGCGGCGCATAGAGCAAGGACTGCCACAGCCTGCGAATCAAATGTTGTCTGTGTGGCGTACAAAAGGCATTACATCTTTCGCTGTAGCCCTGATTGTGGCTGCGACAGGGATGCATTTGTGAAATGTTGCTGCTGAAAAATTGCGCCAATTGAATTTTGTTTTATTGTTCTCAAATGAGGCGAGCGAGCGACGGCGCAAAGCAGTGGAGACTTAACAAGGCAGCGGCGCGCAGCAAGTAGAAGAATGCGCAGGCAGCGCAGTTCGTGTGACCAGCCTACCAGCGTCGGACGACGGTGTTAAATTTCTGGGCGGTCACTTTTCAGCGTATTTATCAATTTGAGCCGTGCCACGTTCTTGCCGACAGGCCGCCGCGGCTGTGTGGCTAGCGCTGCCGCTTTTGTTGATGCTGTTGCTTGCAACGCGCAGCAATTTACCATTGTGAGACAGTTTCGTTTTTTCTCGCGAAGGCAATGTATAATTTCGCTTGCTGTTGAATTGCTAAATTACAATTTTATGTAGTGAAATTTATTTGCATTGATTTGCACTTGCGCGCGCCCCCCTCCAGGTGTGTGTATGTGCGTGTGAGTGTTCATTGGTGGTGTGTGGGAATGTGAAAAAGCCCCTGGCGTACACCACATCACTGCAATAAAAGTGAAATTCGTTCGCTTCCCAGCGACTACAACAAAATTTCACTCTTCAGACCAACAACAAAGTCGAATCCGCAGCGCATTTCTGCCTTTTATTGTTGCTTTTGTACCAGCAGCAGCATCTAATCTCGCTTGTCTGCTAGTTGTTGTTGTTGCTGCGCTGCTGTTGACTGTTGGTGCATCGCGTGTTAATCACACATTAGCTTGCAATTAATTAAAATCGCCACGTAATGCTCATTATCACATCGCGCGCACCTCAAAAGCTGCACCGCAATACGCTGGAGCTTCATTCAATTGGCTGCGCGGTTAGTTGCATGCCACACAGCTTCGCACATACACATACACTCACTTATGCTTCTTCATCATCATAATTATTGCGCTCCGTTTGTTCTTTAATTTTATTGCTATCTGCTGCTCAGTTCGCGTGCAACGCACTCATCCATCCACTCAATTGCGCTACTTGCCACACTGCCGCTCGAATTCGCAAAAGAATGAATGTTGTGGCCTGCTGCGCTGCGCGCTGTACTTTTTCAATTACACGCTGCACCATTGACTAGCCCACCTCCGTTTTGTTGGTCGCTGTTCAATGCTCGCTGCTCGCCGCTCGTCGCTTTATTAAAAATGCCTATAAAAATAATGCGCAAATTATTAGTTTGTATTGTTAGCTTCAAATTATCTGTGCTTTTTTCACATTCAAAAATATGTATATATATACTTTTGTTACGCTAAATGCCTCATTTCACACTAGCTGGAAATGAAAGTCGAGTTGTGACTATTGAAGAAATGAGAAAACATAGAAAAGATTTGCATCAAATAAATGAAACGGTTCACTTTTGCAGGCAAGCGGACTTTCTACTTATTGTTGGAATTTTATTTCGCACATAAATGGCGAATATTGTCTCTATTGGTGTCTCTGATATAGTGTCGCCTTAGTAACAATAGTTGCAACAAATTATGTGTTTAGGATGAAAAAAACAAGCTTTTCATAATTTCATCTACGCTTCAATGCCATTTATTATTTGCCTATGCTTGTGTTGGTTCAGTGTTACCAGATATTTTTTTTCAAAACATTGTGAATTTCCATAATAAATCTGTATTTTAATAAAAAAAAACTGTAACCGTCAAAAGCGAAGGAATTATCGGAAGATTAAGGATTTTCAATTGTACTAAACATAAATAACAAAAAAGGCATTTCGAATGAAATAATGTTAGCCTTGAATTTAGTAAAACCTGAAGCGCTTTTTAAGATATTTTCGATAAATTTTTTTTTCTATACAACATATTAATGTATTACTAAAATATTATACAATATTAGAGGTCATTTCACCTGCAATGACTGTGTACCCAGCTAATTACTTAATAGCTAAGAAACATTTTGCCTTTACCAAAAATATTAATTTCGAAAAAAAAACGATGAAGCAATAAACTACATTTTTAACCGACTTTACAAAAGGGCGAGAAGTTATCAGTTCGTAGGAATATTATTATTTTTTATTTTATTTTATTTATTTAGGTTACTGCATAACTTTGGACCACGTTAACCGATTTCTATAATTCTTTACTTTAAAGGAAAGGTGTTACCTCACAGGTGGTCCCATATTAATTTGGTTTAAATCCGATCATCATATTATGAAGAAATTAACGATAACTTCAAATTTGTAATATGAGAATAGAATTGAACTTTGCTTAAAAATTACTTGTTGTTTTATATGAACCTCGTGCAGCTCGAGATATTGTGCGCTAAACTCCGCGCAATACAGAGGCTGTTTCAGCCAGTTTCGCAGCTTCGATGTTAACGAGACTGTTTAGTCCAGAGCTGCTCACTGCATAAACACTTGTAGCACATTTGTTTTTGTTTTGCCCTGAAGTATGGACACATATACAAATTTACACTGTAAATATAAAAAAAAATTGTCTCGTCCTCCCGTATGCCCTGACATATAACACACAATTCATGTGAAAGTGCCTGTGTTTTATATGGAAGGGAAAAGCAAACGCCCTCCCATATGAAGTTCAGGCACTCCAGTAAAAAATGTGGAATGAAAAAATTTGTGACCACTGAAAAAACCTGTATATATTATAAATTAATTAATATTCGTATATACCGAAACCGACGTTGAGGTAAAATGTCAAACTTCGCGAAAAAAAAAAATTATAAGCCACGGTCGGAGAAAATCCAATCTCCTGTCCACACTTGATTTAAGGTGCCCTCTAGTGATGGGCGAAATATCGACTTTTCAGTATCAGTGAAAAGAGTAATTGCGATTTTTAAATCACAGTAAATATTTCTTGTGGCTATTGCGATCACTAGTTCTTTTAATAACACAAAAAAAAAGTAAGTGCGCCTGGGCCACACTGGAGAAGTGAAACTTACGTTACATATCTATTTTGTCTCATAACCAATATAGTACATACATACATATGTACATTTGCTTTTGGTTAAGGTTATATTTTTCGTCTTTTGCCTATCTAAATCCCTACCTCTAACCCTGTTCCTTCTTATTACTTTTATGTTATTCTGTTTTCCTTTATCTTCGTTTTTATCTCTATACTCTATCGATAACAAGATCTATAGTAACATCCAACAAAATATCGTTAACAAAATCGATAAAAATATCGATAACAAAACCGATAACAAACTCGATAAAAATTTTGATAGCAAAATCTATAATAATATTGGTAGCAAAATCGATTAGAAATCGATAATAATATCCATAACAAAATCGATTTATCATCCTCATCTTTTTCTTTATATTTATCTTTGTTTTTACTTTTATGTTTATCATTTTCTTCATCTACATATTCCCCTTCACCTTTGCCCTTATATAAGTAAATTGTTTAAATTTACCTTTATCTTCATTTTTGACCTTATCTTTACGCACCTTTGTTTTTGTTTTTGTTTTTATTTTTACCTTTGCCTTTATACTTTTCTTTATCCATGTACGTACTCACCTTAGCTTTCATTCTTGTATTGGTCTTTTCCTTAGTGTTATTCTTTAACCTTTTATTAGCAAGTTTTTGTTAAATTAATACCATGTGCATACACTCAAGAAGCACTTGCTTCAACCCAAACCATTTCCGTTGCACCATTTTCGTTGCATCATTTCCGTGTGCAATTTCCGTTGAATTTGCCAATTTACTCCCAACCAACTAACCGCCGTTAAAGAAGTTTCACTTCAAAAATGTGTAATAGTTCTAATAAATGTTGACAAATCAGTGTTGGTGCATGTAGGGATAATTCCCTACCCGTAGGCATTTCAGTCGAAAAAAGTCTACACTCCGAAAGAGGGAAAAGTTTCATTTATTGGCTGAAAAATTGCCATATTGCACCTGGTTTTTTACTCGTTGATACAAATTTTGAAATGAAAAACTGAAACTCAAATAACGCGATCAAGCAATATTCACAATGAATAATTAAAAATTGTAAAATCTCCATTTCTAACATGAAAGAGAAAAATCACCATTCGCAACCTCCATTGACTAGCTATTACCAGATGAGATTTTCATTCACAGCGAAATATCATGCTAGTAGAAAAATCATCAATCACTGATATTTTGGCCTAGCAATAGCAGTCACTATAAGCGATTTTTCAATCACAGTGATAAAATCACCGGTAGTGAAATATCGCTCATCACTAGTGCCCTCATTAAATTTTATTGCATATTGCTTCAATGGTGATATATCATTTAATTTCGCTTAAAGTGGGACTTTTATAAGCGAAGCGTATCGCAAGAAAAATGTAAAATTTGAACTTGCAATATGATGTAAATCTGCAAGAAATCCTCCCACCAAATTTTGGAACTTTTCACCCACTGGGTCGCTATCATTTCTTCACGCACTGTATTATTCCGCGTATATGCGAATTCTCTAAGTGTTAACAGTTTTCATTCACTAATTGTACAATAAAAATAAACTTGTACTTTTTATCTGCATTTAAATTACAAAAAAATCTCATTGTACACATAAATTTTGTAGATGTATTGTGATTTCACTTCAATATAAAAATTTTGAGCAGCCCTGGTTTAGTCATTAGCCTGTGATAAGGTAGATTATTTTATAACAGCTTCAACTGTCGCAGAGCCCAGATCGCAATGTAGATCTGAATTCCGTATATACCAAGGCACGTTAAGAGCATTCCTTAATATTTTGTTTTGGAATCGCTGGATAGTGTTTATATTACTTTTGCTGGTGCCACCCCCAACTTGTGACCCATACCTCCATGCTGGGCTCAGGACTTGTTTATACAACATTAATCAACCATTTCATTCTTCGTAACTATATTTCAAGCACATTCTTTTTTACTTTATCGAAAGGTTTGAAAATATCCAGAAACACAGCCAGGCAGATTCTGTTTCTTCAACCGTGGGCTCAATAACATCAAATATAAGATGAACTTGATCAATGGTAGAATGTTCTATCCTGAATCCAAATTGATGTAAGGGAATTAAATTTTGATTCACAATTATTGGTATAAGCCTTGCTATAAATAGTTTTACCAGTACCTTTGAAAGAATTGGCAATAGACCTATGCGAAGAAATTTTGTGAGCAATCTTATCAGGCTTACAAATCTAGACAACTTCCGCCACTTTCCAAGATTGTTTTTTTTTTACATCTGCTACAGTAGCAGGATGAATTTCTTCTTTTCTAGCGCCAGGAAGGAGAGAATATATTTTCCAGATGATTTGCAAAAACTTTGGCTTCCTGCGAATTTGTTTTTGCCCAACCATTTGTCGCCTCTATTGGTGAAACTGGAATAACTGGACGTTTAAAATTTTTTGTTGCTTTCTATAGAGAATAGTCTGTGTTTTTATCATACGTCAATTATTTAAGGTACTTGTTAAATGTTGTTTTTTTTTGGCACGTATCTCCTTTTTTAAATTTTTACAAATCTTATTTAACTTATTTTTCACCTGAGGTTATCGAGTCTGGTGCCACTTTTTACGCAGCAAACTTTTCTGAAGAAGAATTTGCTTAATTGCTCGTGGATTATTTTGCCCAGGTAATCATGATTTGATTGAACCAGTTCGTTAATCTGTACGTTAGGTACGGTGAATAATCTTTTTTAACTACATTCTTGCTTATTGTTAGAATAATGGCGGAGTGATCCGAGTTAAGGTCCAAACGTTCTTCTATTCAATTTCTATGAAGCGCTTTGGAGTTTTTCTTATGACGAAGAAATCGATTAAATCGGGAGTCTTCTCACGATCAGTGGACAACTCTCTAATTTTTTTCTCCAGTATTTTAAGTTAGACCTCAAGCAATACATCGATGAAAACTGGATTCGATTCCATGCATTAGTTTTCGAGTGATACGCGTACAGGCAGAGAGACAGTCAGAAATTTAAAAAATTGTTGATTTGGCTACTGTTGCACTAATAAAGACCCCCATATTAATTTTTCTTAATATATATAATGTACCAGCCATTGACCTGTTACAATTTTACGATATGTATAGACTAGCAAATGCCCGGCGTGCTTCACTGCGCCTTAAAAGTATTTTTGTGTTTTTACTCCCAAAAACTCGTATGGCTGCATTCATAAAAAATAAAATAGATTTGAAGAGCTCTATGAAGTGAGATTTTCAAACCAATTTTAGATTTATGAAACACAATTTATCTTTTAAGACTAATGGGGTTAGCAAATATATTGAGGCATATACGAATCGAAAATTAGAAATTTTTGTATAGAAAATGATAGGAAAATTTCATGATTTTCGATTCGTACGAAAACAAGAATACGCCCCATTTGCGAAGGTATTTAATCCTAGAAATTTAATTTATACTCTTATAACTCGATTCTAAATATCGTGCACTTTCTTCAAAGGTGTATTAATTCAGTATTTACATCATCTTATCACTTTAACTGAATGAAACCCTTCAAATATGTGGCAACCGCTATAGAAATAATTTCAGCGATAAATTTGTTGAAATCTCTTTAGTTTTATACCCGTATTGTAATATTTCATTTATTTTATGCATTTAGTAATTAAATCAAAATTTTAAAAAAGCCGGCAACCCTCCTCAAAAATATTTTTGGTAGTAAACTTTCCTAAACCTCTCTAGTTTCATACCCATATTGCAATATTTAGTTTATCTTATCAATTAAATCAAATTGAAATTTTCAAACGGGTGGCAACCTTCCACAAAAATATTTTCGACTGTAAGCCTTGTTAAACATCCCTACAGGAAATGGGACTAGTTTGAAGCTAACTTTTAACTAAATAGCATTCGAATAGTGGGAACTATTTATTAACTATTTCCATTGGCCGTAACTAGCTACTTTTGAAGGGCGATGACCGCAAAATAGTGAGAGCTGGTTTTCTCTGCATTAGATGTCAACTAACTTGTAGCAAACTACTTTTGGACATAAAATATCAATAGGAAAAACAAAATATTTTTATTTTATTTTTATTTTTTTATTTACTTTATTTACTTTATTTATTTTATTACATTTCATATTTGTTTACATATTCTGCTGTAGGTGGTCCCATATTCAAACTCCGTCAGACATAACTTCAAAATGATAATATGAAATTTCAATCTTCCTTTTATTTGTCCTTAATTCGAAAAAGTATTTGCGAAGTGCAGGATATCTATATATAAATACGCCACAAGAAAATTTTGCAATCCCTTTTTTTAAGGCAACGTTCACTCGATTTCAATGAAACATACACCGATTTAAAGGATAGGAGTGATCCGGAGCGCTCCGCTGATTCCAACGAGGGGAGCCCTTTGCACGCGCTCTAGCTTCCTAACAAGAGTGGTATTGTCCAGTGAGCTCCACCAGACAATGACCCCATATCACATTATTGGCTTGATAATGGATTCATGTAGCCAGTACATCACTTCGGGAGAGAGGCCCCATCTATTCCCCATGGCATGTTTGCAGTAGTAAAGAGCCACCGATACCTACCTTCTAAAGTATAAAAATCGAAGAAAGAAAATAAAAGGATCTACCTAGGTTTCTGAGCACACACCACCTTAACCCTTCGGAGAGCGCGCCGCGGCAATCAGCAGCAAAAATTTTAATTTGTGGGTTTCAAATTCTAATTGTAGTAGCCGGCCACTGCCACTCAGTGACTTTGTAAGTTTTGAAATGCAGTTTTGGGAACCACCCAGTTAGCTGTTGATATTTTATGTCCAAAAGTAGTTTGCTACAAGTTAGTTGACATCTAATGCAGAGAAAACCAGCTCTCACTATTTTGCGGCCATCGCCCTTCAAAAGTAGTTAGTTACGGCCAAAGGAAATAGTTAATAAATAGTTCCCACTAGTCGACTCTAGCAGTTAGTTAAAAGTTAGCTTCAAACTAGTCCCATTTCCTGCAGGGATGCTTAACAAGGCTTACAGTCGAAAATATTTTTGCGGAAGGTTGCAACCCGTTTGAAAATTTCAATTTGATTTAATTGATAAGATAAACTAAATATTGCAATATGGGTATCAAACTAAAGAGGTTTAGGAAAGTTTACTACCAAAAACATTTTTGAGGAGGGTTGCCGGCTTTTTTAAAATTTTGATTTAATTACTAAATGCATAAAATAAATGAAATATTACAATATGGGTATAAAACTAAAGAGATTTCAACAAATTTATCGCTGAAATTATTTCTATAGCGGTTGCCACATATTTGAAGGGTTTCATTCAGTTAAAGTGATAAGATGATGTAAATACTGAATTAATACACCTTTGAAGAAAGTGCACGATATTTAGAATCGAGTTATAAGAGTATAAATTAAATTTTTAGGATTAAATACCTTCGAAAATGGGGAGTATTCTTGTTTTCGTACGAATCGAAAATCATGAAATTTTCCTATCATTTTCTATACAAAAATTTCAAATTTTCGATTCGTATATCCCTCAATATATTTGCTAACACCATTAATCTTAAAAGATAAATTGTGTTTCATAAATCATCAAGCGAGTTTTTGGGAGTAAAAACACAAAAATACTTTTAAGGCGCAGTGACACACGCCGGGCATTTGCTAGTCTATACATATCGTAAAATTGTAACAGGTCAATGGCTGGTACATTATATAAATTGGCGCGGCGCGCCCTTTCGTATAACTTTAAAAGCGCGCCCTCCGAAGGGTTAAAATTATTTTCATTTTGGAATAATTCGCATATATATACATGCTCGTATGGATGTACCAGGGTTGTTGCGAATATTCGCATTCGCATTCGCAACCGCGGAGCTTCCGCATTAATTTTAACATTCGCATTCGCTTTCGCATTCGCAATAATCAATGCGGAGCTTTTGCGAATGCGAATATTGTCCAAGTGCACTGATGAAACGTATGTATATCTGGCAATCAAAATAAAAATTTAAGCTAATATCTTTGGCCTGTGGACATGCTACGTTAAAACTGTCCCCTTTAATCCCCCCTCTTTTGTAATTTAAAGTCAAAGAGTAAGATCCTTAAATAGGTATTTCCAGCGGAAATGTTCAACGTCTAGCTATAACGAGAATTTAACAATTTAATTTAATTAATTAATTAAATTAACAATTTACGCGGTAAAAGATAACCTTTCATTAGATAAGAATTATGTAACTATCGAACATTAAAAAACCTGATGCATCGCTTGTTTTTTTCTACATAAGTGTAATAATTTTTTTTCATAAGACGGCTTATTATGATTAAGTTCCGTGTTTTCTTTTATTACTTAGCAGAAAAACACTATTTTTACTACGCAAATACTCCTCTGTGTGTTCGAAAACAACAACATTTATTTTAATTTTTTTGATAATTGTCAAAATTTGCACGTAGCGAAATAAAAGTAAAATGGAATGTGAAAAAGTTGACAGCCAAGTGCACAAATCAAATAAGAATCATTTCAAGGCGAATTTAATATCTATTGAGGAGTGGGACTTGGAACGCAATATATCATTAGTATAGTATGAAAAGGGCGTAACTCACCTCGTCGCTGAAATACAAAAAGCCGTAACTAACTAAAAATCCAAAATTCACTGTTTGATAGATTATGATGCATTTCATCGAATCATAAGTCACCAAATCGTTTTATGCAATAACAAGATTTTAGTTAGTTGTGGCTTTTTTATTAACGATATGTTGAAAATTTGCGTACATTTGCCTCAAAATATCAAAGCACATTGAGCACATGGAATGAAAAAACAAAACGGATTTGATATGGTACTGACAGCAGTGAGTATGTAATTGTAAATGCCTGCAATTAGGAAAAGTCGATCTCAGCTAATAAAACAACTAATTAGAAGCTATTCATTACAGGTGAACCATTTCAAAAAGTCACCCGGGAACTAAGCAGATCTGAGACCTTCATCTGTGATTCCAATAATTCAAATTATTATAAAAAACGGGGTTCCTTTTTAACAAAATAACAAGATTTTAAACTAATTCGGCTGGCAGCCA
Organism: Rhagoletis pomonella; assembly: GCF_013731165.1. Classification (NCBI taxonomy): domain Eukaryota; kingdom Metazoa; phylum Arthropoda; class Insecta; order Diptera; family Tephritidae; genus Rhagoletis; species Rhagoletis pomonella. The sequence goes on from NW_023458559.1 coordinate 55,311,159, forward strand.
CGACTTTCAAACAGAATTTTCTTCGAAATTTTCATTCCCAGAAAATCAAATTTTATTTGCCATATCCACCTATTTACAACCTCGCTATAAGCACACATTTTTCAAACCAGTCACAGAAGAAAGGACTCAAATGAATTACAAAAACTAAAATCGAAAATCGCTGATGATGTTACAGGTTCTCCAAATTCTGAAACAACCAAAAGAATGAGAATGAAGAATTCTAAGGAAAATAACGGTGTTTAAACAACGATCTTTTCATGATGCTAGATTGTGAAGATGAAAGGCAGGAGGATACATCTGTCATTTGCAGCGCCGATGCAATTCTCAGAAAGGAGTTATTGGAGAGAATTTACAATTTTGTCAAGTTTCAAGTTTTTCATGTTATTCGCCTTGAGCGAGTAGTTATTTAGTGGCGCAGGTTTGATTTACGACACTTTAAGGAACAGGCTTTAACCCAATTCCAATTTTAAAAATCAAGTACTTCGCATTCGCATCCGCGGATGTTAGCTTTTAAACATCCACATCCGCATTCGCATCCGCGGATGTCTAAAATTCCACATTCGCAACATCCCTAGTATGTACATACATTCATATGTATGTACGTACAACGTATGAACAAAACCACTTTTTCTGATCAAAACTTAAGACGAGTAGGGATTTTGCGCTCATAACTGCTAGTAACAGTCGGCCAGCTATATCATTTCTGGTTCAAATAGGTATCTCTTCCGGTCAGTTATGTAAGCGGTACTGTTACTTACCGCGCTATTCGTAGGACCAAAAAAAGGGGAACATTATAATGGAAGTAATACGGCTCAGCACGTGGAAACATGACATTAGGGTCCTCTTTATATGCCAACTAAACAAATAGAAACGTACTTAAAGGTCAACAGAAGTACCAACACAATATTTTTTATAGTTAGCCGGTAAAGTAAATAACTTTGCAAAGGTCTTAAAAGTACTTGTCTTTCAACTAGAATACATTTTTATAATCTTCGTTAATTAACTAAAAGTGCTTTTAAAAATGGGCACATGTAATTTGTGTGCGAATGTGCGTCCAAAGAAGTTTAAAGTGCATTAAAGTTGTAGAATTATGCAAACGATTTCGCAACGGAACACTCGTATCCGCCACATTCCGAACATCTTCAACTTGGCATTTGGTGCAGCAGCAACGACATCGTAAAGTAGTTTTCCGTTTAAACTAAAATTTGTTTATGATACGTGTTTTCAGTTGCTTTTTACGTGCAGTTTTAATTATTCCTGCATTTCGCAGATGTTGTACGCCGCAACGGCAAAGGAGAGTACGACGACTTTTACGGGCGGATACGTGCGTATGCTGCTGAGCTGGTGGTATCGGCATTGCTTGCTGGTGTACAGATGCATATGTATGTAAAGTGAACAGTTGAACGCTTATGCGTAGACAGATGAAGTGTCATTCATCTGCACATAAACGCATTACTTAGCATAGACAAGTGGTATCAGGATGCGCGTTCGTACAAACGGACTTCGTCTCAAAAAGGCATTTGCCGTATATGCCTGTAGATGAAGTATTGCGCGGCGGCGGCAAAGGTTGCATTTATTGCATTTACGAGTGAGGGACAGCCGACAAATGCACTTGAGCTTTGCTTTGTTGATGCTCAGGCGCGTCTCAGGCAGTGTGCGCCCCGACGCCGCTTGGCAATCGTGGCTAAGGGCAGCCGTGGGGCTGGGACCTCGTTGGGTCTCTTGACGGTGCAACACATTCGTCGCAGTCATATCAGCGGCGGACACGGCGGCCGCGGCATACCAAATGCATTCGCGGTTGCTACTTTGACTTTTGCATTTTTTTCATTTGCCAGTTGTATGCAATGCGCTGTGTTGCATGCTGCTGTTGTATGTAATTTTCAAGGTTAACTGGTCACCGGCCACATTTGAACTTTACATACACGATGCGCGCGCGCACTTGAAAGAAAAATGAATGAATGAAAAACAGCAAACAACAAACCGCAAGATCGTAATAACAACATGAAACCATTTTTGTTGTAACAACGAAATCCTTTTGCGCGCCATAAGCTGGGAGACAAGGCAGCGATGCGAAAATGTACAGTGGAGCTAACAGGCATTGAAATCTAGAGTAAGTAGTGATGCTGACACACAATCGCTTTCACAAAGTCGCATGGAATTTTTTAGCTATAGCAATATCGAAAACAATAAATAAGTCTACTACAATAGCTATTATGATATAAGAAACCACAAAGATAGTGATTAAATTGCCAAAAATCAGATCGATAATAGTAACGATAAAAATATTGATAACGATATAAAAATCGATAACTAATCTAAAAACGCAAGGAAGTGTATTTCATTTAGCAACAAAAATATTGTTATCTATTATAATAAAAAATGGAGAAAACAATAAATATGAGATAAAAATATTAATTAGCTGACTATTTTGCCAAAAATAATTGCATCGATAGTAAAAGCGAAAAACACTAACCGAGTGGCACAAAAATCGATACTTTTAAGAATCGGTTATTTTTGAGACTATTGAGTACTTTCTTTAGATGTACACATGTTGGTAACATTTCAATGTTGGCGTGTAGAAATCTGACAAGCTGGCAGCACTTTATTCAAATTAATATGTTTATTCAAAATTACGTCAAATGGATGGCTAACTTTACTTGTACTTGAAAACTATTGAAACTTCAAATCGAGTGCCAAATTCTGAGTACTTTCGAGTTCTTTGTAAGCACTGAGAACTTTGGAGTACTCAATATCGATACTTTTAAAAATTGGGTTCTGTCGATTCTTTTGAGAATCGGTTACTGAGTACTTTTGGTATCTATGTATACTGCCCCAACACTAATTAGCATTGTCTCCCATTGTATTCACTATAGTCCAAACTGAGTACATGGTGGCTTTTGTTAAATATTTACAAGCTTTTTTAATGTCAAAACTTTTTTTGTTATTTTTTATAAAAATATGTTTCATGTTTTAACAAAAACAATATAAATAAAATTTTCATAAAATATTCCGCTTTTAATCTGAATTTTTAGTAAATTTTTGGGTGCGCAGTTTTACTCAAGTGTAAGTTTCAAGCTGCTAAAAGGTCGCGTACATTTTTAAAATTTTTTTTTTGTGCTGACGATGGATATAGTGTAAATAGAACCTGACTTTAGAAAATTTTACTTTTAATTTTTCGACCAAAAAAAGTCGATTACTTTTGCTTTTTTTATTACTAAGCCAATAAAAATTTTCTGATAGTTTTAACACAACTATATATACACATATTTTTCGCAATACTGATAAAAATTTAATAATTCGATATTTCTTAAAAAATTTTCAGGTTTTTTTTTAGTACTTTTCGGGAGATTTAAGGTTATTTTGGTTTATGATTTCTGGCCTAGTCGAGATTTTTTTCGACACATTTTATTTGTATTTGTATTTCACTATTTCTTCGTAGCGGTTGAAAATTCATAAATGGCTAAAAAATGGCTGTCCCCCACTATGCGCTTCACATGACGCAATGTCGCATTGAGTCTGTGGTTTTTTCTGGAAATTTTTAAATATAAATGCAGAATGTTTGCTGCCCGAATGCCCGAATGCCCAAGAGCGCTGCCCTCACTCCTCTCACAGCTTTCTAAGTATGGCCTCAGGCAGGAATAAATACAAGTACTCATACGATGCAATCGCCTGCGGGTATTGTCCGTGAGGAATTTCTGATGTTCGCGCGTTTCAAAACCATTGCTGCGTCGCAGCGTCGGCTACATGCATATGTACATATTTAGTGGCCAACGGACTACAAAAATCGCCGGAAAGCGTAAAAATTCAACAGCCTGCGTCAGTGCGTTGCTGTGTCTTTCATGTATGTAGGTAAAATCACTTTTGCTGATTATTGCTGTTATGTATTTGTCTCACTTCGATGTTCAGCGCTTTTGAATGTTTTGTTCATTTTATTTTTTTATTCTCTACTTTTGTCATTACTCAGTTGGTTTTTGTTTTTTGTTTAAAGAGTCCTGTTTGCATTTTTGGTTTGCCATTCTTGATGGAGCTCTAAATTGCTGCTTTGCTCGTCGTCTGTAGTTTTGATCTGTTTTGTTGCTGACATCCTCGTATTTCATTTAATTTTATTTTTGCGATTATGCTTAATGATGATGGGGTTCTGTGGCAAATGATGCGAAATAAATTCAATGCACTGCAACAAAGTGGTGTTTAAGACGGACGGATACATAAGAAGTGTGACCAAGCGAGAACTAGAGCCGAACGGTGATGGCTGAAATGGGCAAAACCACAAGTTGGCGGATTCTTAATAAGAAACAAGTAAGAGCAGCGCTGTCTTCGGCTATGCCGAAGGCTTCATACCTTTCATGAACATCTGCAAATTTTACTTTGACAGATTACTGCTTTTGAATACATCTGCATACATTGATAGAGGAGTTACATACTTATATAAAAAATCGCATCTAAAAAATCAGAGGTATGGAAGATATACTTTATATGGCACCAATCTAAGTGATTTTCACTGCTATGTGATCGGTATGTAAACCGGTAACACAATTTATTGGGTTTAGTTTCCTACATAAAGGAGATATATGGCAAAAACTGGTATCTTAACAATCAGTGCTATAGGAGATAAAGCTTATACAGCATAGATTTTGACGATTTTCTCAGTAGACTTTGTATTATTATTTATAAAATATCTTACGAAATTTATCGGTTTTAGCTGTTCAAATAGAGGAGTTTTACAGTAAAATCCCATATCTGAACAATCAGATGTATGGAAGATATATGTTGTAGTCATCCGATCCTTGTTATTTTCACTGTAAGTATTCTGTTAATAATGAGAGAAAATGGTGCGAAGTTTCATGTTCCTAGCTGCATAAATGGAGGAGTTATGATAAAAGACCTCATATCTGAACAATCAGTTGTATGGGGTCTGCAGGTTATAGTGACCCGATCTTTGTTATTTTCGCTGTAAGTCTTCTGTTGATAATTAGTGAAAACAGCGCGAAATTTCATGGTCCTAGCTACATAAATGGATGAATTATAACGAAAAATCTCTTATCTGAACAATCAGTTGCATGGGAGCTATAGGTTATAGTTACCCGATCTTTTTAATTTTCACTGTAAGTTTTCTGTTGATATTTATTGAAAATAGTGCGGAATTTCATGTTCCTAGCTATATAAATGGAGGAGTTATAACGAAAAATTGTATATCTGAACAATCAGTTGTATGGGAGCTATAGGTTATAGTGACCCGATCTTTGTAATTTTCACTGTAAGTATTCTGTTGATAATGGGTGCATGTACTGCAAAATTTCATGTTCGTAGCTGCATAAATGGAGAAGTTATAACGAAAAATCTCATATCTGAACAATCTGTTGTATGGGAGCTATATGTTATAGTGGTCCGATTCTGCCGGTTCCGACAAATGATTAATACATTATAAAAATACACCCACCTACCAAATTTGATACGGATATCTCGAAAACTGAGAGACTAGATTGCATACAAACAGACGGACAGACGGACAGACGGACATGGCTAAATCAACTCAGCTCGACGTTCTGATGACATAAGTATACATTTTAATGGGTCTATCTCTTTTTGTTCTGGTACTTACAAACATCGGACCAAAGTTATAATACCATTTCATGCTCATGAAAGGTATAAAAATAATACTACATACACAAACGATTGTCCACAGTTGAACGTACATATATGTATACTAGGATGGTAAAAAAAGCAAAGTCTGCATTTTAATGCTCACAGCCCGTAGTAACATTCTACATATATCAAAAAAAATATGCCATTATTTTTTATTTTGAAAAAAAAATAAAACGCATCGTAGAAATGGTATAGAATTCTTTAAAATCAATATTTTTCAATAAGAAAACTCTGGAGACTTCCCATGTCAATACCCAATTATTTATTTAACCATTTTTTAATACTAACGATGTTTTATTGCATTTTCTGGGTTTTTGGGCAGACCTATAAAATAAAGTTACTATGAAAAAATCGTTATGTAAACAATTGGGTATTATTAATGGGAGTCTCCTAAAGAGAAACAGAGTCTTCCGATCTAAAAATATTGATTGTCAAGAATTCTATAGTATGCCATTTCAACGAAAAGGTTTTTTCCCCATATAAATATTTTTTGATTTCAAATTAAAAGTAGGGGCGTATTTTTTCGGTATAGAACAATCCTGCGGGTCACAGTGGTCGGAGAATCTATGTTTTACGCGAAAAATAATTAGAAGGGCTGTTACGATTATAATAAAATTGCATCATCGTAGTATTTTTGTTATGCTAAATCTGAATATGCCATAAAATTTTTAGTTTGACAGTTGACAGCTGTCAAATCAACTGCTAATTTCTTTAAAAATAATACAATCTTTTTGAAAATACCACTTATTAGGTTTTAAGCCACGCTAGTCACGAATTTTATGTCAAATTAAAAGTTTGACAGTCGACAACTGTCAAACGGACTGCCAATTTCTATTAAATCGGAGAATCTTTTTAAAAACGTTACTGATAAGATTTTTAAACATGCTGATCACGAATTTTACGTCAAAGTAAAGCTTTGAGAGTTGACAGCTGTCAAATTGACTGTTAATTTTTCTGATAATAAGATAATGTTTTTTAAATGCTACTGGTAAGGGTTTTAGACACACACCTCAGTGAAATGCCCTACTGGCAAAGTCGTACCAAAGGCAATACCAAATGTCATGAAAATTTAGTAATTTTTTTAAATTCTTGAGCGCCATATTGGATACAGAAGAATAACAGATGTGTCCAGTAAGGAAGGGCGTAATATTCGGTAACGATAACTTCCGATAACAGCCTTCGGAGTTGCCATGAATGCGAACCTCTAAATAAAAATAATAAGCGAACTTAAGAACCCCAAAATACGAAATTTCATGAAAATTAAGTAATTTTTTTAATTCTTGGACACCATATTGGATTCGTTATTTTCGGTTTTTGAAAATTGACTTCAGGTTTTTCAAGACACATCTTATAAATAATATGATGCTAAATATAGAAAAATTACATTAATCCGTAGTGTTTTATATAATTTTGTGTTATTTGGCACAACTGCTAAAGTTGGTCTAGTTTAATAAAAGTGGCCGCCACTCTTTTTGGCGAGAGTATGCGCGGCTTTTCTTTTCGTAGATCCTTAACATTACTTTTTGGTAAAGGAATGAAGATTCTACTCGGCCCTACAAATTATTTATACCTTTTTGATAAAAATATTTCTTGAACAATAATCCGTATTATTAAGATATTCATAATTTGGTAACAAAATTTTATTATGTAATATTTCATATGAAATCATCATTTTCCATCTTTAAGAAGTAACACTAAACCAGCAATTACTGTTATAATTTAAGGTTTCCATAAAAAAATGGTTAAGAAAGTAACCAACTCATAACTGTTAGAACAAGCCAATGATCGAATTCGTTGAATTAAATGGATTCAACGGCTTGCTCAGCACATATTATTAAAAATACTTACCAGCTTTGAGTACGCTGGACATTTCTGAATAGGAATGGCTTTACTCCAGTTAATTTATCGTAGTTTAAAAATAGGCCTTTTTCGCGTAAAACATGCCTTATCCGACCACTGTGCGGGGTGAGAGCATAAAATCTCCGACTTTACTTTTTCACAAACATTTTTAGATCACCATAATGTACATATATATATATGCTATTATATACGAAGATAGCGCATATGACCACATCTAGGTGACTAGGCATGTGACTCAATGTCACTTACTCGAAGCTGAACTATGTTAATGGTTATAACGATAGTGAAATTTTAAGCTTTACGGTTTGGAAGGTATGAGGAAAGAAATCTGAATTTTGAGTATTTATATTTATTTATTGAGGATGGGATTACCAACTCCGATTACAAATTAATAACTTTTGCTCATTTAAAGGCTATCAAGTTTATTGTATTGTGAAATTTTAACTACTTAAATGAAAATCATGATTCAAAATTAATTGATAAGCTGAGGTCGCAGAAGACACTACCATGTAGTAAAATTAGATCTCTCCGTTAATAGGTTCACAGGGATATTGCTCTAAATACTACAACTCGTCCAGTCTTCACTGAATGTGGTGTGGGTAGTTACGAATCCACTATGACCCACTATTGGTTTGCAGTGGTAGGTTTAGGCCGGAATGAACTCGAAGCTTCTTAGAATTTCGGAATTCGCATAATTGTAAGTGAATTTAAAGACAGCACATTTAAGAGCACAACGTTTAGCTTTGCGAGTTGTCCCACTGATGACGAATATGGAAAATTTTCGCAATTTCTATCAAGGGGCACAAAAATTTAACTCGGCAGAAGGAGAAAGAGAGGTTGAGAACTCCCCCTTGTGGAGGTGTATATACCTCGAATGAATATGTTAGAACCAACTGGCGTGGTTGATGAAGTTGAGTGTATTGTGAAGACCTATTTATATCAGATAGCTTTCGTAATGATGTGAATTCATATGCTCCTAGCATGGTATTTCTGCTTCTCATTAGAGCTCGACACATGCAAAGAAGGTGCTCCACTGTTTCCTGCTCGTCCCTGCAGCTTCTACAGAAGTTTTTATAGGCGATTCCCAGATTTCTAGCGTGGGTACCTACCGACCAATGCCCAGTAAGAGTCGTTACATGCCTTGCAACGTCAGATATGGGTTTCCTTAGTATGTTGTTGTGCTCTTAGGGTTATGCACGGCCCACATGAGTTTGGATATACGGCAGCCTGCCGCCGTGCGCCACCTTTGATCCGATCTCTGAAGATTGTGGAGAAAGATGTTTCTATATAACGTTTCAATTGGGGTGAGATCCGGTCCTCGATCGACACCAATGTGGAACCCTCTCTGGTTGACTCGTATGAAGCCTTGCTTCCGGGAATGTTGCGATAACCAGAGAATCAAACTAAATCTAGATCGAGCTGACTACTTACGGAATTTAGAAGCGTCCAACACTGTTTGATTAGTTTCGACCTTTTTGTAAAAGACGCCAAGACCGCCTGGCTATCTGAGAAAATAGCTACGCGCTCGCCGTGACGTAAATCACTACGTTCTAAGCGAATTAGGATCCAGTATGACTCCCGGATACTACGCTTGTGTAGATAATCGTAGGTTTGGTCCACTCAGCTAATGTAATTCGCAACTAGGGACCTTACTACTGGCCGTAAAGAGCATTAATTCTGTTTTCTCTAGGTTCACTCTAACGCCACATTGCTCGGCCCATAGCCATAGCTCTGCTAAAGCTCCATCCATGCTAATACCTACCACCAGAGTGCCCAGATTGGGCGATTTAGCGCCAAATTGGAATTTTTTTTTTGATATTTGAACGTAAAAATTTAGGAAAAGGCCTTGGGCGATTTTTGGCGATTTTTTTCCTTAAATTTGTACCATATAGATTCGTCGAAACACGTGAAAAGTGGGAGTTAGAGCTTAGTTTTGATGTGGCAACACTATTTATTGTTATCGATTTTATTGTAGCAAATTGAACATTTGCCAATATTAAACCGCTATTTGTGACAACTCCCGCTGAGTGTGAAATTTGCAATTACATCTGTGGAAATAGCTGATCTCGCCTTATTATAGCTTTTTATTTTATTTTTAGCGACGAGCGCTTAAAAAGGTATTGTGCGATTAATAAATGAATATTAGTTATAATAAATTTATTAATTGCGCAGTTCTATTGGAAAATGTGTTAATACAAATATTTTTTAAAACTATGTTATAACAAGATCTCAAGATTTGTTAAGTGGAATTCATAAATTTTATAAAAAAAAAAATTGTGCGATTTTTTCGCAAATTGCGCTTTTTTTAAACAATCTGGATACCCTGCTCACCACAGACGGGAATAAACCGGTTACTAAAATGACTCCATCGTCAGCGTAGGCCATTACTTTTACTCCTCCCTGGTTGAACTTGAGTAGTACTGAGTTAACCCAAATTGTCCCAGATTATTTTTTTTTTGATTTTTTTGGTTTCACCTATATACAGGGTAAAAGTAGCGTTAAAGTAAAGGAAAAAATATGACTAAAACTTTGGGAGTAGTATAGTTCTTCCGATATCGGCCGTTGCCATATGGCAACACGGGGCGTATTCCAGATGGATTGTTGGAGGAGAATATTTGGTTAAAATGTGAAATAATAGAAACATTGTGTACAAGTTTTAATACATTTATTGATAATATATGCATATTCTATGTGCAAAGCGGATGAAGAAGTTAATGAAAAGTAGCAAAACATTTCACACATAAACCCACATCACATTTTGCACAAGCTACTCGTCCTGTAGTTTTGCATCCTTCACCAGCAAAACAAAGCTTTTTTGTCAATTTGTATGGGTCAGTGGTAGTCTTGGATAGTAAGCTGCTGTGAATGCGCAATGTTTAAGAAAGAGAGAAGAAGGCCAGTAACGCCCTTTATGCATATAAAAGAATGCTGCATCAGGGTACTACACAGCAATAGTCAGCCCAATACTGCTCTATGGCGCTTTGGTGTGATGGAATGCCGCAAAAAAGTCCTTATGCCTAGGGCCAATGGAGAAGGTTCAGCGCCTAGCGGCACTGTGCATAACGGGAGCGCTGAGGTCCACTTCGACGGCTGCTTTTTAAAAAACCCTGTTGCGAAATCCGCACGTAGATTGACGGAATGAAACATAGCCATAGATCCCTAAACATTTTCACGGACGGCTCTAAAATGGTTACAGGAGTGGGGGCTGGGATTTAGGCTACCTGACCATTGCATCATATTTCAAGCAGAAACGACAATCAATTCAAAACTAAACCTATTACAGGCGGCAATTAAGGCAGTTTCCTCATATAGTATTTCAACCATAAACGCCCCTCGCAGCCGGGAAGCTATTGACAAGGTAGACGCTGACAAAAGGCTACATATCTATTGGGTGCCCGGTCACAAGGGAATCTAAGGTAATGATATAGCAGATGAGAATGGAAAAAACGTCACCAGACTGCCCTGGAACAGACAAACTACATTTGTATACCACTTCAACACTTGTACAATGAAATATACGATGATATGATTAAGCAGTTGAGGTCTAGATGGAATGAGTTAACCACTTGCAAAACTGCAAAAATACATACAAACAATTTTGGTGAACACCGTCTCATATTTACATGATGGTATTTTTCGTTGCTATATGGCAACACGGGGTCAATTTGGGTTAATGGTGCTAAGCCATAAAATTGGAGAGATCACTCCACCTTTAGGTGTGCCCCTACTGGCGTTCCTTATTAGTGTGTAGCTTCAAAGTTCAGCTAAAATCATTCTTCTCTTCTTATAGGCTCCTCGATGCCAAGCTTATCCAGGGATTTTTGGATAGCTTCTACCCGAACATTGCTAAAGGCTACTTCTATGTCAAGGAAGGCTGCCAGAGTATATTTCTTAAATTCGAGTGACCTCGCGACTGTTCTAACGACTTCATAAAGCCTTCTCAGTGGATTGTTCCCGTAAATATGCATTCTGTACCTCAAACATACCATCGCTGTGGAAAAACTCTCGCACGTGCGGTTAGAGTTTATGATCCTCTCCAAAGTTTTGAGAACAAATGAAGTTAAGCTGATTGATCGAAAATCTTTGGCGCAGACATACCCTCGCCTAGAGTTGTTAGTCGAACGCTCGTCCAAACTATTCAAGTTGCTTACTTCGTGCGCGGCTTTCTATCAGACCCTGCGATGTCATAAAAATATGCTGCATAAAGACTTTCACTCAAACATATTTAGTGTTTCTCTTTCGTTTCACGATTTGCATTTCTTAAAGAATTTTTGAAATTATTATTTTTTTTAACTAAATAGCACTCGCAAAACAAAGCTTCTTTTGCTTACAAATGCTATAAAAGTCGCTACAAATATCCTGTATAGTAGACTGGGTCGAAAAAAAAAGTTGCTAATGTCCGCCCCTAAATTTAAAGATTATGTTGAGAGGGTTCTGGAAAAATTTTTTTTTATTTTTTTTAACCCTCCGAAATACAGCCGAAATGGTTTTTTCGTTGTAACTTGGTTATTTGACGGCCGATTTTTAAAATTGATATGTCATTATTTTTGTCTTGAGAAGCTTCACTTTTCGTTCTTATGTCTTTTTAAGCTTTGAAGTCGCGTTCGCATGATAAGGGTAGAAACAAAATTTTACCCCCCCTAAAGTATATTTTTTTCCTTACCAAACGAAAGTACTTAAAAATTCAAGAAAATGTTGCCTTCAAACTATATTACTAAAATAATAAACAAAGGAGTTATAGCACTTTTAATATCACAGGTCAACATGAGTTTCAGATGTAAGTATAATAACACAGTACAACAAAAATTGATTTTTTTTATGCAACAGAGTAACCTAAATTTAAGGATTATGTTGAGAGGATTTCGAAATTTTTATTTTATTTTTTTTTTAACCCTTCGAAATACAGCCGAAAAGGTTTTTTCGTTGAAAGTTGGGTATTTGACGGCCGATTTTTAAAATTAACATGTCATCACATTTCCTTTTAAGCTATGAAGTCGTTTACCCATGGTTAGGTCAGCTAACAAAATTCGCCCCCACAAATTCCTCCAACAGTTTTCTTAGTTGGAAATTTAATCTCACTGCTTTCGTACCAATTTAGGTACATTTTTGCTACGATTTTTCCCAAATTCATACTCTTTGTTTTCGTCGCATCAGCAACCCGGGGAGTGCAAAACTGACGCTGTCAATAGCGAGCTAACCTCTTGTAATTTAATCATGCCAATAAATTTTATAAATTGTGGAAGTCAAAGTAAATAAGTGAGTCAAACCTGTTGTTTCGTATTGATAATAATAATTTATAATTAATACCATAAATTGTGCTGGTGAAATAAAATTAAAAAGTGACTTAACAGTGTGTGCAATTTAAAAATGGCTTTCGTTAAGCGCGATATTGATATTAAAATGTTACCTACGAAACGTGGTGTTATTGAATATTTTTTGTTCCTTAAATATTACGGCTCTGCAAGTGTTCCAAAAAATCGAAGTCTCAATGAATATTTGCCAATAGTTATGAACACAATTTCAAAGTTGTGGCAGCAGGCAAACATCCCTATAGTTACAAGAACTACGCTCCGGAGAAACATTGAAAGCCTCCTTCAAAGTTATTACAATGTAAAAAAACATCCTTATGAATATAATGATCAGGAATGGAATAAAATATTGTTAATTTCAAAGTGTAAATGCATTATGGACTTAAATCGACAATGTGATTGCCCTAGTGCAAGTAGAGTTCCAACCGCTTTTTGCACAAATTTTGCACAACGATTGAGGAGGAGGGATGGCGCAAGGGAATCAAATATAGCCATAGACCCCTAAACATTTTCACGGACGGCTCTAAAATGGTTACGGGAGTGGGTGCCGCGATTTATTGTCGGGAACTGAACGTCAGGCGGACAATAAGGCTACCTGACCATTGCAGCATATTTCAAGCAGAAACGACAATCAATTCAAAACTAAACCTATTCCAGGCGGCAATTAAGGCAGTTTCCTCATATAGTATTTCATCCATAAACGTCCCTCGCAGCCGGGAAGCCATTGACAGGGTAGCCGCTGACAAAAGGCTACATATCTATTGGGTGCCCGATCACAAGGGAATCTAGGGTAATGATATAGCAGAGGAGAATACAAAAAACGCCACCAGACTTCCCTGGAACAGACAAACTACATTTTTATACCACTTCAACACTTGTACAATGAAATATACGATAATATGATTAGGCAGTTGAGGGCTAGATGGAATGAGTTAACCACTTGCAAAACTGCAAAAATACATACAAACAATTTTGGTGAACACCGTCTCATATTTACATGATGGTATTTTTCGTTGTTATATGGCAACACGGGCTCAATTTGGGTTAATGGTGCTAAGCCATAAAATTGGAGAGATCACTCCACCTTTAGGTGTGCCCCTACTGGCGTTCCTTATTAGTGTGTAGCTTCCAATTTCAGCTAAAATCATTCTTCTCTTCCTATAGGCTCCTCGATGCCAAGCTTATCCAGGGATTTTTGGATAGCTTCTACCGGAATATTGCTAAAGGCTACTTCTATGTCAAGGAAGGCTGTCAGAGTATATTTCTTAAATTCGAGTGACCTCGCGACTTCTCTAACGACTTCATAAAGCACCTTCTCAGTGGATTGTTCCCGTAAATATGCATTCTGTACCTCAGACATACCATCGCCGTGGAAAAGCCCTCGGACGTGCGGTTAGAGTTTATGATCCTCGCCAAAGTTTTGAGAACAAATGAAGTTAAGCTGATTGATCGAAAATCTTTGGCGCAGACATACCCTCGCCTAGAGTTGTTAGTCGAACGCTCGTTCAAACTATTCAAGTTGCTTACTTCGTGCGCCGCTTTCTATCAGACGCTGCGATGTCATAAAAATATGCTGCATAAAGACTTTCACTCAAACATCTTTAGTGTTTCTCTTTGGTTGCACGATTTGCATTTCTTAAAGAGTTTTTGAAATTATTATTTTTTTTTTAACTAAATAGCATTCGCAAAACAAATCTTCTTTTGCTTACAAATGCTATAAAAGTCGCTACAAATATCCTGTATAGTCATCGGCAAATTCTACTGCAATGAAGTGCCAAACTGCAGATATTTATGTAACTACAAATGCGTCAAACTGACAAAGCTATTTGCTAAACAGTGCTCCCGCAATCAAAGAAGTACGAAGGAAAATGAGTTTGGCTTTTAGTCACAAAGGGGGAACATAATATTCATATGTCATTTATGTTGAAATGCATTTTTATGGCGTATTACCTATGGGTGCAGCAACAGCTGCAGCAGCCATTCATCCATACACACACACACACACACACACACATGCGCGTACATATGCATGTGTGCGCACAATGAACTTGAACTTGAACTGGTGCGCATGCGCATATGCTTACAAATGTGGCGAGGCAAAAGCAATCGGAGGAAATGCCAGCAAAGATTACCGAGATGGTTGGTGTCTGCATAGGAATAGCAAATGAATTTCATCTACAATATCTGGCTGGCTGACTGCTGTTTAAAAACTGCCTTGTTGTGTGCTAAATATGTATTTGAATGCCGTTTATGCGCTCTTGTGCTATTCTTAAATGGCCAATGTCAGTCAGTCAATGGAAAATGAAATGAAACAAAGCACAAATGGCTAAAGTTATGGGCGAGTGGTAGATTTACAGCACAGCACAGCAGTGAGGCAGACACTGCTGTAGAGATGGACATAGAATTTGCATGTCACTTGACGTGTGGCACCGGCGGCTAGGGGAAATCGATTGCAACGCAAATAGGTGGATTCACTAGAGGCAAATACTTTTAACTGCTTAAAGATTTATTCAAATTCTGTGGATATTGATTTTTTTTATTTTTTTTGGTGGAGGCTGCGGCTGCATTTCGTTAGATTATTCACCTTTTTGGCTTTCTAGCAGCAGCCTTCAAGTCAACAATGCCACTCCTACTTCAATGACGTAGACGGGGGGAAATAAAAAGCTTTCTTAGCCACCATTTTACAATCCGTTTAAACATCTATTTGAAATTTGTAATTATCTAAGTGCTTGTCTTTAACAAAAATCGAACGGTTTTCCAGTAAATGCGCCGTTATATTGTTTTCTAATGGATTTGCCTACAGAAGTATGTATTTATTTTGCATTTATCGCTTGTACACTTTACTTAAAAACCGATTTAAGGAGTAGTTGTATAATGCAATTAAAAAAATTCTACTATTCAACGATTGTGCCATGACTATCAAAATTTTCATTGTCTTTTTACAACACGTTTAGGGAATACAAAATTGTAGTTGGATTTTTATAGTTTCACTTGAAAAGACTTTACCATTCTAACTCCAATTTAAAAGTTGTATTATTCGTTTACAACAAGTGTGTGGCTGTAAAAATGATGCTAAATGAGGTTACTTAGAACATTCCAAATGCAGAGGTCTCTTGACGCCTATAAAAAAGTTACAAGTGGGGCATAAAAAAGAAATTTATTTTAGATCAATTGACTAGAATTATTTATATGCATTGTTGATAATTAGAAGACTCAGCATAAAAATGTTCGAATATTTTCTGGTCAATTAAAAACCTGCACATAAATTCTCGTTTATTTAAAAATTGTATAAAACCATTACAATTAAAAAATTAGGCACAATTTTTTGATAATTTAAATGCTGGATAAATTTTTTTTGCCATATAAAAACTGGACATCAATTTTAATGTTCTTAAAAACTGACCATAAAATTTTGGTTCTTTAAGGAATGGACCGAAAATACATTTTTAGTGATTTAAAAACTCTACATAAATTGTTGGTCATATAAAAAGTGGACATAATTTTTTGGCAATGAAATTAATATCTTAAAATTAAATGAAACCACGAATACAACTTTTGACCATTTAAAAAATGGATGCAAATATTTGCGCTTAAATAACTGGATATACATTTTTATAAATTTTTTTGCCCTCAATCAAAAGAAAATACATTTTTCTACGAAAAATAAATCGAAGTAGTTTTAAAATTATTCATATGCCATAGTTTTAGTTATGTACATACACATGCTTATATGCATACATATCTGTATGTACATACATATGTGGTTTACACTTATGTATTTCCATCAAGTTCGCCGCCTAAGTCTTTTGTTCATCCACCGTACTCAGCCTAGAAAGTCAAGCAGTTGCTTGTCAAAAGAATATTAACATCTTTTAGTGTCCAACAAGGAAATTGAACAACGTTGAATTTTCACTTTTGCCTTCTTCCCCATTATAACACTTCTGGAAGTGCAAGCGGACACACATACCCACCCGTACATACATATGTATGTACTTACATACATTCTAGCACATGCAAACAATATGAATAAGGTTACGGCGAGGAGCAATCTCTTCTCTACAATGTTGATTTGATAAAGACCGAAGTTATTTGTTCAGCATAGAATTAACACCATTCCGCACAGCATGCAATCGAGTATTTGTTTCCAGCAAATAAACACACACTCGCACGCATACACATTTTTTGCCATGCACTAAGTTAGATGGCAGTAATCAACACACACACAGCCACAGCCACAGCAACTAAAAGTTTAGAATGGGCAGCCAGGCAGACAGGGAAATGAAAGTGTTTCGCGCATTTCTTAATTCGGCTGCTACAACTGCACGTTCGCACCTGTATGTGTGTGTTTGGGCTCATGCGCATACGTATCTACACATACATAAATATCTGCATGCTACACAAACATTATGGCTGGCGTATTAAGTAGACAAGTGAGGCGCGAATTTGCAACGCTTCATTTGTCTATTTATGCGGTAAAAACAGCGACGGCGACGGCGACGGTGCATACGTGGTTGACTGCTTGACTTCTTGCATCTTCGCCTTTTGCTGCTGCTGCTGCTGCCCCTACCTTTGTCTTGTCTGTTTGTCTGTTTGTCTGTCTGTCTGTCTGCTCGAATGCCTGTCCGCCCCATAACGTGAAAGTTAATTCATTTTTGCTACCAGTTAAATGCAATAACGTGAGTTTCACACTTTCCGCTGTGCAACAAGGCCACCAACAACAACAACAACAACGATTACCAGCATCGTTATGGTAATTGTTGTTATTTCTTTCGTTAGCTTTGCAGCACATTCTTGTCGGTGGCAATTATTGGTGTGGCATGGCTAAGGTTGCTGTTGCTTCTGTTTTTTTTTTTCACGCCAACTGAATGCCATGGAAGTGACGTTGTTGTTCGATTTGTTGCTGCTGTTGCTTTTGCATGTTGTTGATCGTGTGGCAGTTGCGTAATTACGAAAATCGCTTAGTGCAAGTGCTCACATACTTTTCTTGATACTAATCCGTTTTTACTTACTTTCCTTCTTCTTCTTTTTGCAGGATTACTTTTGCTGCCCGAATGCGTAAAGTGGTTCGAAAAAATGCGGTAAGTGTTAGTGCTAAGGACGAGGTTGATAATTAGTTTTGAAGAATTTTTCACATATTCATTTACATATATTTGCTAATAGACCTTAAAATGGCAGAGATTTTGAACTTTTAACTAAAATAATGAGTAGCAAATTCAAAAATTACGATAGCAAGCATGGACATATGTTTATATTTAAATCAACACACATATGTACGCGTATGAGCAAATCTGACCAGCTGTTTTCTTTTAATTGTCGCTTCCTTTTCTCACCACAAAAAAAACGTTAAAGCATTTTTTTTGCATTTATTTCAATCAATGGAGTCCCAGAAACAAGCATAATAAAAACCAAGTCAAATATTTGAACAAATTTTATCACAATTTGTTGATTTATCAATTTTATCGTAATTTATCGTAATCATAATTGTTTTTTTTTTTAATAACTTTGGGAAGTTTTCAAATAGAATATTCATATTAGAAGCAATGGACGTTGGTATCAAATATAAAATATCTGTGAAGTTATAAGAGTGTGCCTCCAAAAAAAAAAAAAAAAAAATGGCAGCATGCAGAATATCTGACGAAGATATTTGATAATTTTGGTAATTTTGCGATTTTTTTAATTTTATTAATTTAAGATACTTCAAAATGTTAAAATTAAACGGTGAAAATGTTCTTCTTTCCAAAACGAACGAATCTACTAGTGTAACAAAACAAGTGTACAACCAAACGAAAAAAAATTTCATTGAATAAAAGATGATTTTGATTTTAGAAACTAAAATTAAATTTTTACTCGATATTCATTCTAAAATTATTATATATATATATTATTATAGTTGAAGAAAGTAATATATACGTGCACAAGGCATACTGTGCAAAAACCTTTCACGCTAATATATTAAATACATACTTTTAAATTATATGACTTTTAAGTTAAGGCGTGCGAGTAAACGTGTTAGATGTATGAATATGTATATAAGCACAAGTGGTTTTTTTTCTCTTTTTACTATACTTTTTTAAGTTTTCAATTAAATACAATTTTGCTTTGGAATCTTATTTTTTACACAAAACGGAAGATAATGGATTATCTAAGATAAGTGTGCCCCCATTTTCGATCGAAAAATAAAACAACTCGTGAAATTTGCTTACATCCACACATACCTATATGTAATTAAAAATTTTCCAAATTTCTGAAAATAGTATTCCATTAGACTGTAAAAATCCTCTGTCGTGCCTGTTGGCCGCACTTCACCATAGCTTGGCCCACATGCATGTCTCCTGTAAACTAATGAAAAATAGAAGCATGCGGGGCTTAAAACTGAACTAGAAAAACAAAATTTTCGCGCAAAATTTGTACGATTATTTTTTATTGCGCTTTTAAAAGTAAACTCACGATTTTTCAGATTTTTTCTATAAAACAAAGGGAAAAAATTGGAAAATAAGCAAACAGGATTGCCTTAAAGACTACGCTAAGCTTTTCAAGTGGCTCCACTTACGAAGGAGAAAAAACTGTCACAGTCACGAAACTAACTGAAATCATGCAATAACAATAAAAATTATGCTGAATGCAAAATTTTCCAATAAAAAAAAAATATTAAGCGGAAATATTTTATTTTATTTTAAAAAATTAAAAAAAATCAAACCGACTGTTGCGTTTACACAAAACGTGTTCTCCAAATTTGCGCCAAAAAAAACGCCTTTCAATAGAAGCCACAAAGTACTGCACGTGTTGCCCAAAAGCGAACAAATGGCAAGTGTAGAGAGGCAGTAAGTCTCAGTGATGGCATAAAAGTAAAATTTATTGAAGCGCTACAGTTTTGGAAAGTTTTCGCAAGTAACAGGGCTGGTATGCAACTGAAAAATAGATCTACATACATATATTTTGAATATGCAACTAAATATGCATGCATATATGTAGCAGAGATGCCAGATCGAAATAAAAAAAATCGATTTTTCAATCGATTCGAATCTAGATAAAAATAATGGATGCGGGAAGGAATCGTGAAAAATAAATAGATCTCCAAAGATCGATTCATATATTTTGTCAAATAACGTCTTTTACTACATTTTTATAAAAAATCAAAACACAATGGCAACGCTTAGTCGGAAATATTAAGTAATTAAAATTTTTTAATTTAATGCTTAGTGAAAACTCAACATTAGTCCTATTTAAGAAAGTTGTGAAGTTTTTTCGAAATTTTGTTTCTTTGTTTTTTGATCACAAATAGAAAAAAAATTTGTGTTTACTTCAAAATTGGCCACCATTTTAAGGAGTGTATTATGCAATGGAGCATACATACATATATATTTTTGGAATGCGGAAGTTTTTTATTTATTTTTTTTTTGCGTTCGCTAACTCTATATTTCACATCTTAATTACCCTTTTAGAAAAAAATTTCTACAAAACTGCATACATACATACTCAAATTTTTTTTTAAATGGGTAATTAAGGAGTGAAGATTTTTTATTAAAATTTTAATAAAGTTTGGAATTCCAATTTTTTGGAGTTTTTGTTGTAGTATTCGCCATAATTTTATATAGAGTTATTTTTAAGAAACTTCCCTGAGGAGCATTGAAGTCGAAGGAGAAAGATAGGTAGGTTATTGAATTCTTGGGTCTTTTTTCTGTCTCAAGTTTATTTTTTTCTACCAGCCTCAAATTCAAATTTCTTTAAAACTGTATAGGTTTTCCGGGGCAAACCGTAATTCAATATGTATCAATTGAGGAAAAATCGAATTTTTCGAATCGATTCAGGTATCGAATCGGAACAAACCATTAAAACCATTTATCGATCGCCATCAAATCGATTAATAAATCGCTATCATTAGCCTGAAATATTCTTATCGAATCCTAATTAAGTTTGTGTAAGTAAATAGATTTGTATCCCAAAGTAAATTCACCTTGCCTGCAGTGTTGCCAGAACTTTTTGGGCCGCCCGCCTAGATTGGCAATAAAAACGGCTAAAAATGTCTAAAATGTACCAACTTAAAGTGATTCTAAACGTTCTCGTTTTTAAAGACCAACTTAAATTGATTCTAAACGTTCTCGTTTTTAAAGACCTGCTCACTTTCCGCACATGCCTGTCAAAGCAATAATGAGCAACAATAAAAGATGTTAACACCATGATACAATTATTCATAGGTATTGCCTTCCCAGAGAGTTTTGCTTCACATCGAAATTCGTGCTCTTTTATTCTAAACCGTTTTTTTTTCTAAGTGCTGCGAATAAAACTTTATATTTGATAGTTTTTTATATGTAAACAATGCGAAACACCGTCAACAAAAAAAAAAAATGCTAAAGTGCTAGTTACTTTAAATTTGCACTTTATTGTACTAAAATTTTAAATGTTTATCGATGCTGATTAAAAAGTTATAAATGTTGGTAAAAATTGGCAGAATTTTCATAATTTTTGTACAAAGTATGAAATCCGGATTTAAATGGTATTTGTTAAGTAATCAGCTATATTTTCAAAAAAAAAAACAAAATAATAATAGATTGGCGCTCGCTTACACATATGTTAGTGTTTGGCCGAGCTTCTTCTCCGATTTGTGGCGTACGCCTTGATGTTGGCACACAAAGGGGAGGGACCTACAATTTTACGTCGACTCCGAACGGTGATTGTATTTTTATGAGAAGCTGTTTTTCATGGCAGAAGTTGGCCATTGCCTGCCGAGGGACGACCGCTGTTAAGAAAAAATTTTTTTTGTAATTTTTTGCGGTGTTACTTTAAACAGGGCTTGAACCCAGGACCTGCGAAGTGGTAGCGCGCACTGCTAACCACTACACCACATAAAATAAAAATAATAGACATTAAATAAACTAAAGAAAAATAGCCAAAACTTGCTAAGATATCGCGTCCCACTTTAGGTTTAGGTCACTGTATATTTGCTTAAAAAAATCATTGAAATCGGTCCAGTATTTTAAGACTTTTAGGATTAGAAAAAAATGTATTTCATTTGTATAGTATGTTTATATGTAACACAGCTCGACATGCAAATTTTTTCCGAGATAAGGCTAGCTATTTCTAATAAATTTTTAAGTCGCTAAATTTGTAAAAAAAAGAAACTTATATGTATGAATTAAAAAAAAATAAGGTAAATAGCAAAATCGGCTAAACGGCGATTTTTAATTTTTCCAAAGCGGCTAACAAATCGGCTGCCGGCTAAACCGAATTTTCTTCGGCTGTTTGCTATCGCTACCGATTAAATCCTGCCGGACAACGGCTTAACTCGCAACACTGCTTGCCTGTTTCTTTCGCGCTCAATCGTTTTTTCTGCTTTGCATTTGTCGCTGCTGCCTCACTAAATGGCGCATGATCAACGTGATCACCACATTTTCCATTCATTACCATTGCCAATGCCATTGTTGTGAACAAATATTCGCTTTAATGCTTTGAGTCATAAAAAATTGTGCATACTCGTATCCTACATATTTATGTTCTAGTTGTTGTTGCTGTTGTTGTAGGTTTTATGGCTTATTATGAATAGTTTGCCCAAAACAAGATCCGTCGCATTTTGCCTAACTGAACCCTTGAACTTTTCTGCGCTATCATTTTTTGTAAGTATCTTATTGTTGCTATTATTGCTGTTCTTACCAGAGCGTCAGCTGCTAGGCGAGCTCTTTTGTTTGCTATATGTTTGTTTTAGTACGATCGTAAGCAAATGCGAAAGTGAAATGTCGTGAGCACGCGATAAAAGCAAGGCACCAGCTAATAAGTACACAAAAAATAAAAAATAAAATAAAACAGAAAATAAGTACAATAAAAAATAAAAAAAGTGTGGCGATCTTTTTCCAACTTTTTGCAGCTCTCTCGCAAATTACTACAAACGGTTTAGTTTTGTGCTTTGTGAAGTTTTAATGAAAAATAAATGTTTCCTCATGGAAAATACTCAAAGATAAATATCGTCGATTAAAGTACAAAACCGTGTATCAACAAAATGCAAAACCGCGTATGAAGATAATGCGAAACCGCAAATGTGAGGTTGCATACATTATTTTCTAGAGAGTAAAAATACTCATATTTCAAAATTGTTCTTTCTTTTATAAAGCAATCGCATTTCTGGCTAGTTTATTTCAGTACGAATGGATAACAATTGAGCCAAGAGCTTGTGTGAGCAAATCCAATTTTTGGCAGCAAATGTCAGTTACGCGGCATCGCTTCGGGATGCATCCCGGTAGTCCACTCGCTGGGACCTAAGCGTCAACTCGCGTAAGATGGAGCTCGTCCCCTTTACAAGAATGTATAAAATGGCTTAGATAACTTCACCGAAGCTAAACGGCGTCTGGTTAGGATTTACTTCAAAAGCCAAATTTCTAGGCGCTTTTTAGACAAGAAACTGAAGCGGAAGGAAAACAGTTCCGCGTTTCGAGATTTGTGGATTTGTGGATCGTTAGACCAATTTCCTGCATGCAGTGACGATAAGGTGGCCTGCATTCGAAAAAGAGGTCAACAAGGTCAACAGGTCAAGAGGTCTCAAGTGCCAAATTCTAGTATGAACTGCATAAGCGGTGCGCTCAGAACCACGCCAATCAATGCACTGAATGCTATTTCAGATGTTCTGCCACTAGATACAAAAACAATTTCACAAGAATCTCAAGCAGGAAGGAGTCGAAAGAAGATATTAAAACACCACCTGGTAGTATTGACTTCTTTTAGCTTACCAGAATACTGCAGCAGCCTATATGTAATAGCCTATATACAATCAAAGCTCTGAGCTCTTTCGCGTTTTATTCAATGCCACCTATCTCTACAGGAAATGGCCAAGCAGAGCAGACTTCAACCCGCTTGGGTCATAGGGAAACTGTATGGTAGACGAACTTGCAAGGAAAGGCTGGCGAAAGATGGAACTAAAGTTCGATTTGTCGAATTTCCAGGCAGACTTATCGTAAATGTGATCGAAAACGGTCACGAAGTGTTCACTTACTAGAAAGAGTGGATATATCTAATGTTGTGGAGGCTCTAATCTGGCGCTGTCTTAAAGGAAAACATGCAGTAAAGCTCGGCGTGCCTTAATTAATTAATTAATTAGGGAGGTAGGGTGGAGGACGAGGTTTCTCGTAGTTGTCCACAGGGTTCCATTTGTGGTCCATTTATTTGGAAACTCATGATGGATTCCCTGATGATAGATTCCCTGCTCAGGAGGCAATAGGTTCCGCTGTTTGGTATGAATCTGTTTTGACGGTTGTGGCTCGCAAAAAAGTTTTTTTAGCGCCAGAGGGTTATGTTGCTGTCTTGTCTGCCGGTATGTCGCTTAACTTCCCGCTGATGCACTACAGGTGTAAATGGGTTCTCTTCATTCGGTGGTCATAGTGCGCACTTTGGGCTTCCGGTTAAGGAGGTGCATTGGGTTACCGTTGGTGGATGGGTGGCTTTCGGACTGATGTGGAGAGAGGATACTTAGAGTGCAAACGCTCTTTGCGGGAGACGGTATTTAGAATATAGCAGGACCGCTGGTACATTAGTTCCAACGTCCGGGTTATTCAATAAGTTTTTGTATAAAAGGAATATTCACGATTCGAAAAGTTGCGCATGTGGTTCGTAGAGTGAGGATGCCAGGCACGGATGGGAATAAGATAGGCAGAAGGGCGATTATTTTCGAGAATGCTCTATCCACGAGTCAACAGGTTAAAAACATGAGGGAATTTGTACGAGGCGGCGCACAGTGTGCTTTTTGAACACTCCATGCGAATTAATCGTAGCGCTTTCGACGAGAGCAATATTTTGATATGAAAGCTTATTTTATTCCCTGTTTTGAAAGCTTATTTTATTCCCTTTAACGGCAAAATACTGCCATTGACCCAAAATTACTCCTTGACCTTAAAAAAATTGGTCAAAAGTAGTGTTCTTCGAAAAAAACATGGAAAATCCTCCGGATTTGTTCCAAAAAAAAAAAATTGTATGTTTTATTACACTTACATTATGGATTTTGAGACGAGAAACACGCTTCTACTGTTTAAGATTAAAAAAAAAATTTAAAACCACAATTTAAGATATGCATTTTTGACTGAATTTATTTATTTGCATGCAGCTGTGCATCGATACAACAAACATGTATACAACAAACACCATATAAATTCAGATTTCCAACTTTGTACAAAAATTTGAAAAATTCTGCTTACATATTTTCACAAAAATTTCAAACATTTGCAGTTTTATGTATGCAGTTTTGTAGAGCATTTAATTCTAGTATAATGAAGAGCACGTTTCAAGCTGCTTTAAGATCCCTTTCATTTTTGGCATTTGTTTTTTTTTTTTGCTGGCAGTGTCCTCTATATAAAAGAAAATTGTCGAACATACATATTTCTGTATGGAAAAAACATGAAACACCTTCAACCAAGAAAAAAATCATTTTTCTTCTTCTATCAAATAAGTATACATTTTAGTGGGTCTTTCTCATCTTATTCTGATACTTACAAACATCGGACCAAAGTTGTAATACCATTTCATGCTCATGAAAGGTACAAAAATGAAGCACGTGACGGAATTCGAACCCGGCACCCTCTGGAAGCTAACAAATAGTGGCACGCTCCTCTACACACTCAGCCACTTCCTACTACGTATACATGCTTTCAAATGTTCAGCTTGAACAAATAAACTACATCATCTACTATATCGAACGTTCCGACTGTTTTCCGGATACAAAAATTAATGAGTAGCTAATTAGTAGTGCGCCTGCAAATATGCAATACAAAATGGCTCGTAAGCATTTGTTATTCACTTAGCATCTCATTCCCGTATTGGCTATTGTTTTAATCTCCAATCAAAATGATTGAATTTTACGGTTACTCAAAAGTAATATCTGACATTTTCTAAGCAAAAAATAAAATGCATTAACTCAAAATTTATGGGCTTTCACGCGAACATTCGCCAAGTCATCTGAAAGCTGTCTGAAAGCTGACAAACATAAAAATTTTGTGATGCTAAGAAAAATATTTAAATAAAATTACGTTTTAATTGCTAGTAGAAAAACAAATTCTATAAACACTTTCCATTAGACTCAAGGAGGCGTATCACTATTATGTATAAAGCAACACATCACATGGCGAAATTACAAAGCATACGGTAAGCTTATCTGCATGCAATCGTTAAAAATGCATTTGAAAGTATAAAAATATAAAAATAAAAAACACGAAACAAGCAAGAAAAACATATAAACTGTAGACATTGGAAATGAGTTAAAAACAAAAAAAAAATGTATATATAGAAACATTGAAACACTTAAGCGGTGAATCTGCTTGACGACCAATGAGTTTGACATTGAAAAGATCGAAAAGGATGACGAGAAAAAAAGAGATGGGAAAACTGAGTAACAAAAGAAGAAGAAGAAAAGAATTTTAACAGTGTTTCTGTAATGAAGCGCTTGTTGCAAGATAATGGGGGACATACACATATTCTTTAGGCCGAGGCCACGCAATGAGCGGCAAAGCGGCTTAAAATTAAAACATATGAAATACTATTGAAATGGCCACGCACTGAGCGGCTGCGGGGCATTTTTATATGACGCCGCTCAGCCGCTTTGCCGCCCATTGTGGGGCCTCGACCTTAGCAGCGCGGCGATAACTTGCATCAGAGGAAAGTCATTCTCTTTATCTTTGTAGAGGTGTTGCAGTTGCTAATGCGTCATGGCAGTTTGAACTCAGCTTCAACCCACTCAAAAGCAACTCAAATGCCATCGACCTAATTTGTAAAGCTTTTTAAACAACATAGCCACCACACATACACGCACAATCATATGCAAATATGCGTGACTGCACGGCAGCGGCAGAGCGACAAAGCGCTAATGGAAAATTTAATGAAAATGTATTTACATTAGACTGCATCACAAAAAAAAAAAAAATGCTGTTTTTCCGCCGGGATTGCAAAATCTATTATATTTGAAGACTTTCGCCAAAATATTTCGGAAAAATGTTAAGATATAAAATTTAAGATAGTTTTTTAAAGTATTTTTTGAAAAAAAAAAACTCCTCACATGATGCATACAAATATTTTAAAAATTTTTCAACGGAATCGTAATAATGATAATTTTGGTGCTTTTTTAACTTTTTTCAAAGATTGCTATACCGATTTGGACTTATGAGGTATAAGTGGAGTTTTTTTTCTGCAAAAAAATCTTTCCCTCATATTTTTTTATTGTTCATTTTTCACTTTTTACACACGTTTTTATTTTTCACTTGGAATTTTTATTTATTTGCAAAAAACTTATTCACGTCCCCATTTTTTTTTCTTTTTTTTTTTTGAATACCAACACATCTTAATTCACTTGGAATGAAGCTCGTTCATCTTACCTTTCTGTTTCATACTCTGAATGAATTCATGTGCAAAGCAATAAAAAGGGTTAGAAAATGCCTTCTAAAAGTCTAAATTGGTATAGTTTTGGCTGAGTTATTCAAGTTTTTCCTCAAGTAATCTTTAAAAAAAATAGGACTACGTCGAAACTTTTGTTTTATTTTTAAGCTTAAACTGTTTTGCTATCTGAGGTGAGTTTTTCAAAAACTACTTTAAAAAACAATTTTTATTCATAAAAAACTACATTTTTCGACGTATTTTAAAAACTGTCCAGCTCATGTAAATCTTAAAGTTTTTCCTAAAATTTTGGTGGAAGTCTTAGATATAAATAATTGCAATGGAAAAACAGTACAATTTTTTTTTTTTTTGTTGATGGGGAGTGATGCAGTCTAATGTACATATGTATGTAATTTCAAATAAATACATCTAAGGCGTTTATTTGGAAATTCCTCTAAAGAGTAAGGTGTTTTTTTTTTTAATAAAAGATAGTAATTTCTGAGTTGGTTGTTGTTGTCTTCTTTTAACTTAATGCATTGCAGCATCATATTGTGTTTGTGCGAGTATATGTATGTGAGTAAATGTTGCCTGAAGAAGCTGCACGCTGCACACAATTAATGGCACTTTGTTGAATTAATACCGTTATCCACTCGATCAACTAACTCCAACGTGCGACATTTCAAGTGGCTTACCTTGCCACATTGACCGGCCTACAGAAAATGCATTTTTACTTTATTCAATTACAAACTTTGAATTTTTTCTTTACTTACTTTTGTTGTTGCACTCTTTTGTTTGTTGCGCGTAATTGAACGATGAATTGTTGTTTTTCAGGCTTTGAAGCTCTTAATTGCAGATGCTCGCATTGTTATGCATTGCATTCAAAATGTTACACTATTGAAAATTTATTCCTATTTATAAACAAAACAAAAGTATTATACAAAATGAATGTGTTGAACTTGTATGGAAATAAACTGCTTACTTACTATGTACTAATTTTTATTACGAATCAAATTTTCAAAAATATTAATTTCGTATTGTACTAATTTTTTTGAAAAAATAATAAAATATAAAATTACTAGCAAATATTTATAAGGCCCGTTTGTCTTAATTACGCTTTATTTTTTATGGGCGACGCACTTCAACATCGAGTTACGAGTTATTTACTCAGCTATTCTAAAACAATCAATAAAAAAACTTGAAACAAATTTAGCTCATATAAAACCATACAGAGCATATATTTTATAACAAAAAGCATACATTTTTGGAAAACTTCTACGAAAACGTCTACTAGACTTTAATTATTTCAAGCAAATCAAATCTATACAGCCGAGCCCAAACCAATCGATTTGGACAAGTATGTATTTTTTATTTTTATTTTTTTAGGCATTTATAAAAGGACACCAATCTCGATAAAATATGGGAGGTCACGAAAAAGTTTGAAAGGTTTTGAAAAATATCGAAAGGCTTCGAAGTATTCCGCAAAGTTTTGAATCTAAAACAGTCACGAAAAAAATTACGATATGTCACGAAAAAAATCGCAAAAAAGTTCAAAAATCATCAGAAATACTTGACCAAAAGGAAAATTCTTAAAAATCCCGAACAAGTGATGAGTAGTCGCGAAAAATCACGAAAAGTCCCGAAAGAATATGGGTTGGATTCGGGTAATTCCCAAGAAAAACTCGATAAATCTCAAAAACTCCCGAAAATATCTAGAAATATTTTGGAGCGCTCCGAGAGCATTTTTAAAAATCTTGAAAAATATCGAAATATTCCGCAAAAATCTCGAAATGTCCTGCAGATATCACAAAAAGTCTGTAAAAGCACCAGAAACCCCCGAAAAAAGCCGAAAGCTCCTGAAAAAGTCCCGAAAACGTCTGGAAATATCCTGGAACTTCGTAAACCTCCTGAAAATCCCGAAATATTTGTATCGAAAAAATTCTTAAATGTCCCGAATAGCACCAGGAATTCTCGAAAAAAGCTGAAGATTTATGAACAATCTCGAATAAAGGATGACACACTGAGAAAAATTGCGAAAATTTCCTTAAAAATATCGAATGACTGCGAAAAAGTTCTGCAAGTCCCGCAAAAGTCTTGAAAAATCTCAAAAAGTCCTGAAAACCTGAAAAGTCTGCAATAAAAGATAAGAAATCAGGTAAAATCGCGAAAAATTCCGAAAAAATACCGAATGGCTTCGGAGAAGCTGCGAAAAAGTCTTAAGACATTCCAAAAAGTCCCAAGAATATTAAAAAAACCGAGAATACCTGACAAATGCGGCGAGGTTTAGTGACAAGCTTCGAAAATGTGGGATAATGTATTATATTAACCAACGCATAAAATATATGTAAATATATTAGGGCGGGTCAATTTATATGGGAGATTTTTTCGACTACGCGCGTATAGCCCAGAAAGATTCTACGTGTTATTCTAAGCACATTTGTCGAAGAAACCATGGGTCCAAAATCAATTTGGAGTTTGCCAAATTACGAAAAAAGTGTTTCTTAATATTTTGGTGTAGTGTCGTAAAGGAGTTTTTTAGTATAAGGAATCCATTTCTGCACTTATCATTTTTTTCACGTTTTCTTCGAAACATGTTTTCGCAATTTGGCAAACTCCAAATTGGTTTTAGACCCATGGTTTCTTCGGCAAATTTGCTGATGCTGGATTTCCACTAGTTATTAAATTCATTTCGTGATGGCATTTTTTAAATGCCTCCAATTTTTTGTCCTTTCAATGCCCAGTGGAAACTCGACGCGCATACTCAAAAAAATTTACCCGCTCTAAAATACTCTGTTCAAAGTCAAACATTTTAAGGTAATGTGAAAACGATTTTCTACAATGAGAGAGAAAGCATAACAACAATTTTTGATTATATCTTTTTGTTTTCAACAACTTAAATTTCGTTTGGGATTTTTTAAAAAGTAAGTCCATCCGTCCAGCGTTCTTGAGTATTGCAAGAATTATAAAATTTTTCCAAGTCAACCCATTACCTGAAGAAGATTTTAGCAAAGAGCTTAGCGATTTAGGGCAGCTTGGCTGCCATTGTAGACTCTGGTTTGAAAACCACTTTACCTCGTCTCCACTTCTCCTCTTATCCATTCCAACATCCTGAGTATTTCCTATATTGCCATTTGACACACTGTCGGCGCATCACCGAGGGTGCGTAGAATGGTAGCTAGGTTTTGTTTCCAAACTAAAATACACAAGCAGGTCATTTAAAACCGGATGTTTACATTAAAACATCCTATAAAACGATAACTTAATTTAAGCGTTCATCGTGCCTTTATAATTTTACAGAACAAAAATACCCGCTTTTCTATCCGAAATGAAGTCGCTGCTTTCAACCTACAACGAAAGCTCTCTGGCACTACTTAAATCATTTGATTTAACGGCCTACCATTAATTGTCTGCGAAGGATGCTTGTCTTCTCTCCCACTCCTTTTATCCGTTTCTGCCTTTCTTCTCTTTCAGCTGTCTTGGGTGGCCACGTTTTTTGGCTTTAAAATCAAAAGGCATTAAAGCTCTCATCTGAAATTCTTCTTAAAACATACATAGCCTTCTTCCCCACCAGTGTTGCCACTGCCTTAGCCTTTAAAGTATCCATAACAAATCGAAAACTGTATCTAAATGTATCCACCGAAAAGAGCGGACATTTTTACACAGTGCATCTTTGGAAAACAAACTGGGCCCCTTAATAAACTTATTAACATGCAGTCAGTATTTTCCCATCCGTAGAGACGGATTTGAGAAACAAAGACCCGTAGTTATAGTCAAAATTAGGTCGACTCTAAAGTTAATTGCAGCATTTTGACATAATTTTCAATGGGGATATCTGTCAAAAAGCTGCAACTAACTTTAGTGTCGACTTAATTTTAACTATAACTACGGGCTTTTGTTTCCCAGATCTGTTTCTAAGAATGGAAAAAATACTGACTACAACCACGGGCCAAAGTTTCCGCTTGTTCGATGTTTATTATTTACTACGACTAGGGAACCCACATGGCGTCAACACGACAACATTTAATTAAATTTTTTAAACAGGTGAAACCATATTCAAAAACTTCTAAAAATATTCCTAATGATTAATCTAAACCATTTCTCAGTAGTGAGAGGTCTCGGATGGTGTCGGTTTTCATTTCATAAAATGTCAAATCTCTCAAAAAATTAAACCTGTGCACATCTATGTAGAATCCCAGTTCCTAGTTTGACTTCTCATTTTGAAAATTCGAAATAACGGCGCAGATGTGATGACCTTCACAAAAAAAAAAAAAATAGATGGCCACTCTAATTAAAAATATTATCAACCTATAGTTTTCTTAAAACTCTTACGTTTGACACTTATATTTCCATATTTCATTTATGTATCTTTCGTATAAGTAAAACAAATTCGACTTTTCAAACAGGTGGCAACCCCTTTAAAAGTATTTTTAAACTAAAATCTTTCACCTGGCATTGTTTCACATATTTCAATTAACTGATGAATTAAGTTGAATTTATTTTTTTAAGCACATGGAAACTCTCCTAAATACAGTTTAGAAATAAATTAGTTTCAAACCCATTTCGATTGATACCCATCTTTTGACAATCCATTTAACTTATTAAATAATTTGGGCTTAATTTTTTCAACAAAAAAAAACCAAATGTTCAGCTTAAAGATTTCTTAACACCCGTTCTTTTGATAACCATATTTTAAAATTTCTTGTAACTTATGTACAATTAAATACCACTTTCAAAACAGGCGGCAACCCTCATAAAAATTATTTTCGAACTAAAATTTCCTTAAATAAGTTTCCTCTGACATTGTTATAAATATTTCATGTAACTGATGAATTAAGTGGAAATTTATTTTTTAAACACGTGGCAACCCTTCTAAATATAGTTCTTAAATAAAGGATTTTAAACCCATTTCCATTGATTACCATTGGTTATTAATTCATTTAACTTATTAAATAATTTAAGGTTAGCCCTTTATTTCTAGAAGCTCTTTCATTTGACATCCATCGTTAATATTTCATATAAAAAATAGTTCAATTAGACTTCTCAAATAGGTGGCACCCTATTCAAAATATTTTCGAACTACTACCTTCTTAAACCTCTTTTGTATGACACCCAAATAGCGATACCTTATTCACTTACCAAAATCCCTTAATTAAAATTGAGTTAAATTTTTTTTAACATGTGGTAACCCTCTTATACGTAGTTAAGTTATAAACCCTTTTCAAAACCATTTCGATTGATACCCATATTTAATAATTGATTTAACTTTTTAATTAATTTGAGCTTAATTTCTTAACAGGTGGCAACTCTTTTCGAAAAAGTAAAACCTTCTTGAACATCCACACCCTAAGCCCTTTAATTTGGTACCTCACTTTTGAAAATCGAACGGACGCTGCGGATCTGAGGGCATTGATTAGTAAATAACTTCAGTTTAATTATTTAACAGGTGGCAACTCTACTACTACTTGGTGTTATTAAATGCACGTTTATGTAGCTAAAAATTTAATTTTTTAAAGTGACAAAAAGAAGGCAAAATTTCTTTCTTGGAGGATGAGCAGCTAACTGTTAAAAATATTATAATAGCTCGTATATAAAAAAAAATAATTCCCCAAACTTACGAATGATTATGGGAAAAGGTATGTTGTTGTTGTAGCGGCTACAACAACCCCGCCCAGATCGGTTAATATCTCAGTCGTTGTTGTCAAGTTCTACTAACCGCAGTCCTAAGAAGCGTGCAGACTCAATAGGGTCGGTCCACAGGGACAAAGGCGTTAGGGTTGTCGGGTTTTCCGGGCATACGAAGAGATGTTTCGAGTCATGGGGTGTCTCTCCGCATGCCGGACACTCATTTGGTACATCTGCGATTAGTCTTCTCAGGTATGAGTTTAACCAGCTGCAGTAGCCAGGGCGTAGTTGCGCTATTGTGGTTCTAGTCTCCCGAGGCAAATGAAGCTCCGTCTCGTCATTGTAGGCATTGTGTGTCTGGTGATTGTGCACCTAGAACGGCATTCACAGGTCTGGAGTCTACATAACTCGAGACTGACTCCCTGTAAATGCCGTTCATGGCCTGTCGCTAAGCTGACGGGTCCAGAGGTTGTTTAATGAACATCGTCCATCCGTTCGTAGAGATGCCTCCTGACGTGCCTGGGCGAGGGCTCTTCTGCAAGCAGTTGTCTATTTGGGTTACCACGTCTATGGCTCCCAACAAGAAACTGCTTGCAGAGCATTGTGTTCTGCTCCTTAATCAGGAGCAATTTCGCCTCGTCGTGCAGGTGGTGTTCTGGCGACATCAGGAGGCATCCAGTCGCTGTCCGTAGTGCGGTGTTTTGGGTCGTCTGCAGCTTCATCCACTGCGTCCTACTAGTCCTCGGCGACCACTCTGATGCTGCGTAATTTAAAACCGACCGGCCTATTGCCTTGTATGTTTCCAGCAACGTTTCTTTGTCTTTGCCCGAGGTGCTGCCGGCTTGCGACTTGAGGACCTTGTTGTGGCTCTGTACTTCGTTGACAATAGCAGACTGCAGACTGTCGAAGATTACTCCGAGTATTTTGGGATTATCCAGCGTCGGAATTGGTGTATCATCGACGTTAATCACCAGCTGTAGCCTGACCTCCTTCGTCCAGGTGGTGAGCAAGGTCGCAGAGGATTTTGTAGGGGAGAGGTTTAGGATCCTTGCAGTGAAGAAGCGGGAAAGCTCGGAGAGATACCCGTTTATTTTCGAACACAAGTCATCAATTCTATTCCCAGTCGCCATGATCGATCAATAGTCGTCGTAAAAGACAGTTGAGAGTCCCTCTGGTGGTTGAGGGAGCTTTGAAATGTAAAAGTTAAACAAAAGCGGGGAAAGGACACCACTCTGCGGAACCCCCTGTTTAATTTTCTAAGTTTGCTCGATTTGTATCTAAACATTACCGACGAGTGTCGACCACTCAGAAAATTCGCCGATCACCGTTTGAGCCTCTGTGGGAGAAAGGAAGCCTCTATATCTTCTAGTAGCGTGGAGTGGCAGACGGTGTCAAACGCCTTTGACAGGTCCAACGCTACTAGAATAAATCTCTCACAGGGACGGCTGCGGTTAAGGCCGCGTGTTATCTGAGTGTTTATGGCGTTAAGTGCAGTTGTTCTACTGTGCCCTTTACATGCTGATGCTTCGCTGGGGTCAGGTGATTCGTGAAATAGGGGGGCCTCTAGTGTCTTCGCTACCGGGGAAGGGAGTGTTATCGGCCGATAAGATTCTCCTTTGTTGGCTGGTTTCCCCGGTTTAAGCAGTGGGACCACTCTACCCACCTTCCAGATGTCTGGGATGATGAGAGTGGTCATTGACATATTGAGGACCTCCGTTAGGGACGCTACTCCCGCAGGACCCAAATTTTTCAGCATCAGCACGCATATTCCGTCGGGACCCATGGCTTTGGAGGCTTTCGCCTTCCCGATGGCCATCTGAACTTCACCGCTAGTGAAAGCAAGGGTGGCACATGCAGTTTGAACTGCCGGCTAAAATAGCTCGCGCATCGCTCCGGGTCCGACGAAGCATGCTCGCCGAAAGAAATCTCGAGCCTGTCGTCGTGCTTCGTCGGATTGGACAGTGACCTCATGGTTGACCAAAGCTTACTCACACCAAAGTGAAGTTGCAAGTCTTCAGATGCTTTTCCCGCTTTTTCCGCTTATGTACGTACAAAAGCTGCCGAATATCCGCATTGAGATCCCTGACATGGGGATTTCCGGGATCGGCATGACGAAGGTTGTCACGCTCATCGGCTAGGACAGCGGCTCCAGCAGGGAAGTTTGGACGAGGGTCCGTGGTACATCCTGCCGGTACCAAGGTGGACGTCGGTTGGTGTGGGGAGCGCAGCGAAGGTGCACTCAGTAAATTCCGCGAAGCCTTTCCAATCAGCTTTAGAAAAGTTGATATAGGTCCGGAGTTCCGCGGAAGCAAAGTCGGTTGGTTTATCGATCGAGATGACTATGGGCAGATGGTCTGATGCCAAAGTCAGCGTAGGTCACGCTAATTATCAGGCCGGCGCTGACTATTGTTATGTCTAGCGTGCTGCAGCAGCTGCCCATAATCCTGGGGTTAGATCACAGAAACAACAGCCCTTGGTCGGGTAAAACCCTAGTCATTCCGGTACGTAGAACCGGCTGTGGTGGGAATGAAAAGGGAAGAGGTATCCAAATTTACACTAAAGAAAAAACGAAGTATCCCTTAAAATTTAAGGCGAAAATGTATCCAATTGGCAACCCTGTACCCTACCTCACTTCGAAATACAAACTGTACGCATTATCTCATTTTACTGTATATCGAGTAGCCGGTAAATAGCTACAAGTATTTCGACCTCTGAAATTGATACGGTCGTTTTCATTCGACGAGTAATCGTTGCTGCCACAAAAGCGAGCAATTGAAATTCTATATATAAGCAACAACTACCACATCGCAATATCACAAATAACAGCCTTTCGTTG
This sequence comes from Rhagoletis pomonella, assembly GCF_013731165.1. Lineage (NCBI taxonomy): Eukaryota > Metazoa > Arthropoda > Insecta > Diptera > Tephritidae > Rhagoletis > Rhagoletis pomonella. The sequence continues at coordinate 55,346,763 of NW_023458559.1, forward strand.
TAAGCGTAACTGAAAGTGTTACATTAACTTTATTGTAGGCATCAACTGGTTGTCGGAGTTCATTCTCGAAAGGCAAAGCCAGCCAGCGAGTCCGGCGGCCAACAACGAAGTAAGTGTTTGGTTCTCCCTTTTTACCATTACAAATAGTTAACTAACACGGATGCATGCAACATGGGGCATTAATATGCTGCTGTATGTATTCCAAGCGGATCGCTCGGTCGCATTTAATTGAATTGCGCGCTTGAGGTGGCGCAGGGCAACAGGCAGCAGGCAACAGCTGTATCCATCACGACTCATGGCAACGGCAACGGCGACAGCGGAGCAGCATCTTGCCTAACGGCATTTTCTACAAAATGCGTTTACGCATCCGCTATCATCAATTGGCTATTGGAGCTGAATGCCTGCAGACATAGTAGAGATGTAAACTAGCCGTTGCAAGCCAAAGCGCCCGCTACATACCGCGCCTCCTGGCAACTATTTCATTATAGCCTGTTGGCCTAGGAGGTAAATAAATGACGGCCACCGGCTTGGGCAGCAATACGACCAAGACCCGCCAAACAGCCAGTCAAACTAGCCGCAACGCGAAGAATACTGCGTCTGGTTAGAGGCGTTCTCGGTTTACCGCTGTAGCACTGCTGCTATTACGGTTGTGGTTGCCAGCTGCCAAATGCCGTTGGCCGTTCATGTACGCAGGCGATGGGCACATTTTTCACGCACGCACTGAGTGGAAAAGTTCTGCTTGCGACGTACATGCGAACGCAGCACACCAGCGCATTCGGTGTGACCGCTTGAAACCAGTTGACAATTAGCGGCCACAACGTTGGCAGTAGAGTGCGACACCGAGTGCACCGGTAGAAGCTGTAATTGCTGTTAGGAGGTGGAGTTGCGAAAATCTTGTTCTTGCAAAGTTTCTTCAGCCCTCTAAGTTGCAGTATTCCAGTGCTTGCTCCGGTGCACAACATTTGCGTACGCAATACAGGCGCCGTGCCACTTGTAGCAAGTTTGTCCACTGCATCGTCGTCGGCCACTATGATGTGACAAATGTCCCAGGCTACGTGACAGCGCCAAATGCACTGGGAAACTAATGTTCTCAGTGCGTTGGTCAGGAGGATTGCGTGCAATCGAGATATTAACGCGGTGAGGAGGCGCGATGAGAGAAGGGGGCAAGCGAATAGGTTGTGTTGTTACTGCAGGAATAAACAGTTAATTCTGGTATGACTGAACGGATACCCAAAAGGAAAGAGTTTTCTTTCCCCAACACAACGCGATGTGTGGGACCTCCTTCGAGGAAGCCCGAACATTCCTGGTTTCGAAAGAGTAGTATTCAGAGGTAGTTTCTAATTGAAAAGGCATCGAACTGAGCCATGTGATATTCCATTGGATCTTAATTGGGCATGAAGTTATCTAAACTAACCCTGCCTCGTCGAATCGTTATCCAGCCTACACCAACCCAACTTAACCTTAACAAATGAAGTCAACCATCAAAACCCACATTGTCTCAGTTATACTTATCTTATTTCTTATTGGCCCCATGGTAATTTACACAACAGTTATTGCTAACTCCATACGGGCATATGCAGCTCGTTTTAGTAGAGGCCGTTCTGGTGGTTAATAGATCCAGTTGACATCGAGGAAATGAGGTTAGACATGCCATAGATTAATGTAATACGATCTTTAGGGTGGGCACGGGAGGTGAAGGCTTTGAAGTGTGTAGTGATTATGATTATATAAGAGCACTAGCTAATTGTGAAGAGCCAAATCTGGAGAAATTGGAGTCATAGGCAGAGGTAAACAGTTTTCAAGAAATATCTTCAAATATTCAAACTCTGCGGTATGTAGAAAGTACACCAATAAGTCTTAATATTAATTGAAATGTCTGTTGAGAATTACATGAAAGTGTCGAGTAGACGAATGAATAGAGAAGTAAAAAGTTCCAGTCGGCCAAGCCAAAAAATGCTGCCGAGACAGCCGAGATATAAATCAGGTCCATATAACCCAGATCCGATGCCTAAATAGAGAAGTTTAACCAGGTAACCAAAAGTAGTGTCGTACCGTTTTTTCGAAAATACCTGAGAATTTTCGAGATGATCTTGGGATGTTTCTTATTATTTTATTTTTGGGATATTTTTAATTATTTTTTTTTACTTTTTTGGGGTTTTTGGACCATTCGAGATTTTATGAGTTTTGGAGATTTGTTTTGGACCAATCAGAACATTTAGAATTTTTTTGAGACTTCTCGATATTATCTGCAAAAGTTTTCGAGATTTCAGGGTTTTATAAGGTTTTGTTTTGTATTTTCTTCCTGACTTTTCCAAATATTTCACCTTTTTTTGAAACTTTTTGAGATTAACTGGATATTAAAAAAAAAAAATATTATTTCGGAATTTATTGGGATATTTCGAATTTCTTTAGACTTTCTTGTCTATTTCTGGAACTTTGCGAGTTAATCTAAAACTTTTTTCAGTATTTGTTTAGAATTTACTTTAAATTTATCGTTATATCTCAGGGCTTGACACTTTTGGGGTTTTGCAACTTATCGAGAATTTTGTGTTCGGAAATTTCTTTCTTTCATTTCGGGGCAAATGTTTTCTGGATTTCTTTAAAATTTGTCAATACTTTTTGGGGGCTTTTGGTGTTGTTTCGGTACATTCTTAAGATTTTTTTGTTTTATTTATAGAATTTTCGAAATTATCAAAGATTTTCTTTTCATTTATTTCGGTATTTTTCGGAACTGTTCGGTCCTTTTCTACAATTTTTAGGTTCAACGCAAATTTAGGCTTGCCGATATTCGCGCATGGCCTTGAGTATACAACCGTGAAACCCTATTCTACTTTCATTCGCATATGCTCTAAAAACCAACGACCGCTATGTTTTTGCCCATCCGTCTGCGACCCTCACACACATCCAATTGAATCACTGCTATATAAATTACTTCAAACTTATGATGCCCACGAACAGTTGTGCGCATGCGCGCTAACCAATTTGACCAGTGAGAACGGTGCACTTCGTTGGCTAATTGAAATTACCGCAAAACAGGATTGAAATTATTAACAGGAACTTGGAACCGGGCGAAAGATGAATCAAGGAAAATAACGATAACTGCACAGCCTTCGAGGGACGAGAACAGTACCCCCGAACGGGAGAGTATTTGAATGAAGGCGAGCTCGAGGCAGCGCGCCAGTTAAACGCAATTACTTGTCTAGAATCACCAGCAAGAACATGTGAGTTTGTGTGAAATAGCTGCTAGCTGCAAGCGAGCGAGTTAATGTGGCACGATTCCAGTCAGACGCAGCAAAGTAAGCAGACTCACCCAGCACAGGAGCAATTATGGATAGGATTACGTAAGTGGCATACACGTTGCGCCATTTGCTGGCTGGCTCGTACTCGTACTCGTACGCCCGGTTGACGTTGATGTATGTAAATTAGAAATTATAGCTGTCGCTGCAATGGTAATGGCGAAAAGGAAGAAGAAGCATGTTCGAACTAAAACAAAAGCAGAAAAGCAACAAACACTAGTGGCGTCACCGGCAGTGAGAGTAAGAAATGATGATGTGGAAATTACAGGTTGTACAACGCGACAAACTTTTGCACAATCAGGTAAAGGCAATTGCACTCAAAGAGACATGGATGGCTGTTCCAAAGCTGTGCCAAGGAAAGTGACAAAAAAGTTGTCTCACGGATGTAATTAATTTTTCATTCGCTTTTTATAGCTGCCAGCAATATTGAAATTGAGCATACTTAGGTACACTTACCGAGTTCCGCAAGCTGCTGATGTTCTAAGCTGAGAAAGCACGTTAGAGGTGGAGAGGGGCTCAGTGAAGTGGCTTTGAACCTTTGTGAAAGTTCTGTGAGTAAGGAGAAGAAGACGATTGCACCTCGTTTTATGCCAACTAAAGGTGATAGCATAGATTTGATATTAAAAAAATGGGCCTAACAATTCATACGCTTAGTGCTCACTTAATATTCCCAGCATACTCTTTTTAGAGTAGCTTGATTTCGAAAGTTTGAATACCCCGCCTTCCTTTAGGATAGCTACGGCCAAGGTTTTTATCTTTTTCGAGCGTAGAGATGTTGTTACCGGCTCGGTTCAGTCAAAATTTGTAAAATACGTATGTACAGTTTACAAACTATAAATTTCTATGTCAAATTTTTATATTTCTTAAAATTTATGTTGTGGACATATGTCCAGTTTTAAGTTGTTTAAAATTCAACGCCCAGTTTCTCAATTACCAGACATTTATACTAAGTTTTTTAATGTGCAAATTTTAATCAGGGACCGATCGAAACTAGATATCGTTCTCGTAGTTTTGTTCCCAAGAACGCTTCAAAACCAAAATCTAAATGAGAAAAAAAACTTCTGATGGTCACTTGTGACCAAAATAGGTAACTTTTTGAGCGCTTGGTAACTTGGCAACTTTTTTTTTATTTTGGTAACTTTTGGTAATTTTGCCGTTTATAAAGTCAGCCTAAAAAAGTTGGATTTATTTGATAAATTGTACTGTGGTTGCGTGTAGCGGTGACAACACTACTAGAAACAATTGCATTGATCAGCGCTCAGCAAAAATAACTAACCACATATCGAAGAAAATTATCGCTGGGCAGTCTACTCGTTAATTTATCACAGTGTGGGGCGACTGTCACACGTTCAATATTTATTGTGAATATTCTTGATTTAATACAAATTTTTTCTAGTTATTATATGAGGCCTTGAGCGCAAGAGTAGCTTAACTGACATTTCAAAAAAAAAAAAAAAAGTTGAGGTGCACCTTAAAATGCATTATCATAATTTAAAACGGTAATAGTTCGAGGCGCGCCCTTTTTCGTCTTCTTTTACTATAATATGTAGCATCACGTAGGTGCAAATTTTTTAGTAAAAGATCGCATTTACTTTTTATAGATCCTTCTTTTTCATATTACTAAAAATTTTGTTGTAGATAGGCTCCTTTGGCCCTCATATAGGCCCGTCAGAATGAGTACTTGTACTTCAATAACGGAAAAGTATGCGAAGAAAGTGGCGTACGTACCGTAGAGATACGCCACAATGAAGGTGTTGCGTCTGCAAACAAAAATCAGCTGTTCCTTATGGCCGCGTACTTGGGGTTTACACAAGTCAATTTTTCAGATATAATAGCAAAACATTCACAGTTTTTTACTAATATATTCCCACTTCTCTTGATGTCTTCATCACTGTCTCTGGCTTTTCGAAGACAGTTTATTGTCTGGATGCCTACTTTACTCACACAATGTGTAAATTATGTGCATATTCGCATTGGTTTTGTCTTGTGTAAACGCGGGGTTATACAACTGTCAGCAGTGACGGACTTACGTGCGTCAAAAGTTGAGTGTTGGCCAACGTTCGCTGGGTCCGTCGACGCAAGGGTTGCCAATCTGACGCTCTCTACGCAAACACACACAGTCTAATCAACTGTCAGTCTCATCCTTGAGCGAAACGTACGCAAAGTACCCATTCTGACGGGGCCATTAGCCTCATATGTAAAATGCATTTGTTTAGTTTTCTTTTAATAAAACTATTTATTGTACCCAAGTCTTATTTATGGCAAATGAACGAGGTTTGTTTCTACAGTTTATTGTATAATAAAACGTTGTTTTTTACTTGGTAACTTTTTTTGTAAATTCTGGTCACAAAATTTTTTGTCGTGTGGCAACCGTGGTGCAGAACTAAACCAAAACTGGAACGCGTTCTCAGAGCCTGATTTTTATATCCAGTTTAAAAATAACTAAAGGTATATATCCAGTAACGCATGTCCAAAAATTTACAAAATAAAAATTGTTATGTCCACTTTTTATGTTCCTCACAATGTATGTTGTGATTTTAAATGTTCAAAAACTAATGTCCAGTTTTAAGATGTTTAAAATTTAACGTCCAGTTTTTCAATTACCAAAAATTTAACTAAATTTTTAAATATGCAAATATTAATATCCAGTTAAAAAATGTCCAATTTTCAAGCTAAAAATTTGTATACACAGTAAAATTTCCAATAAAAAAATATATCAAGTTTGTAAATTGCTAAAATTTCATGTCTATTTTAAATATCCAAAAATATATTTCCAATTTAAAAATAACGAAAATTTTGTATCTAGTTTTTAAATTAAAAAAAAAATTTAGGCTGCATTTCTTTATTCATTCTGAATGTTTGGAATAAACTTTTTTGACGTATATTTCAAACGCATTCTTTTTATTCCGGCTGTGAAATGGGATTATCCGGAATGTATAAAGAAACGCAGCCTTAAAATTTTTGAATACCCAAAAAATTGTGTCTGCGTTTGAAATGGATATAAATTTAAAATTTTGAATGACCAAAACCTAATATTTTTGAGTTACAAATTAAATATGCAAAGCACTAAAATTTACAAAAAAAAAATGTATGTCTGATTTCCTTATATGCGCTCAGCCCCCGCTTGTATTGCACAGCCCGAAAGCCAAGTAAATCTCCACGTCAATGCGTTAAATTAGGATACTTTACCTGATCTCTCTGAGGTTTTGTAATGAGCCGTAATCGTGAAAGCAACAAAGCGGGCACTAAAGTGATGCCAACTACAGAGCTTCGTTTTCAAACAAGTTTTGCTTCAAATATTGATTTTTTATGGAAATCTCTTCGCGAATAAAAAACAACATTAACAACTCTAGCTGAATATGCAAGAAAAAACACGTCAGCTGGTCTTGCTAGAATTACGCCACGAAAGTGAACATAAATTTGCGGCAAGCTGCAACTTAGTAGACAACTTGCAACAATGCAGACCGGCGATTTGTGTTTCTGTAATGTATTTTTTTTTATTGAATATTAAAGTGCCTTTTTTTTTGCATTTGTGTCTTTTGTGTGTGACGTTGCTGTTGCTAACAAATGAACATAAATTCCATAAATACCAGCAAGGTAACGCGCCCAAAAAGAGGGAGCTATAGCTGTTGTGGAAAAATGGAAAAAGAGGTGACAAACAAAGGCCGAAGCCAGCAAAGAAAAATAGTATAAACAAAAAATACTAGCCGAAAACCAAAGCCTGCCACCACCCATAAAAGGAATTCAAGTCCTACAGAGAAACGGCAGCTGCTGTGCACCGTTTGGTGCCGTTGCTGTGGCTGCCGGTAGCAGTAACTCACCACCCTCCCGCAGACCTCGACTTGCCGCCCCCCAGTGCCACGAAGAAAATACTCGGCTTGATGTAACATAACTTAGCCGACATGTGACAATTGCGCTGCTTAACAAATTTCGTAACAAATAACATATACGGTTTTGGATAAGCGCAAAGCCAGCTGCTTCGCTGAACCAAAAAAATGGCGCAATCTTTTGGGTCAAACTTAACTGTGCTTGTGACAGAAGATTAGAAACAAAACTAAAAAATGTTGGATAGGAAGACACGTTTTCTGGATGGACATGTTTGATGACTTATAGAATCTGGTATATTTCCTTCGATGCTCGCCTGCGGTAGTCTTCTTCTTCTTCTTCCTATTTGGCGCTGTAACCGCCTAAGCAATTTTGGCCGAGTTCAACAAAGCACGCCAGTCGTTTTTTTTTCTGTGCCAACTGACGCCAATTGGAAATGCCAAGTGAAGCCAAGTCTTTCTCCACCTGGTCTTTCCATATCAGTGGGGGGCTTTTCTTCCTCTGCTACAACCTGCGGGTTCCGAGTTGAATACTCTCAGTTGCGGTAGTCGCATTCGTGAAATTCTTCGGAATCTTTCTATCGAATATTACAAGGGTTACCTCATTTGGAGCAGAGGCGCGTGATGCACGACTTATATAGTTGCTGTAAATTTTGTATAGCGGGCAAGAATTTAACTTTGCAGTGGCGTAATCAGTCATGAGTTAAACTTCGTTGGTGATTGCGTGTCGTGTCGCGCTTGCGATGACTTTTTTCTTGCTGACAAGAGATATTTCCGTTTTTTCTCATTCACCTTCAGACCGCTTTGTTATTACGAGGCAATATACTGAGCCTTTCGGCATGGCTAGTGCTTCTACGGTGATGTATTCTTAAGGAATACAAAACACGCGACTTTTTGGATTCCACCTTGGCCGGGTTCGATTAAAGATCGCTTAGCTCGTGATTTATAAATATCTTTCTTAACTGGAACTTATATAAATTGTTTTATAAGCAAATTTCAAGTGATAAAAGTAAGCGAAGTGGTGTGGAATTTCTACCTTGTTTCATGGTCTTGGAGGACTCTAAACAGATGGTGGGGCTTGTACAGATTAGTCTCCACCACCGCAAAGTGGCCTCAACCGCACTTTTACACCGTCTCGCCGAAAGAGAACAAGAGATTGCGCTCATCCAGGAACCTTGGGTCATTAAAGAACGGGTGTGTGGACTGAACATGAATGGATACAAACTGGTCTATGTCACCGACAAATCTATATCTATCTATATATATAATACGCGAAGGGATTTTTTGTCTTTTCTTTTTCAAAGATGAGGTATCGAATTAAATGGTTTGGGCTGTAGATGTGCAATAAGGTTTTACTTTTTCGAAAAGAGTTGCCACCTGTTAAATAATTACACTCATGTTATTTACTAATAAATGCCTTCAGATCCGCAACATTCGTTAGATTTTCAAAAGTGAGGTGTCAATTTGAAGGGCTTAAGGTGCGGATGTTAAATAAAGTTTTACTTTTTCGAAAAGAGTTGCCACCAGTTAAGAACTTAGGCTCAAATTATTTAAAAAGTTAAAACAATTGTTATAATATGGGTACTAATCGAAATGGTTTCGAAAAGGCCACAAGGCCAAGGGTTGCCACATGTTTAAACATGGAATTTGGTAACACTATATGGGTGTCAGACAAAAGAGGTAGTAGTTTCGAAATATTTTGAAGAGGGTTGCCACATATTTGAGAAGTCGAATTGAATTATTTTATACCCAAGTTACATGAAATATTAAAATGGATTTCAAATGAAAGAGTTTTAAAAAATATTAAGTTTGACAATTTAGAATATTTTTGATGTGTTTGAGGGTTGCCCAGTTTAAAAGGTTATATTGAAATTATTTAATAAATTAAATGAATTGCTAAACGATGGTTATCTTTTTTTCTGAACTATACTTAGGAGGGTTGCCACGCGTTTAAAAAATTAATTTCAACTTAATTGATCAGTTACTTGAAATATTTGTAACAATGTCATACGAAAAATATTTAAGGAAATTTTGGTTCGAAAATAATTTTTAAGGGGGTTTCCGCTTAGTAATACTTTTAAAGGGGTTGCAATCTATTTGAAAAGTGAATTTTGTTTTCCTTATACAAGGCGGTCGCTGTGGCGTAGTGGTAAGCAGTGCGCGCTACCACTCCGCAGCGCCTGGGTTCAAGCCCTGGTCAAACCAACACCGCAAAAAAAATTTAGAAAAAACGTTGTTTCTTAACAGCGGACGCCCCTCGGCAGGCAATGCCGAACCTCCGAGCGTATTTCTGCCATGAAAAACAGCTTCTCATTAAAATACAATCGCAGTTCGGAGTCGGCGTAAAACTGAACGTCCCTCCTCTTTGTGTGACAACATCAAGGCGCACGCCACAAATCGGAGGAGAAGCTCAGCCAAACACTAACATACATATGTGTAAGCGCCTATCTATTATTATTATTATTATTATTATTATTATTATTATATACACAAGCTATATAAAAACAATACCGAAATATTAGTGTCATACGAAAGAGTTTTAAGAGAACTTTAGGCTGATAATATTTTTAATTAGGGCTTCCATCTATTTTTTCTAAGGTGATCACATCAGCAACGTTATTTCGAATTTGCAAAATGAGAAGTCAAATTTAAGAACTCGGATTCTATATAGATGTGCAACAACGTTTTATTTCTTTAAGCTAGAACTTTTTAGCGGTACAGCGAGATTTGAAATTTGATGAAGTGAAAACCACTCAGAAATGGTTTTGACGAATCATTAAACTATTTTTTTTTCTTCAAAATTATTACTTCGGGTAAAGAGTGCATTTAAATGCCTTTCATTCGCAGAACGCAATGCAAATTTTAAGTCAATATCTATATATTTAGTCAGGTGGCAACCCTACCAACAAAGTTTTTTCTACCTCAACCGGTGAAACTGCCCTTAAAAATGGTGTTTCAATCATTCAATTTGATAAAGTTTTATGGAAGATATGGCGCTTCATTGGCCGGATGCAGTGCATTCAGCTTTTTAAACCCCCCTTTTTTAATAAATAGCTAAATTTGAACAACGTGAATATCATTCATTAAATTTGATAAAGTAGTAACCCCACGTCTCCTTTTTCTACCAAATATGTCTTAACATCTGTCAAATATCTGTTTTGACATTGTCCTGTTTTCTCATGTGGGCAACTTGCTGTCTTAACATATCACTTTCAGAATGGCATCAAGCCAATCAGATCGGCCTGTACCCAATGTAGATGGCGCGGTTAAATGAAAACTGAGTTGTCAAACTACGAAATGACAGCTGATGTTAAGACAGCGATGGTAAGAAATTCGGCAAGACAGATATGGTTTAACGGTGGAAATTTGCGGTCTCCACCTGACATTTCTGTCTTACCATAGCTTTTTTAACAGAATCTGTAGAAGGTGGAGACGTGGGGTAAAGGAGATATAGTTTGGTAACAGAAAAATACCTTATACAAAAAGTATATAGATAATAAAAAGGTTACCTCTTTTTTTAGATTTGCCCATATGTATGTAAATAAATATAAAAAATGCGAACGCATTGAAACCTCTACTACAAGGCGACTATACATATACATATCGTCGTTTAAAGTACAAAACCGCGTAACTGACATTTACTGCCAAAAATTGGAGTTTCTCATACAATCGCTTGGCTCAATCCTTATCTATTCGTCCTGAAATATACTCGCCACAAATGCGATTGCTTTATAAACAAGTAATTTTTAGCAAAAATCAAGACCGACTTCAATTCTCATATAAATATATATCGTATGTGTGTATATATATATATACATATTTCATGGTCAAATGATCGGAGAATGGAGCCACCTCTGAGACACTACCTTTCCGATGCAAAAGGAAGTATCGAATTCGGTTGACGTGGTCCAAAGTTATGCGGTAACATACATAAAAAAAAAAAATTCCGACAAACTGATAACCTCCCCCTTTTTACAAGCCTTTATTTAACTTCACTTGAATGTATGTATGTACGTCCTGGAACTTTGCAATCAATATTTAACTAACTTCCCGTTGAGCTACAGACCTGAAAATTTAAACTTAGCTCAGAACTCGAGGACAATGCAATATAAAATATGACTTAGTCCGCTAGGTGGCGCAGGAGTCGAGATATTTGTAAAACCCGCATTATATTCTGATTTGGTTAATATTTAGAACATATATTACTTATATGAAAAGAGATAAATTCGAAGAAATTTTGCCGATAGGTGGCGCAAGAGTAGAGATATTTGTAAAACCCGCATTTATAGTCTGATGTGGTTCATATTTAGAACATACATATATTACTTGTATGAAAAGAAATAAATCCACAACAAAATTTGACGATAGGTGGCGCAGGAGTGGAGATATTTGGAAAACCCGTATTTATGATCCGATTAAGTTCACATTTATATCCCATTGAAAATTATGTCAAAAAGCTGCAACTAACTTTTCAGTGGACTTTATTTTGACTATGAATACGGGCCAATCACTTTAATCATATTTTTAGCTTATTTAAAAAAAAAGTTAAATTAAATCAAGTTAGGAAACCTCCTTTTCTTCTTAAACGGAATCGCTATATCTATAAATTATTTTATACTTTTTAGTTCTTGTTGTAATAAAAGCGTGTTATTAGTTTTTTAACTATGTTTTTATTTGGAAGTCGGTTCAAAAGAAAACCATTTTGAAATATGAGTGTTTTACTCTCTAGAAAAAATAATTTGTGCCACTTCACATACGCGGTTTTGCATTTTGTTGATACGCGCGTTGTACTTTAAACGACGATATGTACCTGCATGTCTGCAATGGCGTAATGAGATTAGTACCATCAGCAACGAAAGTAAAATACGCCAAAGCAATGACATATACCCAGATACATATATGTATACATGAAAATAAATACTCCTAGCATACACGCAATCAATACCCAACAATGAGGTCGTGCGGAAATCCCACACTATTGCGCCTCCAAGCAGCTATGGAGTCGCCACAGGCTCTAGCTGCGAGGATATTGGGTTGCGTAATGAGTATGCAATCAGTGCAAAAGCAGCGCAAAGCAGAGCGCAGGCGTAAAGGGTTCGCAATGCGCTCACCTATTTCACTATTGCACCATATTACTTATTGCATTGGGTGTTTTATGTTGACATTTCGTGATTAAGGCCCAGCATGTTCACACATACACACATATGTACATCGTTTCGTGTGCTGCGAAATGAGCAGCATTGAGCGCGCACAACGCCAACTCTCCAATGACCACCAACTGTAAGCTATCCGCGCATTGTTTTCTGCTTTACTTTTTTTATTTGTATAATAGGTGATTTGGTTTATATGTGCTGCGTATGCGTGGCATATGTGTCTACTTAGCATTTTATGATATTCCGGCTCTTTCTACTTCTACAGCCAATTTAGATGTCCGTCTGTCTGTTTGTGAAAGAAAGAAAAATTGCATTTTTCAGCAGAAGTGAATTTACGATAACAGTGGCGTAAATTTATTGAGTTCGTACCTGGGCTAGCTATTTTCTGCCGCAATACTACATTTCTATACGTAAAAGTGCACACATCTGTGTTTACAAGCGTTGACATACATACATATGTATGTATTTTTGTCTTTTTACATATGTATGTACGTAGTTGCATATATGTATACATACATTTCAATGCATATGTCATTCGTAGGGATTGCGCGGAATTCGATTGTTTGACTATTTGTAGGCGCGTAGGTGGCGTAGGCTGGCATGTCAAACGATAGCAGGAAGTTATCTCTGAGCGCACAAATATAAGCCTATGTATGACTACTTACGTAAGTGAGTTGAAAGATATTTACGTTGGCAACAAGGTTGGGTACGATCTGACAAGTTGAGACAATTTCACCTCCACAGACTTGGTATTCTCTGTACCAACTTTTGCAAGAGTCCTTGGAATTGTGACAGCGGCTAGGGTAGCTCTACCTTTAGAAACATGATTTTCGATGTATGTACAAAACCATCAAACTTCTCAGATTTCTCACATTCGACCGGAGTTCGTGAGGTATTGGGTCGCAGTACCAAAAGATCACTTTGGACGCCAAAGAATTTTCAAACCTGATCGAGCAGCAGAATCGCAAAGTTCTTTGATCTTGTTAGACGTCAATCAAAGTATTTAAAAAGATATTAAAATTAAACTCTCTCGCACAGCGCTAAGAAATGCCCGCGTGTAAGAAAAAAAAACACTTAGAATAATGCGACCTTGTAACAATATGCTGGAGGCTAGTTGCCACACAATAGAAGTTTTCGGTGAATTTAAAATGTCTTTGGCAACGCCACCTTTGACGCTGTTGCCTCAGCGGTAAGGCGACAAACAAAATTTTAGGATCTTGGATCTGTAATACTGTCTACTCTGAAGGCTTCGATTTATTATCTACAGTGCGACAATATCTCTTCAAAGGTAGCAATCCAAGGACGAATGGTTCTAAGCGATTTGGCTACGCGGTGCGTAAAGAGCTTAGTCTGGGTTCCCGGCCAAAGAAAGGGAACTAATCTGTACTCGTTCAATTCTGCCTCAAAAGCCGTCAAGCAAACTATCTTCATACGAACTATTTACATACATAATGCTCAGATCAGTTTTTATTGGACAAGGCAACCGCAGGTGGATTGCCCGGCCGACTAAGAATCCTTGAGTTTTCAGAGCATTCTCCGTTATGTATGGAAAAATAAATGGATAGTTTACTTCGGAAAATATATGCAGTATACATCAGGTCACTGTAAGATTGTGATAATGGGGGCTTCTGGCTGATTTGTGACGCGCTACGTTTCCTATACGGTGTGGCAATCATAGTCTATGGTGAACCCCTACCGCAATGTTTAACCCGTAGAACACAAAAAGCTTTGTACAATCTTCATTCTCCACAAAGTAAGTAACAAGGATGAGCATTCCAACTTGCTCTCTGCTCTTTCTTCACAATTTGTGTCTACTAGGCTGTAATTTATGAAATGCAGTAATGTCTGACATCGACTCAAAAAAAGTACTTTTAAAGGGCAACATTCAATTTTACAAAAATAAATAAATTCAAAGGTCAACATCATGAGAAAAAGGATTGTCCTTTGAAATAAAGTACGGATGGTCACCGTATGTATACCTGTTCAAAAATTGTCTAGCAATGCAAGTTGAGGCTGAACTCCGTTGCAAAATTGACTGAGTCTTAACTCATCTGATTATTGCAACACTATAGTGCTCAAGGAAACCAGCTATGTAGCTGGTGAATTAGCGAGCAGCGGTTTTTCGGAACATCCAATTGAGCTATGGGGTTAGGGATAGCAGTGTCACTCTCGCTAAACCCACCTAAGTTGTACTGAAAGTAGACTAGCTATGTATTATCTTTAAAAGTCTGAAAGAATTTACAGGGGTGAAACAAGGTCCACCCACATCCTTTTTGTAACTCCTTTAGGTCTCAAATACTATGTAAAATTCTGATTTGGTGCTTGGAATGTGCTATCCAGTTTTCAACGTAATTATATTTAATTTAATCCAACCAATCAAATCCAAGCCAATCCATCCTATCGTGCTTTTGTTTCTCATCCACTCTCAAGTTGATACCGTTTGTTTTTTAAGGGATTTTGTTCTGTAGTTTTCTTGAATGAAACTATAGCGTTTGCTTGTATCAGCACATAAGTTCCTAAACTTTGCCTAATAATCCCAACAAAATATTTTAATTCTCCTACTATTTCAATGCAATTCAGTGCATTGCCTTCTGGTCAGTCAGCCTTTTGCCACTATTTATTCTTTGATTTTTTTATTTTTCGTTTATTCTAGCACTGCAGTTTTATTGGTAATTATTCCTACTAGAGTTCAACTCAATTTGCTTCAATTTTTGCTGCCGCAGCAGCAAAACCACTTTCCGTTGGGGCGTTTAACCAGAAGTCACGTTTCTGCGCAAATACTCGCAGCTCCATCATCGATAACGCATCGATTACTCGAATCACAGTGGCTTCCTTATATTTTGTAATATGCGCAAAATTTATATGGCAACGCAACACTTGAACCAACATAAATACATACATACATAGTACACATAAAGTCGGCGCTGTTTTTATACCCGAGCGCACTTGTGCACAAGGGTATTATAACTTTGTTCACATAACGGTTGTTTGTAACAGGCAAATCGAATCGAGATAGATATAGACAAATGTATTTATACATAAATGATCTGAATGAAAAAGAAAATCGATTAAGCAGTGACTGTCCGTCCGTCCGTCCGTCTGTCTGTGCACACGATAACTCGAGTAAAAATTGAGTTATCTTAACGAAACTTGGTATGTGTACTTCCTTTCAGCGTAGGAAGGATGGTATTAAAAATGGGCAATATGGCAATATCGGACAATAACCACGCCTACCTCCCATATAACGGTAGTTTTCAGAAATACGAAAACTGGGATCTTTTAGTAACTATTAAAGCTTATTCACTCAAAACTGATACTTACAGTCATTTTTAGAATAAAAATAAGAATATTAAAAATTTTTGGAAAATGGGCGTAGCCACGCCCACTTTTGTTTATATGGGTATATCTCGGTAACCGCTACACCAATGGCATAGTTGTTGGCCTTGGTACAACATACCAAATTGCTGAAAATTTTTAAAATCGGACAATAACCACGCCCTCATCCCATATAACGGTACTTTGGAGAAGTACGAAATCTTCGATAAATCCGTAAATACCGAAGCTAATTTATTTAAAATTGATTTTTGCAATAATTCCTTGGCACAAAATGCGTTTGTGATAAAATTTTGGAAAATGGGCGTGGCACATATGTGTATCTCGGTAACCGTTCGAGCAATTTGTACCAAACTCGGAATGATTATTGTGCATGCCACATAAAAGTAAAACGCTGAAAAGTATTGAAATTGGACTGAAATTACGCCCACTTTTTGTATAACGGTAAATTTCAGAAATGCTTTAAACTTCGATATTTCGAAATTTAAGGACACTAATTTAAACAAAATTGATGCTAACAACAATCCCGTTAAAACAAGTAACTTTAGTATGGAATTTTGGAAAATGGGCGTGATACCGCCCACTAATGACTACATACGTATATAAGTTTATCGAAGATGTTTGAAATAGGGATAAAACCACCCCTGTTTGCCCTGTAGCGGTAGTTTTCGGAAAGATTGAAAAAAATATTTTTAATACTTACGCCGGGTATGTAATGTTCGGCTCTGCCCGAACTTAGTAGACTTTTTACTTGTTTTGATTGTTTTTGTTCTTCACTATTAGCCAACAAATTCGGGTCTCAAGTGTATGCTGCCGACCGGCCTTGCGGGCTATCGCCGCCACCAGCATCTCGCCTGCGGCTGCTTACTCAAATTTGCTATTTCCTCAACGTTTCCGCAAAATGTGGCAGCGGCGTGTGGCAAGTAAATTCTGAAAACATGACTTTTATGATTTAAATTTGACAGCGAAAAGATAGCGAAAAAGTAAAAAGGTTTCCAGCGGCTGTGCAGCAGGGCAATCGAATATTTATGGTTGATACTTTCGTTGGCTTTGTATTTGTAGTTGTTTTTTTGTGAGTTTATTTTAATTTTGTTGTGGGTGCTCTTGAAGCTATGTTAGTTAAATAAACTATCTTTGGTCGCCGCGAGCTAGCATTTTTTATGACTGCAATTAAAAGATTTTTACCCCGGCAATGGAATTTTAATTGTATTGTGGGAGTGGAGAAAATATTATTTATTAGTTGGCCAGTATTATTTATGAGTCCACTGCCTTCGTGCAGCTCTCCGCTGGCTGGTTTGCGTTCTACCGAACTTTTTCATGGCATTCTTTGGGTGTTTGTGCAGCGCGTAAAAAGTTCTGCTGCAAGGAATGCTAGAAAACTCAATAAAAAAATTGCACAAAGGCAAGCAGACAGTCAATTTCCTAGTAGTCCTATATTCGATTCTGAGTATTTCGTTTTCTTGCAGTTAACTTTTGCTTGCATCTCTACTAAAAGAAAACGAAGAACGTGAAGACGCTATTAGCGCAGAAAATCGCGTTAGGGTTTCAACCAATTAGCTGCTCGAATTTCGCCCTCGTTTTATAAGGCTAATTGTAGTCGCTCCAACCGTAGGCTATTTAAGAAAATAAGCACAACATAATATTTATTCTGGCCACGTTTGTCCTTCTCCAAAGATATTCTCGAATACAGACTTCGATTGCGAAGACTTACGCCTGTAACATGGTTGGGTTTGAGCCCATTGGCAGACTTTTCTGCTCTAAGCATGCCCGACCCAGTACTCCCGTCGTCCACCTTTTTCTATCATCTTCACATAAATCCCTTTGAAGAATTCTGATCTTTATCCTCATCCAGAAATGGTTTTACCACCCCCAATTGGGCCCAACGATCCCTACTTTTCATGCTGATTGCATAGGGCGGTCGTAGGGTGCTCCAGCAGGCCTCCTTTTCAATCAGAACAGACTTAGGAGGAATGCCTATAATCACACCAAGCGTGCGCATAGCTCCTGTGATAGCCACGCAGATCAAGCGGTGTAGCTTGCTCAAGGTGGTATCCGCACTTACCTGCTTTGCTTTTGGCCAACAGGTCAGTGCCGCATATGTGTCAACAGGTTTCCTGGCCGTACTGACAGACCAATAGATTAGTTTGGGTGATATTCCCCAAGTTTTACCATGGAGTCTCTGTTAGGCATAAAATGGCCTTGTAGCCTTGTTGATAACATTCAAGAAATGTGAGTTCCAATTGATCCTTTTCTCCAAAGTTACCCCTTCATCTGAGAACTCAATTCCTGTCCCTGCCAAGGTGGGCCTAGTCAAGTTGACTTTCGTTCTTTTGGTAAATGGAACAACGATGGACCTCAGTTATCCGTGCCATGGGTGACAGTTACTGCGTGCTTACTATCTCCTAGCTACGCTATTATGGTTCCGGATTTCAACATACTTTTTTCCCCACTTTGGTCATAAAGACCACTTTGACTTCACTCCATGTAGAGGGTATGTGAGCAAGTAAGGGTTAAATGTGAAAATAACGTGAAAGATTCGGGAGATTATAAGGATTCTAAGCGTAGAAAAGAGGCATTCATCCTCAATCACACCCTAAAAAACACCCTAACTTTAATCTAAATCAAATCCAATGATAAGCCAATTAACGCCTCAATAGGCATTCCGGCCATTAATTAAGTAGTTAGTAAATCAGATGCGCTAATTAAATGCAACAAAATACTCAATCAATTGCAGTCGAACAACATACAACAGTAATTACACAAACAATCATGAAAAAAAACATATACTGCTCCACAACAGCCACAGCCTTAGCGCCAAACCACGAACTGCGCGGAATGCGAATGCATTGAATGCAACACCAAATGGTATGTCTGCCATGCAAGAACTACTTACAATACTTCAGCAACAGTGTTGCTTGGCCGACATTTTCACATAGTGCCAGCTACTTAGTTCGCTGCTGCAATTGTACAATAGTGCCACATTTGCAGCATGCCACAAATGCCGAGGCACACCACACAAACGCTCCGATGTACGCAAGCCGGAGTCGCAAAAAAAACCGTATGGCAATACATTAGCTCATTTGTTGCAGTGATCAATTGCGGAGACTAAATGTTGCGTACAATTCTTGTATCCATTTTTGCTTGTGGCATGTCAGCCGCAAGTGACAAACAATTAAAGCTGCAAGCTTGCTGAGGTTAAAAGCGTAAACTTGGATTTTATTCTGTTGGAGCAGTAAAAGATGGACGGAACGGGCGCAGCAGTTGAAATGCCGCTTGTGAAGGAGTTGTGTAGTATCCCTTAACATTTTTGGCTCAGCACCCACTTCATATTCAGGTCCAGACTAAAGCGACTAGAGCTATGATGGTTTAATAAAAGAGTGCAGCGAAATGCCTGATCAACGGTGAATTTACCAGATCTGTATCCATACACCCAATTGGTCGCTTTTCTTGTTCTGTATAAAATATGATGCATGCAACCAATGAACTCCTCGCTGGCCCACTCGATTAGTTCAGCTGTTAGGCCATTTGTTTTTCTAGACTCCGCTTCTGTGTTGCTACTAGTCATGCACAGAATCGAGGAACCGGGACCGGAGAACCGGGTTCTTAGATAACCGACCGGTCCGCTTCTTACAAGAATCGAAAACCGGTCTAACGGATCCGAAACTCGATCCCAAAAAGGCCCGAAAAACGGTTCCGGAAGAACTGACAAATGGGCTGATGGAAGCCGAGAAAATAAGTTCAAAGAACCGAAAACGGTTTCTACAGAACCGATAATCGACCCAAAGTACACATTGCACTATGAGCAAATATGAAGATATCAGCCAGAAATTCGGTTTAGATATGTGCTATAAAGTTCTAAATTGACCTACAAATCTTTATCGGATAGATTTTATAGCCGTCATTCGTTGTTTTTGATGCTATCGACTTGAAATTCGGTATGAAGTTCTGAGTTGACTTGAAATTCGGTTTGAGTTCTGAGTTGGCCTAAAATTTTTTATTTTATATTTAATGTTGAAAGGAAACATTTCATTATTAAAAGCTTAACGTGGAAACTGTTGTCAAATAAATATCTACTAAGGAATGAATGTAATGTTATTCACAGTATTCAGTAAACCATCCATTGACAATATGCTTATTTGAAAACTAATACATGATATATCGTGCATGATTTGTTTTGTCATTAACCCATAGGTAACGACTGGTGCAAAAGTACCCACAAATGTGCGTTGATATATTTGAAATGTAATTTTAAACAGCAAAATTCATAAAATACATAATAATAAAACAAAAATATTCTTAATTACTGGATGGGAGGTGGGCGTGGTTATTAACAGATTTCGCCAAAATTTAATACTAACCTAAATTATACCAAAGGCAACTTCGGCACCGACTTTCGTTAAAATATCTAAATTTTATTCGAGTTTACAAACAGACACGGCTGAACCAATTCATCTCGTCATTCTGAATATTTTGATTATATGTATGTAAGCATTTGTTTATACATATATCGCACACCTAGATCAAATAAGCATATTTACATTTCTTGTTTTGTTTATCTGGATTACTGTATACTGTGATATTAGTAATTATTTTCTTTGCTTCACTTTATAACAAAAGTATAAAAAAAAAGAAATTGAATTACTGTAAACAAATTTTAAAATCTTTTGTTTAGCCCATTTCTGTTATCACTTTTTTGACAACCGGAACCGGTTTGAATTCCCTGTTCATCTTCTAACCGGACTCGACAGAATCGGTTCTTTAAATACTCGGAACCGCACATCACTTGTCGCTGCCATTCAGCTAAATGGAAAAGTGTCCCCTCCACAATTTTAGTATGTTTGGGCACCAAAAACTAGGTCGCAGTGGTTGTTTAACCCTAAGAGGTTCAATAATTTTTTGACGTCAACTGGTACAACTGTGTCTGCGCAGACCTACATGGAATTTGTATGGGAATACATAGGCAGGTGTCCTAAAAGTGTGTGTAAATGTGTTTAATGCTAGGAAAAAGACAAGGTTAACAATAAAAATATATTTCTATATTTTTTAGGTAACAATGTACGCTATTTTATTTATCATAGGAAGGAAAGCAAAGGTTAGCCACGACATTTAAGGTACGCGTACTAGACATATGAATGCTGTTGACACATCGGTTTATGTGCAAAAGGTCTGCACAGACCTGGTTGAACCTCATCGGTAAAAAGAAAGTTCACCCTGGTCTTAAAATCTTCCGCAAGTCATTAACATTCTCAACATTCCATCTATTGACCATCATTCCTTGCTTTTAGCACTCACACATTTCGGTCTTTCTCTTTTTACTACGGAAAATAGATCTTACATCCTTCATGTATCGATCCCAGAAATCTCACATAGCGCCTGATCGCAGCGTGGACGCTCATTTTTCTCTGCAGTTGTCTTCCAGTTGTTTGCTCGGGTTCATTGAAATCCAAATATTTCCGCGATACATAGTAAGCGGGCGCCGATGGTCATGCTGCACTCGGTTGGTTTAACAGTACTCTCGGTGATGCTGGCTATCTTTCTTGTCGGGAATGAAACTTCTAAGTGCGCTCTTAGCTCTCATAAAAGATATAGTTGAATGCGACAAATTGAAAGCTGTCGCTTTGATTCGGATTGTGGCGAGGCGCTCGTCTGCCGGGCTGGACGACGTTGCTAGGCGAACATTATACATCGATAACCAATCAGTGAAGATTATCCGCCCTACCATCGGAACTTGAAATATGAAGCTCACCTAACTTAAATATATTCTCCATTTATAATTTTTAGTAACTCTGTTTGTACTCGTATAGACATATTTATGTAACTGCATGGGGTGTGTATCAAGGATGCATTGTAACGTTAATTTTAGCGTTTACCAAAAATAATTAATCAATCGTTTCTGTTGAAACGATTCAGTTTTTTATCGCTTAGGTAATTATCAAAATATTTCTATTTTGGTTTTTAACGAAAAGAAAATCCATCGTTAATGCTGAAGCTGTAGCATGTATTTAGGTGCTAGGTGTAAATAGTGAGCTGGCAATGGCGTACAACAACAACTTTTCGTTGATTTATTTTGTTTCGATGCTAACGATTGATGATTTATTTCATTTCAACGTCAAAGATTGAGTTTTGTTTCGGTAATTCAGATCTGAAACGAAACGAAATTATTTTGATAAGTTATTTTTGCGCATCAACAAAACGAAATCGATTCACATAGTTTGCTGAGCATCTCTGGTGTGTGTGAGTATGCACGAAATTAGTGTTTTTTTTTGAATTCCTAATGGACCCTGTGTAAATTCTTCGTCTCGCTCAATTAAAGAAACGCCCGCAGTTAAGCACACCAAAAACAAAATACAGAAATTATGCAGCAACTACATACAGTCGCTTGGCTATGATCGCCACTCTTTGGCCACGTAGATATCACAAGTCAATCAAATTTTAGTGTGATCTCCTTGGCGCTGGGCGTTCCAGCCCTTTTTTGCAGCAGCCAGGCAGCATAAAGCGAAATTCTCCGCTTGTTATAGATTTGAACATATTTTACAATTCTTTATTGCTACATAGGCATCTGGTGCTGTTTTTGCTGTTGCTACCGCTGTTAAATGCCAATCAAAAGCGGCCAGTGGCCAGCGGACATTGCTTGATATTTTTCTACTTACTTGCTGGCTTTTCAGCCGGTCGTCACTTGACAGCGCTGGCAGTTCTATTAGTTGGCTGTGGTGCGTTTCCCTTTTGCCTGTCTGGCGAATTCTAGATGTGCTGGCTGGCTGTCTATTTGCTGAATACATACATGACCGTTGAATGCCGCCCTACCCCACTTTTGCTGTTACTGTTGCTGTCTGTTGTGCACCCTGTCAATCTTATCAGTTGCGGTATCATTTATTGTGTGACACTGACAGCTCAGCGTGAAATGGTTTGCCAGTTCTACCAGCCAACAGGCGGTAATAAAAAAATTACGACAAAGTCAAAGTTAGCGACTGCTCCAGCTTCAGTTTCAGCTCCATCTACACCGCCACAATCGCTGCCACATCAGTGACTTCAAAAAACTGCAGCAACAACAACAACAACGCTGCATCAGCAAGCACGTCAATGTCGCCTGTCGCCGGCGCGTTATAAGTCCGCGCTGGCTGCAAATGTCGCTGGGGAGCTACTATTTTATTTTTTTCTACGTGCAAGTCGAAACATTTTCTGCGAAGTTTATTACTTTGTTTCCTTGGTATTTCACTTGTAGTTAGTTTGTGTGCTCTTCAACCTCGCTTGCCCATATTGATCGGCCTGGCTGTCGCCGTCGACATTGCATTTGTCTCCGCCTGTGAGGCATTTTTTATTTTGTTTTTTTTTTTTGCTTTGGCGCGCATTTTAAATTCTTTAGCTGCGATCCCCAGCGTTCAATTATGTATTGCGCTTCGTTGATTGACCATTGCAGGCGGCAAATTCATTTGAAATCGACGCCTGGAAATATTGCAAAGCTCTGCGTGCACCGCAGTCTCATTATGGCTGCAATTAGTGGTCTTGATTTGCTTGGTTGGTGTAACAATTTCATTTACGTCGACGATGAAATTCGCTAAAGTGTGTGGCGCTAAAATTCTTAGCGCTAAATGGCATTCATTAAAATTTTTTAAAAGAAATTTTTCAGTTTTTTTTTGCGTTCAAGAACATATTTGCGTAAAAAAGGTGTTGCGAAACTGTATTGAATAATTTCTAAGAAAAGATCATTGATGGGCTTACACTGGGAACACAAAAAAAAAACATTTTAAACTACCTGCTTCAAAAATTAAAAAAAATGCTCAGCCACTTCAAAAACATACAAACAAATATCGATCCGTTACAAGCATCTGGAGTGAAAAGTAATCGCCAGTCAATAAAAGCGCGTTCGTATAGGCAAACCCTATACCAAATTTAGGCATACTTTCAGCTGTTCGATGTCCATGGAAATAGTTGCATTTGAGCTGAGCGCGGCACCCAAGCAGGGACCGAAACTAACAGTTATTTTTTTTTTTTTAAGTCACCTCGACCAAAAGTCATTTCCTGATAATAAACAAACCGCTTATCCAAATTAAACAAGTGTGGCATCAAATGAAAGAGGACTAAAATAGCTTTAAAACTGAAATGTCTAAACGAGGAAAGCCACCTATTGGAAAATATTACAATAAAAAATATTATTTAATTACCATAGAACAAACCTTGGGTCAGGTATATGAATTTCTTTTGTATTAAATTATAAAAAAAAAATTGAAATAGAGGTTCTGTTTAAAAGCTTTTTCCGTCCTCTTTCATGTGATTCCAAATTTATTTAATTTGGATAAGCGGGTTGTTTAGTAACAGGATATGACTTTTATATAAATATTTGGTCAAGATGACTTAAAAAAAATAACTGTTAATTTCGGTCCCTGTTGCAAACAAATACACGCCAAAAATAATGAGAATGAAATGACAGTGTTCTTCACATGCTGCACCACTGTGGAAAATCGAGTCGTTCTAGGAAGTTAGATTGAACTGGAAAACGACTATGGAAGGAGAAGTACCGTTTTTATGTGAAATCATTTAGATATTTTCAGTTTGCGTTGAATACTAAATCATTGGACTTACAAAGCCTTTACTTTCCGTCAGCTATCAGCACGGCCTTCGCGCGCCGAACCGGGCCCGGTAAATGTCGCGTTCATGGGCCCCCTTCAAAAATAAACTCCATTCGTTGAAAATACATTAGTTCAAACGTTCAATTCAAATTGTCAAATTAACTGAAGATATATGTACATACCAATATATACTTATAATAGATATCGTTGCACTTATGCTTACTTTGGTAGTTGGATTGGATAAAACTAATTACATACATACATCTGAATATGTTATCAGAAATTTAATCAGTCGAAGAAAATCTTTCAGGGTTTTTGGTCGAACATGCAAATTACTGAGTCGAAACTCATGCTACGAGCAAGCCTGGACTCCAACGCCAATGTTCTAAGACTTGTCAAGCAATTTTGGCCCATGGTAGAGCGTAAAAATTCTTTACTTGCGACAACAGACTGAACCAACGCTCCCCTTTAGCCACACTGGCTGGAATTGTGCAAAATGTTCGCAATACTATGCCGGTATTAGGAAATACTACTTCCGTCTTCATTTCTTTAAATTTATTCAGCAATCGTAATGGTGTTAGCGCATCAAATCCCCAATGTGCTACATGGATAGCTCCTGATACTTCCACAAATAACTAAATTTAGCTGCAAGGTCATTTACGGCCTCGAAACGCCTTATCATGCTACCAATCAAGCCGTTTATGAGGACGTAAAAACTCCCTGCTTGAATTGAGTTTCAGAATCGAATAAAGGTGCTTCTTTATGTGATTCGTCAAACTGTCGCTTCCTAATTTTGCGTATTTTCTCTGCGAACGTATCTGCAATGCCTACAATCCCAGCTCCAACCATACATTCTTTAAGTATTGATGGCCATTGATCCCTGCATTCTTTCAATTTATCAATCAGGCTCCGTACGTTCTCTGCGTCCATGTCCAGTGTGGCATTTCCCTCATGCAGAACGAGATTTCAATGGTTGGTTGCCGTAAAAACTTTGATTTAAACTATGGCAAGCACAAGGTGCGAATTTGCCAGAGAGTTATGTCTCAGAGCATGAATCTGTGCTACTTTATAATGGCTGCTCATATTACTGCCACTGTCATTCCCTTGCCCACGACAGTCAGTGCTACGGATAAGATAACCGATAGCTTCGCCTGTTTTAACATTGCAATCAGGGTTGCCACTTACGAAAATAAATACTTACCATCCACTTGAAAAAAATCTACCAAATGTGAAAAATATCTACAAATAACTTTTGTAGTTATTTAAATAAAAACTATAGTTGTGTCCAATTTTTTTAATTATTTCAATAAAAATTTTAATTGTTTATTAATGAGCTTTGTATTTAACTAATGATGTGGTATTTGAGATCATATTAATGGCATCTCCTCGGTTTTTTTTTTAACCGAAAGCGAAAGCAATGAAACTTAAGACAACAATGAAGCATCATCATTTGACAAAACTTCAATTGGAGTTATTATAGACAAATAAATTGGCTCAAATAGCCGCTTGGTATTTTTCTAATATTCGCAATATTCTTCAAGTAAAATTTTTTTGGCCCAAGTCTAGCAAATAAAAGTCACCTCAACTATTTAACACAAAAGAAAGTTCTTTATTTGGGAAAGATCATACGCTGGCTGACTAAAGATTTGGTGAGAAAAAGGATTTATGGTGAAAAGCAATGAGTAAGAAAACAGTTAAGTAATATATTCACTTATATATACTTAAATAAAGCGGTAAATAAAATTCAATTATGTGTTGACTAACAATTCAATTACATATGTATATACACATATACATGCATATTAAGTAGTATATAACAAAAAATATTGTATTATTAACCAAACCCATAAAAATTAAGGATTCTAGCTATATCCAACATTAAAAAAATTTAAATAAAACTCGCCTAAATTTCGTACTTTTTACTCAGAATTTTTAACTATTTTGGGTATGCAGTTTTATCGTCGCCGGTCTCTTGTGTTTTTTTTTTCATTTAATAATTGCCATTAATAAAAACTGGCGTTGATTTTGGGGAAATTTCCCCTCACAAATCTGCGTCGGTCGAGACATCCGTGTTTGGTTAAGAATTTTAATTACACTCTTGGTATTGTGATTCTACTTCCGGAACAATTTCGTGCTAATTGAAATATATTTCTGACATCAAATTGGCCAGTTCTTATAGATTTTGTCGCTGAACTCATATCTGAAAAATATGCACAGCATTTTAAAATACATCTCTTGTCTTTTGACAAGCCGCTCAGTGTGCTTTTTGAACAGTGCACGCGAATTAATCGGAGCGCTTTCGACAGAAGCAGCAATTTGAAACGAAACAAAATGGTTTTGAAAGCTATAGTAAATCCCTTTCAATTGTGGCCACTGAGCCTCAATTACCCATTGACCTTAAAAAAATTGGTCAAAAGTAGTGTTCTTCGAAAAAAAACATGCAAAATACACGGGATTTATTCCAAAACAAAAAATTTATGTATTTTTTATTATACTAGTATTATAGATTTTGGGACGACCAACACGATTCCACTGTTCAGATTTCGAAGAAAAATTTGAACTCCTTAATTTAAAAAATGCCTTATTTATTGCATTTTTTCTATTTGCATGCAGCTGTGCATCCTTCACTCAATTTTATATTCCTTAGAACAAGTTTATAGTTATTATAGTTATAGTTATTAGTTTATATTCCTTAGAAGTGCAATTCAAGACCTTTAATTCGAGCCAAGGTAGAAGCCTCTAGGCCCTCTGAGAGCCAAGTTATAACAATTTTAAACCAAACTTCGAAACTGCTGTTCTAGTTTTTACTCCGAAATTAGAAAAAATAATTGCGTAAAATGTCGAATGAAATTTCGAAGTTTAACTTAAGAATCGTAATAATTTAGCTCTCAAAGGGCCTAGAGACTTCTACCTTGGCTCGAATTAAAGGTCTTGAATAGCACTAAAACTAACTTGTTTTTCGAGGGATAAAAATTGTGTGAAGGATGCACAGCTGTATGCAAATAAAAAAAATACAATACATAAAGCATTTTTCAAATTAAGGGGTTGAAATTTTTTTTCATTTTTTAAACAGTGGAATTTTGTTTTTCGTCTCAAAATCTATAATATGTATTAGTATAGTTTTTTGTTTTCAAAAACCACTATTTTTGACCATTTTTTTTTAGGTCAAGGAGTGATTGTGGCTCAATGGCAATATTTTTCCCTGAAAGGCAATTCAGTTAGCTTTCAAAGCCATTTTGCTTTATATGAAAATATTGCTTCTGTCGAAAGTGCTACGATTAATTGGCATGAAGTGTTAAAAAAGCACACTGTGTGCCGTTGAGCTAGCTCGAACATCTTATTTTTCAGTCGAGAATTTTAAAATTACTACGGGGGATTTTTACTTAGAAACATATGACTCAAAACATATGATTTGTAAAAATATAATTCATTTATAAACAAAATATAATATAATAAAATAAAATGTCTATCATACTTGGGTGTGCAAAATTTTTGATTTTTATTTCCACACCCAAAACCGAGCTCACGATCCGGCCCTGATTCCAGTAAAACGAGTTTTGAATGCAGCACGATATGTTCGCCTTTTATCGATATGTATGTATGTATGTATATAAAAAGTGTGCATTAAACCATTTGAAAATTAATGCAATAACGTAGACAATACTTTTGGATAGAAATTTATAACATACGTAAAGCTAACTAAGACAAATAAAGCGGGAACTAAACTTTTATTTGTTTTTAAAACAAACTACTAAAACAAAAATCTACCAAAATGAGAAAAAATATACCAACCCAAATTTTTTCTACCAATTTGGTAGTAGTTTGCGAAAATGGCAACACTGGTTGCAATCCACAAACTGCAAGAATCGTTCTTGGATTTCCCATTCTCCAGAGTCCATGTCGAATAAAGTTCTGAACACATGGAAAACGACATCATCACACGACACGACATTAAGGTTTTATCTACATAATCTAAACGCCTTGTCGACGGCGACATGATTTTTTTGAACGCGGCAGCGACACATGAATTTGTTTGAGTTTGACATAAAAGAAAAGGAAGAATCTTATCTGTCATTAGAAAAATAGAAATAGATCCAATCTGGCCACAGCTACATTTTTGGCTAGTCGCAGTGTTGCCGTGTCGTCGCCAAAATAATTATCTACATAAGAGTACGTGTTAAAATAATTTGACAGTTGTGGTCCGTAGCCCGTCGTTTCCAATGTGTTTCAAGCTTAAAACATAACTGAAAATGGAACCAGTTTGCTCAATATGCACCGGTTGCATCGACGATAATTGTGCAATACTGTGTGTCTCTCTCTTTTTCGATCATGCGAATAACTTGACTGGCCAGCATTCGATAAATTTATTTTGTATTTCAGGAGACAAATAATGAAATTGGAGACGTTTCTTGTTTGTTTGAGATTCCTTCACCTCCTCCAAATATTCATGCAATACAGGGTCATAATTACCGATCAATTTCAAAAGAACAAGAAAGTTGTCATGACTGGACTGACGCGAAAATAAAGATGCCAGATCGTATTTGAAATAAGCTGAGTATATTGTTTTAGTATGTAAAGTTGTTACTTCAGCATGTTTATTATAATGCAAATATCCATTTAATTAAAGATATTATCAGCATAATCAAAAGTTTTTGTGGCAATAAAATATATTTTAATATCGGTTAAAAAATCTTCAATGCTGTTGTGCCCTGCTGGCAAATGCCCCGGCTGCCCCCTCTCAACGGCCCTAGATATCAGCTTTATGGGTTGCGTCCGCAAGTGCGTATTATATCTGGAACGAACCAGTTTTATATCTGACCAGTAGGATTTCGTTGCATTTTAGGTAGTTTTTGTGATGTTAAACAACAACCGCTATCGTACGTTGCAAGAATAAAATTTCCGGCGCTATTTTATCTTTAAAACGGTGCCACAAATGTCAGGTTTATTTTACATTATGTCCGCCTTCCGTTAATTTTTGCTTCTGTCAGTTCTAGGCGCTAAGCTTACCATCATCCTTGTGGTTATGTGAATTTCCGGCGCTATTTTATCTTTAAAACGTTGCCACAAATGTCAGGTTTATTTTACATTATGTCCGCCTTCCGTTAATTTTTGCTTCTGTCAGTTCTAGGCGCTAAGCTTACCATCATCCTTGTGGTCTTCTGCATATTTGCACTTCTCAACCTTAAGATTGCTATACATCTGTGGTGTGGAAGAGCAGACTCTCAGTCAATAGCTTGTTGGATTTCTTTATATAAAATTTCCAATGCTAATCCAACCGTCACTTAATGTCTTTATCTGCAAGGAGGCTCTTAATGCCACTTGTAGGGTCAAGAGAAAAGGGTTTGGATATGACACTCTATAGAGTGAAGCGAAGGCAGGGATCTATGCGCAAGTGTCTTTTTAGGATAGTACACCATCGTTGCCATTGCTGATGAGATCCTACATTCTTGTGTTCGCTGAGGCTAAGTGCTGACTTAATTCCAATACTGAGCCCAGAGAGTAAAGTCTTTACTGTTGGCTCCACAACTGACAATGGTCAATATCTGTAGTCTATATCGATGGTAACGGAGACAAACTTCACTTCGCTCTTTTGGAATTTGCCTCGGTATTTCAAGCCGCGCTATTTGGAATACTCAAGTCCATACACCAAAGCTGAAAAAATGGGTGGAGGGTGCTCCCTCTACCATTACTCGAGAATTATGTCCGGGAATGGAATTGATGACTTGTGATCGAAATTAAACGGTTACCTCTCCGAACTTTTTATCACCTGGACGAAGGAAGTCAGATTGCAGCTGGTAATTCACGTCGATGGTGAACCAATTCCGACGATGAATAACGAAAAAGTCCTCGGAATTACCTTCGACCGTCTGCTGTACTTCTCGGCGCATACAACCACAATTGTCAACAGAGTACAGAGCCGCAACAAGGTCCTCAAGTCGCTAGCCGGCAGCACCTAAGGCAAAGACAAAGAAACGTTATTGGCAACATACAAGGCAATTGGCGGGACAGTTCTAAACTATGCAGCGACCGTGTAGTCGCTAGCAAGAAGCAGTGGACGAAGCTACATAGATGCCAGAATACGGCACTCCGAACCGAGACTGGTTGCCTTCTGATGTCGCCTCAGCACCATCTACACGACGAGGCTCATACTAACACAATACTCTGTAAACAGTTCCTAGTAGGGTGCCACAGACGCGGGCACCCGAACAGACAGCTGATTGCAGCAGAGCCCTCGCTAAGGCACGTCAGTAGGTATCTATACGAAGTGACTGACGAAGTCCAGAGGTTCATAAAATAACCTCTGGTCCCGACAGCATACCGACACGCCATAAACGGCATTTACAAGGAGTCGGTCTCGACCTAGATCAACTCGCGACCTGTGAATGCCGTTTTGGGTACACAACCACCCGACGCGGAGGCAGAGCTTTATCTGTCTCGGGAGATTCGCACCACAATACCCCAACTTCCCCCTGGATATTGCAGCGGGCTAAACTCTTACCTGAGCAGGCTGAACGCAGATGTGCCCAGCGAGTGCTCGGAGAGTCACCACATGACTCACGGCATCTCTTCGCGTGCCTCCAAAATTCCACCCAGCTAACGCCCTTATCCCTACGGACAAACCCAGTTGGAGTTGCGTACTCCCTGGGTCTCCTGTTAGTTGAGCTTAACGACAACAATTGATGGACAATCCGATCTAGGTAGGGCTTATTAAGCCGCTACAATAACAAAACGACCGGCTTCGGGAGGCTATAGGTGGGCAAAACTCAAATCTCCTTTAATTTGAGAAGGTTTACCTTGGGTAGTTTCTTTCATTGAGCACGGCAGGTAAGTTGTGGGAAAATAACGTAACTTGAAATGGTATGATATGCACTTTGTATTTCCAACTCGAAATAATTTTTAAAGTGAAATGATAAAATTGTCAGAAGTACATACATACAAATAATTTTCATTATCATTTATTAATTTGATAAATTTAAAAATAATATTCATTTTAAACTAAAAATGTTAAACAGAACAAACCACATCTTTTTAATCCAATAATACAAAAGTGATTGATTTCCTATTGGGTGCCAATTTACGATAACCGCTACATTGACTTGACCATCAGCTGCTCTCACAATCTATTTCACTCTTGCACTTGCCTTAACAAGTACGGCTGTAAAAAAGTACATTGCTGTTTCATACTCAGCATAGCACGTTTATATAAATTAGTACCAGTGTAACCAGGTTAACCTTTTTGCTGCTATATTTAGCATTTAGTTTTAAGCCATAGCCTCAGAATTTTTGATCTGACTTCGTAGTTTTTTTTAGTAAAATTGGGACCGAAACTTATAAAAATAACAAGCATACTGAAAATACATACTATTTCAAAACCTACTGTTTACCGTTCAATTATTACAATAACAGGGCAAAGTACCATTTCTTTGAGAACATACTTTCTTAGCTTTTTCTTATGCTTTAAAAAAATAGTACTACGAAATTTACTTCATGCTGTATTGTTGAAACAATTTATATGTTGGCGTATTACTAGTGCACGCTGATGTAGAAAGCAATCATATTTCTATACGCATTTATTTATTTTTTTTTTTGATTTTTCTTATCCTAAACTGAACTCCCTTTGGCATATCTTGAAGTAATGTAGCCGTTATTAACCTGAAAGTTGTTATTATGTATTTAGATGGGAATGTTTTAAAAATTTGTTTAAAGAAAATCGGTTTCGTGAAACCTATCGAGTTGGCGAAAACTTTTTAAGGAACGAATATACTGACTTCTTTTTAACTTCATTTTTCATAGCGTGTAACTTCTTTCAAAACATATTTAGCCTCGCTTTTGGTGATCATCCGGTCACACTGATTAGTACAATTGCATTTGTATGAGAAGCGAGTATACGCAACGAAAACCAAACAATGAATGAAAAGTCATCGTCGTCATCACATCATTGCGGAGAGTATTCCGGCTTTGCCGTCCCACCTACATATGTAGAAAATATACCATAATAAAAGTATTTTTGAGTGAAGTAAAGTTTAATTAAAAAATAAAAGTGAGCAACAAGGTGATTTTTAACATAACAACATAAAAATTTACTGTGTTTTTGAAACCTAAGTACAGTTAGAAGCAAAAGTGAGCATCGATTGCATATTGTGCAGTACATAACGCACATAATCTTCAAAAGTGTATTAACTCAAAATCTGCCATTTGTTAGAAAATACAAAAAAAACTACTTGTAGATATGTGTTGTTTATGCTATGAAGAATACAGATAACACAAAATAGGTCCTCAACTTTTGCTGGAAGGTAAATAATTAAGTTGTGATGTGTGTTAATCATTTCTATGCGAAAAATCCACTTTTGTGTTAATAAACTTTTGAGGGAATTATGCGATTTACGTATGTTTGGATATGTATAAGTATGAGCGCCTAAGAAGTGCAGTTTTAAGCAAATTTGAAAATTACATAGTGCGTCGTCTGCTGTTTACGTACAACATGCCCTGCCGGAAATTGTGAAGCTATGAGTCGATCACAAAAATGAAAGTTAAATTTGAAATGCCAAAAAACGTAGATAATAAAAAAGTACAACACGTTTTAATTTTAGCGAGAAAATATAGTAAAGTAGAAAAATCCGGGCAGGTCAGGAAAAAATCCTCAAAAGCTTAAAAGATTTACAAAAAATAAAAACAATATTCTTGTTTTCGTACGAATCGAAAATCATTTCCTATCATTTTCTATCATTAAAAATTACGATTCTTTTCATATACATATTTTAGTTGTCTAAAAAATTAACCCTGTTAGCCCTGTTTTCGTACGCACTATCCTGTAAAAACCAGTAAAAGTTTCAAAAGAAAGTTCGTACTTTCTTGCATATTTCTCTCATTGGGAGTAAATATTGGCTTACTCTCTGGCAATTTACTGGATATTTTTTACTGGAGAATACGAAAACACAACTATTGTTTCTGCCCATAAAAGGCAAAAACAATCGATTCATTCCGTGATCAAAATTTTAAAAGTAAACATATTAGGGGTATTCTCTGAGTCTTGCAAAGCCCTTGCACGGTGCACGGATTGCACGGTTTGCAAAGCTGTCCCATGCGAAAACCGGTTTTTACCGTGCAATCCGTGCAATCTGTACACCATACAAGGGCTTTGCAAGACTCAGAGAATACCCCTAGTGTCTAGTCATGAGAAAATTATGGGTGAATTCGAAAACGTCATAATACAAAGCATCAATCTCTTTCATTTCTACACCTCAACAGATTGTAATGCCAAACAGCCTTTTTTTGCATTAACCCGTGCATTTTTCTCTTTCAAATGCGCATAAGCAGCCGAACAAATGCACGAAATTTTTGGGAATTAACTCGGATAAGGGGAATTTTCGATAACAACACTGGTAAAAATGGCCAACTGTTGTATTTGTTTTATTTTATATCATATTTTTTATTTTACTATTAGTTAGTTTAATTTTTTGGAATAAAATTTTATTAAAAAGATCAACAACAACTAACTGAAAGCAACGTTAAAAAATATAGAACTTATAAAAAAATGAATAAAAAAGAAATGAATGAAAGTTCTACTGTCGTCTAGTTCGTTAATCCGCATTACTGCCGTCTGCCAGGGCAAAATTATTATGTGCATTTGTGTGCTAGTTATTCTGCATAAGCATGCCCGTCTGCCTCGCGTTTAAGTTAGACCTTTTTTTCTAGTGCTGTTTAGAAATAAAAGAGACTGATGCTTTGTACTTTGACGTTTTGGAAGGCACCCTTTGTTCTACGAAAGCACGGAAGATATTTTTCACTTCTTTTTGATAACTTCTTAAATCTAAATAACATTTATGCTCAGCGCAATTTACTGCCATTGTCATCAGAAATTTGCGTGAAAAATTATGTTTTCTGTTCTTTAAGTTTTCAGAATAAAATTTAAATAAAAAAATTATTTTTCACTTAAATGGCTTTCGGATACTAAATAAAGTAGTGAAATTTTACATAAAATTGCGTTTGGAGTCAACTGAATTTCCTGTAGGGTAGCTATGTTTTGTTTGAAATATGAACACAGTGGCAGATATATGTCAAGTAAATTTTAAATTTTCGATCAGTGTTGCCAGGACTTCAAAAATAAATACGCTAGATCGGCCAAATGAAAAAGCTAAATGGCCAAAAAAAAGGTTAAAAAAGGCCAGCCTTTTCAACATTTCATTAACTCTTACATATGTATGTACAAAGAGCAACAAAAATGTAAATTACTCGACAGCCAAGGTACTTACGATCATGAAATTTCATGAAAGCCTTGTGCAAACATTTTTGAACCCAATACCGTTTAATAGAACCATTTAATAATAAGGGAGACTCTGAAAACCCATAGTCCTTAAAGACAAAGTAGTGGAACATTTGTACCACAAAATAACTTCATACATTACAATACGATTACAATCGTGAATGTTTCAATTGGAGCGCGAATAGTTAAGAGCAAACCGTATATACACGCAAATGAAGCAGACTAAACGGCGAAGTCGATTTCTATTCGAGAAACTGCTTAACTCGACATGAGTGCTTCAAAGCATACCCTCAACGATTCAAACACGAACCGGAACCCATATGCGACTACTGCGGATTAGATGTAATAGAAGACGTCTTTTTTGAGTGCATGTGATTTGACAGTACCAGATGCAAGCTTCGCAACGTATCTGGCGAGAGTTTCACGCCTGAGTCACTCGTGGAGGCTATGCTTCAAAGCAGCGAAAAATGGTCGGCAGCATGTGACGCAAGTGCAGAGGCGATGAAGGGGCTAAGGACGTCCGAATGGCAATGGCATAGCAGCGGCGACTAACTACCTTTTCCTACTCCCTCACGATGTAGTGATTGACGTCATTCCCGTGGGGTGCGGAGTTTTTTGGTTTTATAGCGACACTTGAGAGCCCAAGAAAAACTGTAAAAGTATAAAGAGAACGAGTTCGCTAAGTATATTTCGTCGGACGGAGCGATGCCGACGGGTGATATTCGCTTAACATTTCGTCAAGTAAAACTGAACCAGAACAATAATTGAATTGCAACTACAAATATTGGGGAGGATGCTAGTTTGAAAATAAGAAAAGGCTAGAAAAAAGCCACGAAGCTAAATCCTAAATTTCGAAGCTAAACGACAAAGAAAAAAGCTAGAACTAGCCTCAAAAATCTAAACTAAACTGGCAACACTGTTTTCGATATTCGATATGAGCTCGCTCACATTCTCTCTGCCACGTAGCACAGTGTAACAATTCAATCAAAGCTGCGGAAAAAATGTCACAATTATGGAAAAGTGGAAATTTGTATGCAAGTTTTGAGTTGTTGAATTTATGATAAAATTTTTATAACATTTTTGAATTTATTTACATTATATTTTCCCTATATATATTTTATGATAAAAAATAATTTTCCCAGTTTATTGAATACATCACCTAGCTTTGCTATGCTTAATCTTTTTTTGTAATAAGAAAATCCTACAAAATTTCGGCGAGGGGCTTACACTAGCCGACAAATGAAAGTGTACACCTGGTTATAATATAATGGAGCGTATTCTTATTTTCGTCCGAACCGGAAATCATGAAATTTTCCTATCATTATACAAAAATTACAAATTTGCGATGACAAATTTTTATGACAAATTTTTTGCATTAACTATTTATGAAAATATAGTTCATTCTACAATATAAACCATTTAAATCAAGGTCACGCACTTTATATAAACTTCACAAAACTTCAAAAAAATTCCAAAAAATTTAAAATTTTTAATCAGAATTTCTAGAAATTTTTCCATTACACAGTTTTGTAGTTAATTCAATTTTAGTCTAATAGCAAGTTTCGAACGGATAAAAATACCGTTGATTTTTGAGAATTTTTTTTGTATAAATTGTTTTGTTTTTTTTTTTTTGCATATTTTGTCTTCTATTTCTAGTTGCCTTGTTACGCTGTGCTCTGGAAAACGGTATCGACCACTTGAGTGAAGTTGAGTTTAACGCTCGTTTAGTGAAAATATCTATATGTACTCTCACAGTCCGAAAATGATTCATATTTGGTTAGTCGATCGACGATTCTTTATTTCAGGGAACTGCAAATATCGGCGAAAAAGTTGTTTTATAAAAAAAATGTATGTATATCCATTTGGGCGGGTCAGTTTTTTTTCGACATCGTTCCTAGCAGATTCGGATTCTACGTTAAATTCTAAAAAAAAAAACAATTCCTCTAGACCAAAGCGCTAAAGTCAATTTCGAGCATGCGCAATTTTAAAAGAAGATACCTTTAATATTAATTTAATATGCATATTAATATGTAATAAGTGTTACGAATGTTTTTTTTTTAATAAAAACTCGCTCTGAGGAATTTTTTGATACAAATCTGATATCTACATCGCTATCACTGAATGTCATCTATTAATCACCTACAAACGATTCTGCATCATTTAGTCGGCAATTCAACATTCTATCGGCAAAATTAAAAAAAAAAAAACAGGGGCTACTTCCGTAGAAATATTGAACTTTTTTATTTTAGATATAGGAAGATCTATCAAACGTTAATTTTTATGTATCATAGACCTACAAAGGATTGCGATATTCTAAATATTTTTTTAATAAACAGTAGATAACTTCCTGGAGGTGAGCGACGTCTAAATAGTACATTGAATCACAAATTTTAGTTTGGTTTTTGTTCTCCAGACGGCACTATCCATTTTCTATGTAGAATTGCTCGGTGATTCCGAAAATCGAGCTATTTTTTTTTCTATGGATAGGTTTTCGAGATATTCGCAATTTACCGTTATTCAGCTTAAAACAAAAAGTGGTTTCACTTAATCACGTATATCTTATGAACCAATTTAACAATCGTAAAATGCCAACGCCAAATCAAAGCTAATAAAATTCTTCATAATGAAAAAATTAAAAAAAAAATCAAACTTTAACAGAAGAAAAATTAAAAAAATAACAGGTACTGTGCAAAATTTTTGCATTTGTGCTACAGTCTGTTCTGTTACAAAACAAAATCAAGTAACTAATGAAAGAAAGCGAGGGATAAATAAAGAAGTAATGTGTGGTCAAATGCAAATACGCAAAGATTTTTTGTATGAAATATGAGCGGAAAAGCGTGTTACTCAGGTGTACGTGGCGTATGAATAACTTTCTTTCTGCTGTGATATTTTTTTTTTCAAAATAAAAAAATTTAAAGTTTTTTTTTTTGATATAACATAATCCTAGGGGGTGAGAGCATTAAAATTCCTACTTTACTTTTTCACATACATTTTTTGACCACCCTAATGTACATATGTGCATATCCAATTAAAGTATCTATATTATTTTACGGTTACAAGTGCAGTAAAAAATGCACGAAATTCGATGCCTATATGCAAGTATTTAGTACTGTTATGAAATAACATTACGAAGCACTGATGTTGAGTATGGAAAAAATAAAATATGCCAAATGAAATATGTATTGCGAAAAATGGTAAGAAATTTAAAAATTCTTAGAACAGTCAGCAATTTTTAAGTTTGTTTTTGTGAATTTGATATATGTACTTATGATAAAAAAATTATAAAAACCCAATTTTCTGTGCTTATATGTATGTACAGTTACTCAAACAAGCGTTCACATGTTGATTTTTTATTATTTAATAGGGTTTTCAGGCAATTTTTTTTGAAATTTTTTATCAAGTTATTGTTATTGCTTAAACCAAAGCAAATAAAACAAAGTTCCACAATTTTTTACTCTTAATTTTCATGCGAAAAGTTCAATTTATAAAAACTGTTATTGATTTTTTATTTTTAGTTTTTTTTTTTGAGAACGGTCTTCACATTTCTTTCTATGAAGAATTCATGATTATCTGAAAAAAGTGCAACAAGCCGTAAATAAAAAAAAAACTTATAATAGCTGAAAGAAACTTGCACATTATTATATCTACTACATGCGTATATAGTTACATATGTATGTAAAATTGTATTTGCTACAAAACTGCATACCAAATAACGTTCTAAAAAAGCAAAATAAAATGTTCGAAATTTTGATGAAAATTTTTGATACATTTTTGTAAATTTGTGTAAAGTTTGGTTAATGCATGAACAAAATGAAAAAGATATCATAAAAAATTTCAATTGAAAGAACATAGTCAATAATAAAAAAAATCAACATGTAATACATACAATAGTCGAACAAATTATAGCCTCAAGCAAGTTTCAAATGGCTTAAAGTTACCGTTACTTAAAAAAAAATGTATCCCATTTGCTTCCATATAACGAATAAATACGATTTATTTTTATAGAGAAGAAAACCGACGAAACGAAATTCTAAAAAATCAACGCTCATTTTTAGCCATTTGAAACTTGCACTTTATTCCACTAGAAATTAATGCACTTTATACACATCAAAATGAGAAATCTCGATATTTTACGAAGGTTTGTTAAATTTTTTCAAATCATCCACAACGCATGAAACTTGTTTTTATCCGGTTTTGTTGAAGAATTAACCTTATTTTTATAAAAAAAAAAATAACCAAAATGAAATAACAAAAAGAAAAAATATATAACTTGTTAAAATGTGGTGCGGCTATATAATTTTTTCGACTACTGTACATACGTAAGTGGGAGATCGCATATACTATTACTAGTACTCTGAAGTAGAAAGAGCTCATAAATGCGGTGCTTGTTATCGAGGAATAATGTAGTTACATTTTAGAACTTGTTATTTGTACATCGACTATAAAATTGCATATTTTCTTCCATTTAGTACTTCGCTTTTGATGGAGTTCAGCTTCTTTGTAATCTTTTGGGAAAACCCACATCATTTGACAAGAAATGGAAAACAACTACTTGCACATACATACGTAATTTATTTTTGGGAAAACAAAGAAAACCACATGTTGAGCAGCTGTATTTAAGTATGTATGTGTATGCACCTAGGCCGCCTCGTTTGTGTTCAACTAAAAATATGCGGCGTTTAGTGGCAGGTAGACACATACATATGTATGCTAAGATCACAAAACTTGTGTATGGGCGTGTGTGTGGGAAATTATCAAACACGAAAACTACAGCCATACAAACATGAATACCAAATGGTTTTGTTTACACTCGTTGAGCGTCTATTCATCCCTTGAAAGGCTATATCATTTTGAAGAGAGTCTTGCTAGTTTATGGCAGAAACGCTGAGAATTAGTTACGTGCAGTTATTTGTGGAGACAGGATGTGAGACGCCTGCTGCAGGAGCAAAAACGTTAAATTCTCAGAGAGTGTGTATAATTAAATATTCAACATAGAAACTGTGTAAGAAACAAGCCAGAGAAGCGAAAAATCCTAAAATGCTACTCATTCTAAACTCCCCTGATGTGTAAAGTTTTTATGAAACAAGAGGTTACAAAATATGCCAACGTATATTTATGAACATGCAAAGCACTCAATTAGCAAATTAAAGCAATGAATAATAAGCTTAACTAAAGCAGTGAATTAAAGAATAAATCGAGGTAAAAATTTCAAACATTCTAAACTAAATACACTGAGAGTATGTAATAATAAAAACTCATAAAGTGCCTAAGAAAATTATATACAAAATTAAAAAATAAAACGCGAAATAAAATCTGAAATTTGTAGATAAACTTTCGTATCATCGAAGAATGTAAAATATTTAATACATTTTTAAATCTTACAAAAATTAAAGTGCGTACAATAATAAACTTAAAATCAACAAAATCGACCTCATAATTAAATCATACTAAATTGTTTGAAAATGCTCCTGAAATTCGAGTTTAAGAAATTAAAAAACAATGGCGAGAAAGTTCTTGAAGAACCAAATTTCATTAACTAACTAAACTCTTCTGCGAAAAAGCAACAAATATCTGTGATATATTGGCGAGCTGAAATGGGTTGGCGCTAAGAAAACTATGCTGAAAACAAGCAACAAGCAAACTTAAACGTGTCTTAAAAGGTGGATGGATGCAGCGGATGACCGAAATGGCTGAACCCCGGGAGAATTTGAAAGCAGTAAAGGTCTTATTTAAAAAAATGTTTATAATGACTTACCCCACTTACCATACTTGTATTTAATTTATTTCCATCCATATAATGCCGTATTTCCACTAGGCATTGAAATGACAAAAACGAATACAATAACATTTTGGCGCTTACACTTTTTCCAAGTGTTTGGCGGAGCTTCTTCCCCAATTTGTGGTGTGTGTCTTGATTTTGTTACACAAGTAGAGGTTTTACGCCACAAATGTTTTATATGAGAAGTTCGTTTCATGGCGGAAATGCACTCGGATTGCCTGCCCGCTGTGAAAAAAAAATGTTTCTAATTTAGTTTAGGCCAGGGATCGGAGCCAGGTCTTGCGGAGTAATAGTCCGCATCTCTAACCACTCAGCCTCAAAGCTCATAATAATAAACTGGGTATGTTTTAGTGCCCAAGTTTGTCATAAACATTTTGTTATCATTTAGTGTCCAGTGGAAATACAGCATAAGTATATCTGTTTATGCATATTTATGAGTCCATATGGCAAAACAACTTCTGGCAATTTAGTAGTTTTGGTCGGCCAAGTGCCACTTATATGACCACTTGTGTTACATTTTAACTTAAGAAACTACTTCCGGCTAGTTTTACCTAAAATAAAATTAAAAAACGAAATTAGACAAAAAATATTGTCTACAATTGTAGGTTGTTTTGACACAAGTCCAAAGCTATTTATTTGTCATACTGGTTTTAACAATCATATTTAAAGCTCAGTTATTATACACTTAACTTAACTTACCGTAAGAAATCGTCAGCACATTAACATTTTGGTTTAATTTATTTTTAAGAAATACAAAAACTACAGTCTGGCAAGCCTTATTCTCTCACCGCTCTTAATTTCTTTATAAGCGTAATTTAAGATACTAAAATCTACAGGTTATTAAGCTTCTTACAGCAAGTTAAGTTTTGACAGCCAGCAACGCAGTTTCTCATATATTAGATTGACCAAAATACTAAGTTAGGTTACGTAAATTAGGTTTGCAATAAAGACCTGATTATGGCAACTTAACATAACTTAAAAGCTGTCACAATTAAATCGATGTTGCTTATATTTATATTTATTTATAACAGGGAGAACTTAACGTAACTTAACGCAACACCCAAGTCTATTTATTTCATTTTGATTTTCTAAGTTCTAAGTTACGTTCAGTTAAGTAAATCCGCCATAATCAGACCTTAACTGAGCATTTACTGACTAAGGAATTCTTTGAGATTTTCGCATAGTTTTTGTAAAGATGGGTTTGTCGCAGTTAAATAGTAAGATTTTATACATTTCTCTACAACTTAATTACTTATTATTAATATTAATTTGTTAGCGTTCGTTCCTTTTTTTGCCGACAAGTTCATAAAGTCCTTAAGTAAAGTTGGTGTCCCCAGGTAGCAATTTGGTCTCAAGCGTAGAATACCTTGACCATTTATATTGACATCTGATCGCTAGTCATTGCAAATAATGTCAGCTGAAACTTCGTCCGCTATTGAAAACAGCTACATATCGAGGGCTTATATTCAATGTGACATACATACATACTTGCTGTTTTAACAAAAAAGGGATTTCTATAAAAAAAAATCCACCTGAGACTTAACTGTCATCGATCGTTTTTTAGAAGAATTGCCTATTCAATTATTAAGTTACAATTGCAATCAGTGATGACAGTTAAGTCTTAGATGGGTTCTAGCATCAAAAAGTCATTGATATGTATAAAAAAAATTTTGTATGCAGTTTTTAGCCAATTCTCTTTGGTTTGTGGGTAGTTGTACTGTGCACTCGGCATCCGTTCATTTATTATAAAAAGGGTTTTTTTTTGCGGACGTAATATTAACTTCGCCATATTCTCGCAATGTACCTTTAAATCATGTAACATCGAATCCGTATAATGGCTACTGCTTGGTAGTATTTTGAAATACCCTTATATTTTTCGTATAATTTATGTGCTGTTACCACAGCCTGGCGCCAAGACACGTATCGACTTCTAAAACGTTTAGTCTTCTTGTCAGATTATCTATAGTTGCCTGGAATTGTTGTCTACTTTTTTCCATTGGATGCGCAATGCCTGTTTGTACAAGCGTCTGTACCGTACTTTGTTCCATGGTTTGTATTCTGAGATTGGATAAACTGTCAATAACATCCTCTAATTCCCATAACTCTTGAATACTCTTAAATTTTTATATTTTTTTATTTCTTATTTTCTTCCTCTATTTATCTCTTTCAAAAAGTCCTACACAGAAAAAAAGCTGGTAATATCAACCAAAATATGGGTTAATTTAACCAAAATTACGGTCAATTCTTATCCATGATTCAAAACTGTTAATTCAACTGTATTAAAACTGTTAACCCGAAAATAACTGTTTTTAGTAGTGAAAACGAAAGAAAGATGTTTTTTTCATATTAACAGGACCCTGTTAAATCAACATATTTTCCTGGTCTTCATCGGTGTCATGATTCTCCGTTCTTATTTTAAAAAGCTTCTGCTGCGTTTTCGGAATATTCGATGAGCCGTTGGAGGCTCTTGCTACAGAGTCACTTGGCCTGTTTGTATAATTGACCTTCCGCTAGTGGAGTGATGGATCCACATCCATCGGAACTGGAGGTTTGGGCTGAGTTGGCCTAGGTGGAGGCGCGTCTTGCAATTGGTTATTTTTATTATAAATCTGATTCTTTTCCCTAGAATTGAGTTCTCTCGATGTCTGTGGTTGCCTTTGATTTGCCTGGTACTTTGTGCTTTGCTCTTGGTTTTAAGTACCCAGACTTTTTGGGAAAATTGAATAATTCCTTAAGTTAAGGTTTTGAATTTCTAGACAAGAGGCATACGCCTTTAGGTAGGTTCTGCGGTCTTTGGATGACTAGCATCCTGGATATTTCACCCGTAGGTCCTCTTATGAAAACGTCCAAGGCCCTATTTCTATAGGTTTTTTACTAGTGCAGAACTCGTTTCAACGGAATAGTCCTGGCCTTTTATTTTATTAATTATTAAGGACAACTGGTGTCTGATCGTTTGTTCTATGCTGTAGTTCCTTTGGGATAAG
This sequence comes from Rhagoletis pomonella, assembly GCF_013731165.1. Lineage (NCBI taxonomy): Eukaryota > Metazoa > Arthropoda > Insecta > Diptera > Tephritidae > Rhagoletis > Rhagoletis pomonella. The sequence continues at coordinate 55,389,963 of NW_023458559.1, forward strand.
GAGCCTAATTCGTGCTCCAGGGTTCTCAAATCTCGTTTGTCTGCATAATGCAAGGACAAACAAGTTTTAATTTTTCCCCAGTCGTCATCGAATATATTATAAGAAATTAAGGCCCCCTGACTTTTTGTCTTATATGACGCAAGATAGCCCTGTATATTGGCCTATTTTTAACTATCTCATAGTCTTGCAATATAGATTCAACGCAGTGAATCCAAGACATATACTGTACAGGATCACCATCAAATGTTTGCAGGTTTTTTACACTGTCTGGAAACTTGCTTATTTCTTTTAGGTCCGCCTCCGTTAAGCGGGTAGGAGCTTCCTGCATACTATTTTCATTGTGTGGACTAACCCTGGCTTCCAGTTGGTTTATCCTATTGTTCATTACTCTTATTTGCTCTATCTGTGCATTTTAGCGCCTGTGGGTTGGGTTCTGGCCTCTTGCATCTGTTCCATTTTTTTTTAGTTAAAAATAAAATATATAACAGTATTTTTACTTGTACAGGCTTTAATTAAAATATATCCTGCTTAATATTTCCTAACTCTGAAATTTCACAGTCTCTTTAATTTAGAAGTGCTTTAATTGTCGTTAATAGAAATAATATTTATCTTGTTTGAAATTTATTAATTTCGAAATTTCACAGTAGGTTTAATTTAAAATGGCTTCAATTGTCTTTAATGAAAATAATATTTATCCTGTTTAATATTGCTTAATTCAGAAATTTCAGAGTATTTTCTCTTTAATTATCTATGGTAACCGCATACTCATTTCCACATACCGATACGGGCAACGGTCCAATTGTATCAATTTGCACCGTATCGAAGGCTTTTGTGGGAGTTTCCGTTATCACCATTGGTTCTTTTAAATTTTTATTTACTTTATTTTTGCTGCATTCCATGCATTTTTTAATGTGATTTTTTATATCATTTTTCATGTTTTTCCAATAATATTTTTGTTTTATTTTATTAGTTGCTCGATTGATTCCTGGGTGGCCACCAGTAACAGGATCATCATGATACTTTTTCAATAAATTTTTAATTGTATCTTTATCAGTCACATGCATAACCTCCGGAGTTAATGCAATTGTTAAGTTTTTGAGAACTTTGGTACCAATTTCTTTAAATGTGCTTACTCGAGTATAATTATTCTTGAACAATTTGTCTCCTAAGGACAACTGTATTTTATTTATTTTCAAACTGTCGGCTTCTTTCATTAGCCTGGCAAAGAATTGACCCAAATCAATATTCGCCTCAACAATTGAATTATTAATACTTGAATTGCCGGCTTCTTTTGAAAGCCTGGCAAAGGATTGACCTGAATCAATCTTCGCCTCAACAATTAAATCATTAATATCTATTTTGCTACAAATTTTCTTTCCCTTTTTGAACTGCAGTTTCGGGGGGTCGAAAACGAGCTGGGCTAGCTTTTTAACTTCACATTTATTTAGCGCTTCATATATTATTGGGTTCTCAATGTGACTTTTTTCTTTATTAATATTTTTATTATTTGATTTTTGCTTAGTTTCCGATCTCGTCGCAACTTTTAGTATTTGACATGCTTTAATTGACATTTCTCTTAAATCATTTATATTGATGCGTGAAAGCGCATCCGCCACGTAGTTTTCTTTTCCAGCTATATACTCCACCTCAAAGTCATATTCCTCCAATTCCAATCGAACTCTAGTTAATTTTGATGAGGGGTTTTTCATCGAAAATAAGTATGTTAAGGGGCGGTGGTCTGTTTTAATCAAAAATTTTCTGCCATAAACGTATGGTCTAAAATAAGTTATAGCCCAGTGGATTGCTGCTAACTCTTTTTCAATTGTAGCTTTATTGCTTTCACCTTTTGTGAATGCTCTTGACGCATAGGCAATTGGTAATTGTTTGCCTTCATATTCTTGACTAAGAACTGCGCCGCAGGCAAATCCACTAGCATCTGTTGTTATACAAAATTCTTTATCGAAATCTGGATATTGCAAAATATTTGGGTTAATTAATGCCTCCTTCAAGTAGACAAAAGCTTTTTGACATTCTTCTGCCCAATCGAAGGAAACATTCTTTTTACATAACCTTGTTAAAATTCTAGAATGTTCTGCAAAATTTGGAACAAATCTTCGGTAATAGTTACAAAATGCTACAAATCTTTTAACTTCATCTGCTGTTTTTGGGGTTGGATAATTTAGTACAATTTCAAATTTACTAGGATCAGGCAAAATTCCTTTATTTGTGCAGTTATGTCCAAGGTAAGTAACTTCTTGGTTAAAAAATAAACATTTATCCGGATGTAACTTTAAATTGTATTTTCTGCAAGTTGAAAATACATCTCACAAATTTTTTAACATATGTTTTTCGGAGCAACCTAATACTACCAAATCATCCATATAGAGAAATGCTTGGGATGGTTTAAGACCTGCAAAAGCAAGAGTCATCATTCTTTGAAACGAGTTTGGGCTACTTTTAAGCCGTATGGCAATCTTTTGAAACGATATGTGCCATCGTCTGCCGTAAACGATGTTATGTCCCTAGAGTCTTTATGTAACTCAATTTGATGAAAGCCGGACATCAAGTCCAAGCATGAAAAATATTTAGCTCTACCCAATTGATCTAGTATATCATCAATTCGTGGCAATGGGAATTTATCTGCGGTTAACTTTTTATTTACTTGTCGATAATCAACTACTAGTCTCCATCTTTTATCATTTTTTCCCGGTAGAGATTTTTTAGGTACCAGCAGAATTGGGCTATTATATTCTGACATAGACGGCTCTATTATGTCATCTTTAATTAATTTATCTACGTGTTTACAAATTTCGCTTTTATGAGCTTGTGGGATTCGGTAATTTTTTACATAAACTGGATTATCATCTTTCATACGTAGTTTTTGCTTGTAAAAATTATTAGTGGTAATGGGTTCTGATTCTAGTGAAAATATATCTATATATTCTGCACAAAGTGCATTAAGCTGTTGGGAAACGAATTTTGGAAAATTTTTATTTAATCTTTCCAATTTTTCTTTAGCATTATTTGCTGGTTCAGTTTTATTATTTATTATTGTGTAATCATCTAAGTTTTCTGTGTTAATTTTGAAATTTTGAATGGTTGCATTTTTGTCTGTTGTATTTATGACTCTAATAAAGGTTTGATTTGAATTTACTAAGGTATTTGCAATAAAAACACCTTCAGACAATTTTTGATGAGGTATCAATAATTCAGAATTGCCATTTTCAATATGGACTTGTCGGATTACTTCCGATCTTGCTGGGATTGTTATGCAATTAACAGTTGGTCTATTTGTCATTTGTATTATTATGTTTTCCGGGTAATCATATGGACGCAGTATCAGGCTGTCTCCATTTTTGCTATAATCTAAAATGCAATTATATTTTTTAATAAAATCAAGTCCCAAGATTCCATCGCAAGGAATTGGGAAATCATCTTCGACTATATGAAATTTATGATTAATAAGTAAGTAATCATCCTTTAAATCCGCCTTGACTGTTCCAATAGTACTAGTTAAACCTTGACCAATGCCCTTTAAATCGGTTTTTTGTGAATAATTAATAGTGACATTACTGTCAATTTGACCCTTTTTTATAATTGATATATCCGCTCCTGTATCGATCAGGAGGGTTGAAATTGAATTATTTAGAGTTGTTTTGGAGGATATGTAGCTGTTAAGGTGTAAATTGAAAACATATAGTTTTTTATTTATTGAGATGGAGTTTGCTGGTTTTCCTGTTGGTTAACATTTCTTATAGTCCTGGTACGATTAGAGCCTCGTGCTCCAAAATTTCGTCCTGACCTTTGGTTATTTGATCGATTATTATTATTATTATTGTTATAACTATTATTGTTATTAAAGTTATTAAAGCGTGATGGGTATGTACGCCTTTGGTTACCTCTATAATTGCCAGATTGATAACCTCTGCGGAAATTACCGCGAAAATAATTTTGTTGGCGTATGTGCAATAATGAATTAGGGTTACCTGTAATTTCTGTGCAACTATTTGTGAATTTCGATACAGCCTCGTTCATTGAGGTGAACGTTCCAGCTTGCATAATTGTTTTCACCTTATCATTGGAGCAATTCTTACACATGGCTTTCACAGCTGTTTGTGTAGCATACTTAGTTGCGAGGTCTGTTGTTAAGCCATCAGATATGTATGCTCCCTCTAGTGATTTCGTTAATTTTTCAATTTCTGCTGTGTACTGATTAGCAGTCTTACTGCGCTGTTGGATGTTCAGGAGTTTTGCTGTTAAAACTTCTACTGACTCACCCTTTATTGCGTTTTTTAATTTTTGTTTAATTTCTTGTATTGTCGTCTCATTGCTTATGAAATTTCTGGCTGTGCCTTTTAGCTTTGTTTTTATCATAGACACTGCAATAGCCTCATGATTTTCTTTAATTTGTTCGAGGATATCAAGTGCATCTAGAAAACTTGGTAGGTTTTCGGGTTTGCCATCGAACTCGGGCAAAATCGAAGACGCAGTCTTGATGAATGCTACTGTTGTTTGCGTCATACTTGTTTCGGTTTGTGTATCTTGTTCTGCAATTTCGACAATATTTGTTTGTGTAGATATTTCTTCTTGCACAACAATCTCTTTTTGTTCTTCCTCGGTATCCGACGTACCTTCGAACAACCAAATGTCGAAATCGATCTCGATATGTTGTTTGTAAGAGGTTGGTATTTCAAATTCAACGTTATACCTGGATAACGAGGATACTAGTTTGTCTCTAACGCTTGAAAATACCTGGTAGGACTCCAATTGGTGAGCTTTTGTTAGGGTATTATTAACTCTACGTATGAGTTTTCCTATATTGTTTAGCGATGACAGTAGAACATTTAAATGTTTCTTTACTGTTTCAGTTTTAATTTTTATGTTCTTACATATGCACTTATAAGATTTTTCCGCGTTTATTTTATTTTCAGTGAGTTCCTTCGAAATTTCTTCCCACTTCTCCATTGAGAGAATGAATCAATAATAAAAAAAATGTTTATTTAAACCTTATCCAGACCGTCAGCGCGGCTCTGGTATCTCTTTTTAAGAATTTTATTGTGGGTTGAGTAAAATTTCAAGAATAAACTCACTGCGTTGATAACAACGATAACTATAAGGTAAACTTTTATTGTATCCAAAGCTTCAGTGTGGTCTATTATCTGAACCGTGTTTACCACGTTAGCATTTGGATCACTGACCTTCGACTCTTTACCTCCCATTTTTAAAACAAATTTGTAATAATCAGTAAAAATTTTTCTTTTTCAAAATTTATCTATTTTGTTTTTTTTTTCTTTTTTTTTTTTTTTAACAGCCAGGTTCAAAGCCTGCCTTTCGCATTGCTCTTGTTATTTCTTCTGTCAAAGTGGTTGGGGTGAGTACATCCTGCATTGTAGGCTCTCGGGTCATGCCAATATCTTTCCAGAGTTTCTTTAAAACCTCAAGCTCTTTTTCATAGTTGGGTTCCAAATTTGGTAAAACTTCATCCAAATTCCAATTAAGGGGGTTTTTGGAAAAATCTCTGGGCATCGTGGAATCAAGTATAAACAACAATTAAAAAAAAATCTTTTTTTTTTATATTTATTTAATTAAAAAAAAAAATCTCATTCAGAAAATTATAGTTTTCTTAATTCGTAAATTTTTTTCATTAATTTAAGTCTATCATTATTTGTTGTGGCAAAATTTAGTGCCCTATATGTCAAAGCTATTTCTTTCTTCTTCCTGTATCGCTTTCCTCCTCGAGTTTGCTTTTTAGTTTTGAAAATGGGTGGAATCTTTGGTTCTTCCACCCGTCTTTGTAATTTGTTTCGCCGCCGATATTCCTCGATAGTTATCGGTTGCGGCCCTGTTTGTACAACTTCGGAGGTTTGAGGAACCTCCTCAGTTACTCTTGGAGGATCTTGATTTTCCCTCTCTGCCTCTAATGCGAACCTCTCCCATCTATCAAAAATGGAGTCAAACTCCTCCTGGGAGATTTCTTGCATGAGAACAAGGAGGGAGTGAAGAAGAAGAAAGGAAAAAAAAATTATTTAATTTAAGGAAAGCCAAAAAAAAAAAATCTATTATGAAACTTAAAATCTTCCTTTTAAAAAA
>NW_023458559.1:55396152-55400616 GCF_013731165.1 Rhagoletis pomonella
TGTGGTAACCCTAAGTTTCGCATTGAAATCGTACACGATATGGCAACTGCATTTTTAGCATACTATTCTTATTTAGACATTCGCATTGAATTTTCCCGCTACTCAATACGAACCTTCTAGAAATATTTTCTGCAGGTGATCGGAGTACTTAAATTCCTGCTTCAACAAATACTGTATTCATTACCGGTTCTAATCTTGTCACGTGATCACAGACAGTGATATTGTATAATTTTAGTGGACATATCTGTAGATAATTATAGAGTTAAATAAAGACTATTGAATTAAATTTTCCAAAATATAAATCACTATCGACATAGTTGATTTCAATAAAACGTCGAAAAATACTAAATCCATTATTTCACTATTTTTTTATTTTCTTCCACATTATAAAACACTGGTGCGTCCAATTGCGAACCTTGCGACGCCCGGGGTTTTACGTTTTGGTCCTACTGAGCCGTGAGAGTTTGAAACACTAAAGTTTATCACCGCCATTTCTTGTCACATAGAGCGAGTTTTTTGGACACTGCCACAACTGCAACACCAGCGCGGTTCTTCTGAGATACAGTCCATTGAAAATATCAGCGATATTTGCCACATCAACCGCGGTATTTCTACATCAATACAGTCCATTGGTTTCAAATCACATACAGCGTGTGTGCCTGATTGTCAACGGATTTGCCCTAAGCCTAAACCAGCATCCCAATCAGATAAAGCTGAAAAACCAGCTGCGCGGCCAAAACCTGCTCCACCACCGTTGGAGACTACTTCCAACTTACGAACCGGTGATCCTTTCGCTGACTCAATTTTCGGTAGAGGATTAGCCGTGAGGGAGTTTAATGCACGTACAACATTTACTCCTTCCCTCGTAGCTACAATTGAAATATCGAGGGATATCTATCAACAGCTACGAACCGATGATGTCCAACTAGCTAAACAACTAACATCCAGGTTTCACTCGTCACTATGTCAGCTTAGCTATAATTGAAAAAACCAACTTAACCGAGGCCTTAAAACAACGTTTAAGCCCATCACTTATAAACGGAGTAAAAATTCCAGAGAATCATTTACAGCTTCTGCAAGAAGTGTATCTGGAACATTTTCTTTTATACAAAATCAGGATAACGCAGAGGGTGGTCGAACTTTTGGCAACGAAGATAGAATTTGTATAATAATAGAGGACGAACATAGGAGGGCTCATAGGAACTCGAAGGAAAATAAAGAGCAAATCCTAGAAAAATACTATTTTCCCAAAATGGCGAGCCGGATAAGAAAATTCGCCACCATTTGTGAAACCTGTCTCGCAAATAAATATGATAGGCATCCTCCAGTACCGCCGATGAAGGACACTCCAGTGCCAAAATACCCATGCGAAATTGTGCATGTGGACATCTTCGAAATTCAAGGGGGAAAATTTTTATCCTGCATAGATAAATTTTCCAAATTTGCAAAACTTTTCCACATAAAAAACCGAGCATCCGTCACTATTCGCGCCAAGCTAGCTAAACTAGTTCATTACTTTACAACTCCTAAAATAATAGTAACCGATAACGAGAGGGGATTCATGACTCCTGTGGTATTAAACTATATAAGAGGTCTGGGGATTGAACTATACCACTCCAGACTCCAGTTCAAAGAAGCGAGGTAAATGGTCAGGTTATAAAATTCCACTTTACCATTATTGAGATCTATAGATGCATTCAGAAAGAGATTAATAACTTTAGACCAAAAGAATTGGTCTTGGTGTATATTGCAGTCGATCGTTACAACACAACAATACACTCTGTAACGAAAAGGAAGCCCAGCGAAAAATTTTTCAATAGAACTGAAAGAATTAACTACCAAGGACTGATCGACTTCAAAAAGAGGGTTCACAAAGAAATCAGGGAACAAATCAAGAGGAACCAGGACCTAAGAAATCTCCGGTTGAATAGGAAACGGGAAAGACCTAAGAAGTTTAGGACAGGAGATGCGGTTTACGTTAGAGATAAAGAGATAAAGGCAAAGCAGAAAGCACTTTACAAAAAGGATTTGTTGGGAAGGATAATAGGGTGACCTTGATTACAACTTGGCAATAATTTTCACTTCTTCTCCAGTGCAGGTAATTGACCTGCAACGTAAGCGATACCAATTGGTTTTATGCAACCGAAATGCAAACCGTGGGAAGCGCAGCGTCAGCAACTAATCAATTAATTCGGGCCGTTTAGATACTTAGCGATAGCTTTAAGATTTATTATTATTATTTGGGAGCTCAATGGTAAATATACACTTGTACTGCTAATCTTGTTTTTCATTTCTATCCTTAGGGAAACTTGGGCCACGGGACGGCCCCCAACTTTAATTTTTTCGGGCACGCATCCGCGTGTTATATATATATAAATAAATATTTTTAAATTAATAAATTTTAAAGATCACTTACTGCCAACAAGAGGATAGGCTCATTCCAATTTTAACAAATAATGGGCTCAAATTTAAACTATGGACCAATGGATCAAGTTAGAAGAAAAATTCACATCATTTAAAGAAGAATTCAACAAATCATACAAATGTTTAAATAAAAATAAGAATACCAAAATAAAAGAAGAAACTGTACGAAGACACTTAATTATCTTATTTACTACTTTAGAGAATTTCAGAGGGACACTCAATGCCTCTTTGACAAGACTCACGAAAGAGCAAAAAGAAAATGGCTTAGATATATTCTGATAACTCAGAGACAAATTGCTTAAGATTTTATCAAAATGCGATTTTGATATACTAATCCCCCATTAAATTACAACATAAATACAAATCCCAAAAGAAATTTTACGCACAGAGTCAACTCAAAGCATAAAAACAATGACTGATTTTAATTTGCAACTAGCCTCTAAAGCCATTCCGAGCTTTTCCGGAAACTATAGGGAATTAGAAGCATTTTTAAAAATAACCGAAGTCATATACAATGACTTATCTGAAGATGGCAAAAGTGCAAGTTAATACCCAGCTTCACTAGGCCGCATAACGGCAAATATAAACAAATATCCTCAAACTCAAGTGACTAAATAGTACTCAATAGAAATCAATACCCAGCTTCACTGGACCACACAAGGGATATATTTTAAAACACCAAATGTGTGGTTAAACATATAATTGGCGATCCTGCCAGGAGGACTTGATATATGTAAACCTTGTGTGAAAGGATATATCATAGTCCATTAAATTAAAACAAGCATCCCGTAGAAAAGGGAGAAAAGTTAAATAAACCAAATTTAATAAAAGTATCCCATGGAAAAAAGAGAAAACCTAAACAACCCAAATAAAAAAAACAAGTATCCCATAGAAAAGGGAGAAAGAGCAAAGTTAAAAACAAATATCGGTCATTAATAACGCGAAAAAGGTGCAGTTCAATATTTAGTAACGGGTATCTGTGTAAAGTACAAAAAAAAAACACATTTAACCAAAAGACTGTGCGTTTAGAAAGATAAGAAAAACACAAAAAGAACACTAAAATTTTATTTAAAAATAACGAAAGAGGCATTGCGCGTTAAGTCAAAGCGTCGCCAACGTGGGCCACCTCATAGAGGACAATAGCACCAGGAGAAGGAGCAGCACCAGGAAAAGGAGCAGCACCATTTGCATATGTAAGAATAGTTTATTTTATATATTTTATTACTCTTATCAAGTAGATATGACGGACGCTCTACCAGCGGACCTGCGCTATGAGGAGATAAACAGGATGGTAGAAAATTTAGAAATACGAGAAAATCTTGATAAGGTTACGAAAAGAGCTTTAAAGAAAAAAGACGTTTTTGACGAAAACATAAGTAGCGACGAGAGTAAAATGAGTGTCGTGGCAGCAGTTTTCAAGTTTATAGGAAAGAATGAAAGAGCCACTCTTAAAGATTATTATAATCAAGAGACCTTGTAGTCTCAGAGACAGTTGCTCAAAATTCAAGTATCAAAGAGATGTACGAAATATTAAGCGAATTTAAAAATCAAATGGGAAATTATCCCACAAAAATTAAATTTGAAAGGCTCTATTATTTTGAGTATTGTTTAAGCAGTAGTCATAATACTAATAAATGCCCATATTTGGAAAAATAAAATTAGTATAAATAAATATAAATATAGTCATTCAATTTTCAAAAATGCCGGTTAATAATTTTTCTGGAGAGGATATAGCTATATTAATAGCTACACAAACAACGAATTTAAGAACAGAGATAGCACAGTTGACAAATTAAATTAGGAATTTGACCAATGCTACACAAGTGACCCAATACCACACTCAGACTATAAATGATGCAACAACATGTACCGAAATTTTAGATATTATCAAATCCTTTCCGGAATTCTATGTTAGTTGGAGAGAAGCTGCAAAGAATTCGATGGGCAATTGATTATTAAGAATCGTGAAACTGCTTTAAGAACTTTCATAACGGTGTAGCATAAGCACATCGCCCTTTTTACTTTAATTGTCATGTGCAC
>NW_023458559.1:55400716-55473178 GCF_013731165.1 Rhagoletis pomonella
TAATTTTTATTCATGACAATTATGATTCTTGTAAAGAGAACCTCTTATTGTAACTTCTTGATTGCTTTAGCAACAACACATATTTTTATGTGTCTGTATGTATGCATAGATTTATATATAATAATCATATGACTGTGAATTAATATTTCTATTCTTTAACCAGCATAAGAAATGCTAAGTTCATTTTTTGTTTTACAACTACTTTGTTGTTTTTTATGTTATTTCAATAAAAAAGTGCCTAGTCAACAATTTAAGGCTTAAGTTATTTCTAATTGGCTCAATACATACCTCCAGCACTAGGCATTCATCAGGAATTAGAAGAAATTTCAATTTAATGATATTTATTAAAAATGGAATTTAAAAAAATTCCAACTTGAATAAGAGTGGTGAATGGCTGACGCTCACAAAATGATAGGATAAGTTTAGCAGCTTCATGGTTTTCTATGCTCTTTGGTATGTGGCTAATGGCCAGATGCGCCGGCGCTATTTGAGGCGCCGGCGTCGCCGCCGCCGCCGATTATTTCTAATATTGACGACGCCGCCGCCGCAATATCTATCGGCGTAAACCTCTACTATACACTCATACATGCTCATATGTATTAACAACAGCTAAGCCGTTAACCAATGTATCCCGCCGGACAATGAACCTTCGTTAAGTTTCCCCTTAACGTCAGTTATTGTCCGGCGGTCCAAACATAGAAACCGCAAATTATATTTGTCACTTCTTTTTGGAGATCAAAGAGGACACAACGCAGCTACCAGGCAACTTCCTAATGGTAATCAAAACCGCATTTGTAGACGCATAAATATAGATATAAATCACTATCGACATAGTTGATTTCAATAAAACGTCGAAAAATACTAAATCCATTATTTCACTATTTTTTTATTTTCTTCCACATTATAAAACACTGGTGCGTCCAATTGCGAACCTTGCGACGCCCGGGGTTTTACGTTTTGGTCCTACTGAGCCGTGAAAGTTTGAAACACTAAAGTTCATCACCGCCATTTCTTGTCACATAAAGCGAGTTTCTTGGACACTGCCACAAGTGCAACACCAGCGCGGTTCTTCAGAGATACAGTCCATTGAAACTATCAGCGATATTTGCCACTTCAACCGCGGTAATTCTACATCAATACAGTCCATTGGTTTCAAATCACATACAGCGTGTGTGCCTGATTGTCAACGGATTTGCCCCAAGCCTAAACCAGCATCCAAACCAGATAAAGCTGAAAAACCAGCTGCGCGGCCAAAACCTGCGCCACCACCGTTGGAGACTACTCCAACTTACGAACCGGTGATCCATTCGCTGACTCAATTTTCGGTAGAGGATTAACTGTGAGGGAGTTTAATGCACGTACAACATTTACTCCTTCCCTCGTAGCTACAATTGAAATATCGAGGGATATCTATCAACAGCTACGAACCGATGATGTCCAACTAGCTAAACAACTAACATCCAGGTTTCACTCGTCACTATGTCAGCTTAGCTATAATTGAAAAAACCAACTTAACCGAGGCCTTAAAACAACGTTTAAGCCCATCACTTATAAACGGAGTAAAAATTCCAGAGAATCATTTACAGCTTCTGCAAGAAGTGTATCTGGAACATTTTCTTTTATACAAAATCAGGATAACGCAGAGGGTGGTCGAAGTTGTTGCCAACGAAGATAGAATTTGTATGATAATAGAGGACGAACATAGGAGGGCTCATAGGAACTCTAAGGAAAATAAAGAGCAAATCCTAGAAAAATACTATTTTCCCAAAATGGCGAGCCGGATAAGAAAATTCACCACCATTTGTGAAACCTGTCTCGCAAATAAATATGATAGGCATCCTCTAGTACCGCCGATGAAGGACACTCCAGTGCCAAAATACCCATGCGAAATTGTGCATGTCGACATCTTCGAAATTCAAGGGGGAAAATTTTTATCCTGCATAGATAAATTTTCCAAAATTGCAAAACTTTTCCACATAAAAAACCGAGCATCCGTCACTATTCGCGCCAAGCTAGCTAAACTAGTTCATTACTTTACAACTCCTAAAATAATAGTAACCGATAACGAGAGGGGATTCATGACTCCTGTGGTATGTAACTATATAAGAGGTCTGGGGATTGAACTATACCAGACTCCAGTTCAAAGAAGTGAGGTAAATGGTCAGGTTGGAAAATTCCACTTTACCATTATTGAGATCTATAGATGCATTCAGAAAGAGATTAATAACTTTAGACCAAAAGAATTGGTCTTGGTGTATATTGCAGTCGATCGTTACAACACAAGAATACACTCTGTAACGAAAAGGAAGCCCAGCGATAAATTTTTCAATAGAACTGAAAGAATTAACTACCAAGGACTGACCGACTTCAAAAAGAGGGTTCACAAAGAAATCAGGGAACAAATCAAGAGGAACCAGGACCTAAGAAATCTCCGGTTGAATAGGAAACGGGAAAGACCTAAGTAGTTTAGGCCAGGAGATGCGGTTTACGTTAGAGATAAAGAGATAAAGGCAAAGCAGAAAGCACTTTACAAAAAGGATTTGTTGGGAAGGATAATAGGGTGACCTTGATTACAACTTGGCAATAATTTTCACTTCTTCTCCAGTGCAGGTAATTGACCTGCAACGTAAGCGATACCAATTGGTTTTATGCAACCGAAATGCAAATCGTGGGAAGCGCAGCGTCAGCAACTAAGTAATCAATTAATTCGGGCCGTTTAGAAACTTAGCGATAGCTTTAAGTTTTATTATTATTATTTGGGAGCTCAATGGTAAATATACACTTGTGCTGCTAATCTTGTTTTTCATTTCTATCCTTAGGGAAACTTGGGCCACGGGGCGGCCCCCAACTTTAATTTTTTCGGGCACGCATCCGCGTGTTATATATATATAAATAAATATTTTTAAATTAATAAATTTTAAAGATCACTTACTGCCAACAAGAGGATAGGCTCATTCCAATTTTAACAAATAATGGGCTCAAATTTAAACTATGGACCAATGGGTCAAGTTAGAAGAAAAATTCACATCATTTAAAGAAGAATTCAACAAATCATACAAATGTTTAAATAAAAATAAGAATACCAAAATAAAACAAGGAAACTGTACGAAGACACTTAATTATCTTATTTACTACTTTAGAGAATTTCAGAGGGACACTCAATGCCTATTTGACAAGACTCACGAAAGAGCAAAAAGAAATTGGCTTAGATATATTAATTATTATTAAGATTTTATCAAAATGCGATTTCGATAAACTAATCCCCCATTCAATTACAACAGAAATACAAATCCCAAAAGAAATTTTAAGCTCAGAGTCAACTCAAAGCTTAAAAACAATGACTGATTTTAATTTGCACTGGCCTCAAAAGCCATTCCGAGCTTTTCCGGAAACTATAGGGAATTAAAAGCATTTTTACATATAACCGAAATCATATATAATGACTTATATGAAGATGGCAAAAGTGCAAGTTAATACCCAGCTTCACTAGGCCGCATAACGGCAAATGTAAACAGATATCATAAAACTCAAGTACCTAAATGGTACTAAATAGAAATCAATACCCAGCTTCACTGGACCACACAACGGCAAATGTAAATGGATATCATAAAACTCAAGTACCTAAATGGTACTCATTAGAAGTCGTAATATTTATGGCATTCCAATGCTGAGAATGCAAACACATAAATAACTGTTGCATGTGACACATTTATTTGTCACATATGCAGAAATATGAAACCATTGTAAGAATTTGTAAACTAAAAAGGAATTTAATTTCATTTGAGAATTTTATGTAAACAAAAAATTCCAAGAAATGCGGCTTCGGCATTTCTTGTTAGAGTTAAGATTGGTATAAAATAAGAAATTATTGTCAAAGTAGCAGTAAGAGAAAAGATTCGGAAATAAACGGACACGCTGTCCGATATATTTTTAAAAACACCAAATGTGTGTTTAAACAATTAATTGGCGATCCTGCCAGAACGTGAAGTAACAGCCTGAAAGGAAGTACGGCTAGTGACGTTCCAGGAGGACTTGATATATGTAAACCTTGTGCGAAAGGGTATATCATAGTCCATTAAATTAACACAAGTATCCCGTAGAAAAGGGAGAAAAGTTTAATAAACCAAATTTAATACAAGCATCCCATGGAAAAGGGAGAAAACCTAAACAACCCAAATAAAAAAAAACATGTATCCCATAGAAAAGGGAGATAGAGCAAAGTTAAAAACAAATATCGGTTATTAATAACGCGAAAAAGGTGCAGTTCAATATTTAGTAACGGGTATCTGTGAAAAGTACAAAAAAAAAACATTTAACCAAAAGACTGTGCGTTGAGAAAGATAACAAAACACACAAAAGGAACACTAAAATTTTATTTAAAAATAACGAAAGAGGCATTGCGCGCTAAGTCAAAGCGTCGCCACCGTGGGACACCTCATAGAAAACAACAGCACCAAGAGAAGGAGCAGCACCAGGAAGGGGAGCAGCACCATTTGCATATGTAAGAATAGTTTATTTTATATATTTTATTACTCTTATCAAGTAGATATGACGGACGCTCTACCAGCGGACCAGCACTATGAGGAGATAAACAGGATGGTAGAAAATTTAGAAATACGAGAAAATCTTGATGAAATTACGAAAAGAGTTTTAAAGAAAAAAGACGTTTTTGACGAAAACATAAGTAGCGGTGAGAGTAAAATGAGTGTCATGGCAGCAGTTTTCAAGTTTATAGGAAAGAATAAAAGAGCCACTCTTGAAGATTATTATAACCAAAAGACCTTGGAGTCTCAGAGACAGTTGCTCAAAATTCAAGTATCAAAGAGATGTACGAAATATTAAGCGAATTTAAAAATCAAATGGGAAATTATCCCACAAAAATTAAATTTAAAAGGCTCTATTATTTTGAGTATTGTTTAAGCAGTAGTCATAATACTAATAAATGCCTATATTTGAAAAAATATAAATAGTTTTTGAAAATATTAAAGTGGAAGAATTAGTCATTAAATTTTCAAAAATGTCGGTTAATAATTTTTCTGCAGAGGATATAGCTAGATTAATAGCTACACAAACAACGAATTTAAGAACAGAGATAGCAAAGTTGGCAAATCAAATTAGGAATTTGACCAATGCTACACTCAGACTATTAATGACGCAATAACATGTTCCGAAAGTTTAGATATTATCAAATCCTTTCCGGAATTCTATTGTAAATCGTATGTGAGTTGGAGAGAAGCTGCAAAGAATTCGATGGGCAATTGAATATTAAGAATCGTGAAACTGATTTAAGAACTTTCATAACGGGTTTGAGCCCCCCATTAAATCAAATTCTATTTACATTATCTCCCACTGAGATGCCAAACGCTCTTGCAAAGGCGCAGGAGCTGCACTCAAATCAAATGCGTTCAGAATTCGCATTAAATTTTTCAAGGACATATGCAACGGAAAATAAAGGTTTTCATAAAAATTTGCGAGGTCCTAGAAATAATCACCAAAAATCAGGAAATCATTTCCAGAATAATTTAAGCTATCCTCAAGCGGGAAATAATCTCAGCACAAATTTCTCGAAACCAGAACCAATGGATACGTCATCCAATAATGTGCCATATGGACAACAAAAGCCACTTGTTTATAACCAAACACCTCAACCAAGAGTTTTCCCAAATCAGCAACAAAATGCTGCCGCACAAAAATGGCAGTTTAGTCAACCGATAAAAAGACGCATGAATTTTAGTGGTCAACCGCAGTTGAAGGTACAGCGTATAAATAATTTAAATGAAAATCATTTTTCAGAGCAAACCTCCACCTGCCCCACATATTCCGAACGGCTAAGGCAGAGTTTGCTTATGGAGATAAAGATGTAGAGAGAGATTATATTTCTTAAACATGGAAGAAGATAATTCTAATGAAGTACAGAAGTACAAAGTTAACGATCATATCGTTAAAATTAAAAATAACAACTTAAACCCCTCGGGACGAGAGAGTCCTGAGGCGCCCGCCGAAGTTTTTACCGGCAATACAAATAATTAAGCAAAAAAAATCAAGATTACATACAATTTAAGATTGATATAGAATAAGCAATTATTGTAAAAGTAGCCAGTAAGAGAAAAGATTCCGAAATAAATGGACATGCTGTCCGAATTGCAACGGTCAAACATTGGAATAAGAGAAATGCACTATCACTACAACGAACAATAACTAACCCAAATAGATATATACAGTCGTAAACAGTGAACAACTGGCAACAGAATAAACCACTGCGATAACAACCGCCGCATCTCAATAGTATAAGTAGCACTAAGATTTATGAATATGTCTTAAGAATATCAATAAAGATCACGCACTTCGGCGTAGCAAAAAAGATATATTTTTTTTACTCATATCGTGTAAACGATATTAACTAGTGAGTAAAATTTTAATTAAGAAAACCTCCAACAAACTGAAACACATACGAAAAATAAGAGCATGTGGAAAAATATCACCATTTGACGAAAACCGCGAAATAGGGAAAAACTTCAGTATGGAACAGGAAATTGTCGCACTAAAAGCACAAATAGCAAATCTAGCAATTACTATGCAGGCCAAAGACACAGTATTTACTCAACTAATTTTATCAATGGAACAACGCTAAAAGTTCCAGCAAATCAGCGCAATAGTGCAGCGTGATCTCAAAGACATAGATTTAGGGCTTCTCAAATCTTTACCACGATTTGATGGAGACAGCCAATATAGCTCCTGGCTATCACAAACGTAGACATTTATGGACTCAGTTAAGGCTTTCGTTTATCATCCTCGGTGTTCATAGTTCTGAAATACAATTTTTACATTCTAGCTAAATCAGCGTCTGCTACATTTCTCAATAAAAATTGTTATTAACAACCAATAATTGCATAGTAGGCAATTAATTTTTATGAGAAGACAATAAATTGTAACTTTAAGTTTAAGTTTTATGATTGACTTCAATAAAGCGGATACGCTGTCCGAGTAAACAAAAACAATTTATATATTTTTTGGTTCCTTTCAATAAAAAGAAACCTAACTTACCCAACTTATATAAGTTAACATAACACAAGTTACTATGTAAAAAATAAAATAAACTTCGCGTTTATTTATCTGGCGCCCGAGAGAAGTTCTCGGCAGATAAGCGAAAAAAAAACATCCTAAAAATAACAAGTAAGGACTCGCGAAACCGTAGCGTGCGAAAAGTTGTCCTGAGAAAAAAAGTAAGGACTCGCAGCGGTCAAAGAATATATCCCGAAAAGGGATACGCCTGACAGAGTAGCAAAACACCAACAGTTGCAGTTTAGGT
This sequence comes from Rhagoletis pomonella, assembly GCF_013731165.1. Lineage (NCBI taxonomy): Eukaryota > Metazoa > Arthropoda > Insecta > Diptera > Tephritidae > Rhagoletis > Rhagoletis pomonella. The sequence continues at coordinate 55,408,026 of NW_023458559.1, forward strand.
TAAATAAAAATAAAAAAATATAATTAAATACCTATTTATGTAACTGCATAGGGACGCATAATAAGTATAGGAGAGCATCAGGAGAAACTTGCTAAATATTAAGTGTTAGCGCAACCTGTAGCATACATTTTTATTTTTTTGTCTTTCTAAACCAAAATTGCGAAATGACGGACGCCCTACCGATAGACGTAGATTATGACGAATTGGATAGGATCAGAGCAAGGTCACTCAAGCGCCTAATAATGCGCAATTAAGCTTGAGCGACTTGACAGCTCTCATATCGGAAATTGCAGCCAACGTCCTGGCGCAACAAGGACCGCAAGTAGTCCAACACGTACTGAACCCAAATGCCAGCTTGGGCACAGCAGTTGACCAAGTGATAGATGAAGGACATAGGGGGAATCTTAGTGAATTAGACAAAATACCAGATGTGGTAAAATATCTGAAAGAATTTTCAGATCGTCCAGGTGAATTTAATTCCTGGAAAAAAAGAGTGGATCATATACTCAACGTATTTGAACCAATAAAAGGAACTCCAAAATACTATAGAATTTTGAGTGTAGTTAGAAATAAAATAGCTGGTCAGGCTGACACAGCATTAGAGTCGTATAATATTCCACTCGATTGACCGGCAATAACAAAATGCTTAGCCATGCATTATGCCGACAGACGCGACTTGTCCACCCTGGAATACCAGAAGACGACGCTGGCACAAGGCAACAGGTCAATAAACGAATTTTATCAACAGGTATACAAACACCTTTCGTTGATTTTGAATAAATTGGGTTGCGAGGGAATAAGCAACGAGACTCTACACATGCTAACGCAGTTTTATCGAAACAAAGCGTTAGACACTTTTACAAGAGGTTTGAATGGAGATTTACCAAGGCTAGCAAGCTAAGCTTTCAAATACCAACGCAAATGCGCCACCCAGGCCACCTAAACCACAACCTAGACCGGAACCTATGGACGTGGACCAAAGCACATACACTCTCGTAGAGTGAATTACATGAATAAGCCTATTCAGAGTAAAGACCAAGGGAAAATATTCAGACGATGAACGAACGGACGTTCATTTTTTTTTAGCCATATTAGCTCCTCGATCCCCTATCTTGAAGTCAGAGCGAAGAAGGGAGAAACACTAAAATTCGCCAGCACTATCTTTAAGCGGAAGTCGTGCCGACGTAATGTGAATCCGTGATCGCCAACCTGAGTTGCCCCAATTTGCATCGTTAGCATTAAGCATAGCTTACCTTTGAATGTAGTACGTATTTAATTAAGAATTAGTAAATAATAAAACAACAACTTCATTGTAGTATTGTATATAGCAAGTAAGTGAAAAATTGTATAAAAATGGAAAGTAAATAAACTCCGCAAGTTCATTTGACCATCCGACGCGTTGTGTTTAAATTCGGTGGCTCGGGCGATAAGTGGCGCCCGAGTCCGAGTGCGGTATAGTGAATAAAAGTGCACTGAATATTATTAGCGAAGATCCTAATTTTGAATTATTTATCGGATCAAAAAAAAGTTAAAAACCACAAGGAAGCAGCGAATTTAAAAAAAGGACGTCATCCCAAAAAAGTGCATAAAAAAAAAAATACCCGGTCAACAAAAAACTACCCGGTGAAAAAGGTTTTTAAATAGAAACCAAAAACGTAATCTGCGGGTAAAACCAAAATCGTGAAAAAAACGAAAAACACAACAACGTAAATTTTAATCGCAAATTATCCGCTTAAACCTGCGTATAAAACCAGCTTGAAGGACAGCAGCCCTTAGTAAGGACATAAAAACAGTAAAACGGAACAAGCGGACCGCCCGGAGGATTCCTAGGATGAAAGCAGTGAACTTCATGCCATTGTAAAACTTAGATTCTTAAGTTATATACTCATATCAAACAATTTTGCCTATTATTCTGCTTAGCTCCACCAAAGACAATTAAAGCGAAAATACTGTGAAATTTCTGAATTAAGCAATATTAAACAGGATAAATATTTTTTTCATTAAAGACAATTGAAGCCATTTTAAATTAAACCTACTGTGAAATTTCGAAATTAGGAAATTTTAAACAAGATAAATATTATTTCTATTAACGACAATTAAAGCACTTCTAAATTAAAGATACTGTGAAATTTCAAAGTTAGGAAATATTAAGCAGGCTATATTTTAATTAAAGCCTGTAAAAGTAAAAATACTGTGAAATTTGGACGTAAAAAATCTTTAACAGGATATATTTTATTTTTAACTAAAAAAATGGAACAGGTTCAAGAAGCCATAACCCAGCTCGCAGGCGCTATAAATGCACAGATAGAGCAAATAAGAGTAATGAACAATGGGATAAACCAACTGGAAGCCAGGGTTAGTCCACACAATGAAAATAGTATTCAGGAAGCTCCTACCCGCTTAACGGAGGCGGACCTAAAAGAAATAAGCAAGCTTCCAGACAGTGTAAAAAACCTGCCAACCTTTGAGGGTGATCATGTACAGTATATGTCTTGGATTCACTGCGTTGGATCTATATTGCAAGAATATGAGATAGTTAAAAATAGGCCAATATACAGGGAGCCTGCGCATACTGCCTTAATTCCTTATAATATATTCGATGACGACTGGGGAAAAATCAAAACTTGTTTGTCCTTACATTAGGCAGACAAACGAGATTTGAGAACCCTGGAGCGCGAATTAGGCTCCTTATCAAAAGGAAATACAATATAGAACAATTCTATGCAAGGATCAATCACCAGTTGTCCTTAATAATTAATAAAATAAAAGGCCAGGACTATTCTGTTGAAACGAGTTCTGCACTAGTAAAAAACCTATATGAATAGGGCCTTGGACGTTTTCATAAGAGGACTTACGGGTGAAGTATCCAGGATGCTAGTCATCCAAAGACCGTAGAACCTACCCGAGGCGTATGCCTCTTGTCTAGAAATTCAAAACCTTAACTTAAGAAATTATTTAATTTTCCTAAAAAGTCTGGGAACTTCAAACCAAGTACAAAGCACAAAGTGCCAGGCAAAGCAAAGGCAACCACAGACATCGAGAGAACTCACTCTAGGGAAAAGAATCAGATTTATAATAAAAATAACCAATCGCAAGACGCGCCTCCACCTAGGCCAACTCAGCCCAAACCTCCAGTTCCGATGGATGTGGATCCATCACTCCACTAGCGGAAGGTCAATTATATAAACAGGCCAAGCGACTCTGTAGCAAGAGCCTCCAACGGCTCATCGAATATTCCGAAAACGCAGCAGAAGCTTTTCAAAATAGGAACGGAGAGTCATGACACCGATGAAGACCAGGAAAATATGTTGATTTAATATGAAAAAAACAGCTTTCTTTCGTTTTCACTACTAAAAATTGTATTTTCGGGTTAACAGTTTTAATACAGTTGAATTAACAGTTTTGAATAATGGATAAGAATTGACCGTAATTTCGGTTAAATCAACCCATATTTTGGTTTATACTTCCAGCTTTTTTTCTGTGTGGGACTTTTTGAAAGAGATAAATAGAGGAAAAAGATAAGAAATAAAAAAATATAAAAATTTATGCGTTTTCAAGAGTTACGTGAATTAGAGGATGTTATTGACAGTTGATCCAACCTCAGAATACAAACCATGGAACAAAGTACGGTACAGACGCTTGTACAAACAGCCATTGCGCAGGCAATGGAACAAAGTAGACAACAATTCCAGGCAACTATAGATAATCTGACAAGACTAAACATTTTAGAAGTCGAGGAATATAAAGAAATCGAAATAGTTAACGGTATAGAACGTAATGAATCACTGGATGTAGTGAAATCGATACCAGAGTTTAGTGGACAGACGCCAAGATACGTATCTTGGCGCCAGGCTGTGGTAACAGCGCATAAATTATACGAAAAATATAAGGGTACTTCAAAATACTACCAAGCAGTAGCTATTATACGGATTCGATGTTACATGATTTAAAGGTACATTGCGAGAAAATGGCGAAGTTATATTTACGTCCACAAAAAAACCCCTTTTTATAATAAATGAACGGATGCCGAGTGTACAGTACAACTACCCACAAACCAAAGAGAATTGGCTAAAAACTGCATACTGTATATTCTGCGACAAAAATTTTTTGTTTGTACATATCAAGGGCTTTTATTCAATATGACCTATGTGCAGTTTTTACAAAAAACCACTTTTTGATGCTAGAACCCATCTGAGACTTAACTGTCATCACTGATTGCAATTTTAACTTAATAATTGAATAGGCAATTCTTCTAAAAAACGATCGATGACAGTTAAGTCTTAGGTGAATTTTTTGTTATAGAAATCTCTTTTTTGTTAAAAGAGCAAATATGTATGTATGTCACATTAAATATAAGCCCTCGATATGTAGCTGTTTTCAATAGCGGACGAAGTCTCAGCTGACATTATTTGCTACGCTTGAGACCAAATTGCTACCTTAGGACACCAACTTTACTTAAGCCCTTTATGAACTTGTTGGCAAAAGAAGGATTGAACGCTAACAAATTAATATTAATAATAAGTAATTAAGTTGTGGAGAAATGTGTAAAATCTTACTATTTAACTGCGACAAACCCATCTTTACAAACACTATGCGAAAATCTCTAAGAATTCCTTAGTCAGTAAATGATCAGTTAAGGTCCGATTATGGCAGCTTTACTTAACTGAACGTAACTTAGAACTTGCAAAATCAAAATGAAATAAATAGACTTGGGTGTTGCGTTAAGTTACGTTAAGTTTTCCCTGTTCAAATATAAGCGACATCTATTTAAGTGACAGCTTTTAAGTTATGTTAAGTTGCCATAATCAGGTCTTTATTTCAAACCTAATTTACGTAACTTAACTTAGTATTTTGGTCAATCTATTATATGAGAAACTGCGTTGCTGGGTGTCAAAACTTAACTTGCATGAAAAAGCTTAATACCTTGTAGATTTTAGAATCTTAAATTACGCTTATACAGAAACTAAGAGCGGTGAGAGAATAAGGCTTGCCAGACTGTAGTTTTTGTATTTCTTAAAAATAAATGAAAGCAAAATGTTAATGTGCTGACGATTTCTTACGGTAACTTAAGTCTAGAATAACTGAGTTTTAAGTATGATTGTTAAAATCAGTATGACAAATAAATAGCTTTCGAATTATGTCAAAACAACCTGCAGTTTTAGACAATATTTTTTTTTTAAACCAATATGACAAATAAATAGCTTTGGACTTGTGGCAAAACAACCTACAATTGTAGACAATATTTTTTGTTTAGTTTCGTTTATTAAGTTTGTTTTAGGTAAAACTAGCCGCAAGTAGTCTCTTAAGTTAAAATGTAACACAAGTGGTCATATAACTGGTATTTGGCCGACCAAAACTATTAAATTGCTATAAGTTGTCTTGCCATAAGTCCATAAATATTCATAAACATAAATACATATGCTGTACTTCCACTGGACACTAAATGATAACAAAATGTTTATGACAAAGTTGGGCATTAAAACATACCCAGTTTATTATTATGAGCTTTGTGGCCGAGTGTTAAGAGATGCGGACTACCTGGGTTCGATCCCTGGCCTGAGCAACAATTAAATTAGAAACATTTTTTTTTTCACAGCGGGAAGGCAATCCGAGTGTATTTCTGCCATGAAAAAAGCTTCTCATATAACACATTTGTCGAAAAACTTCTACTTGTGTAACAAAATCAAGAAACACACCACAAATTGGGAGAGAAGCTCCGCCAAACACTCGGAAAGAGTGTAAGCGCCAAAATGTTATTGTATTCGTTTTTGTCATTTCAATGCCTAGTGGAAATACGGCATTATATGGATGGAGATAAATTAAATACAAGTATAGTAAGTGGGGTAAGTCATTATAAAAATTTTTTAATTAAACCTTTACTGCTTTCAAGTTCTCCCGGGGTTCAGCCATTTCGGTCATCCGCTGCATCTATCCACCTCTTAAGACACTTTTGCGTTGGCTTGTTGCTTGTTTTCAGCGTAGTTTTCTTTGCGCGAACCCATTTCAGCTCGCCAATGTATCACAGATATTTGTTGCTTTTTCGCAGAAGAGTTTAGTTAGTTAATGAGATTTGGTTCTTCAAAAATTTTGTCGCCATAGTTTTTTAATTTCTTAAGCTCGAATTTCATGAGCATTTCCAAACAATTTAGTATGATTTAATTATGAGGGCGATTTTGTTGATTTGAAGTTTATTATTGTATGCACTTTAATTTTTGTAAGGTTTAAAAATGTATCATTTTACACTCTTCGATGATACGAAAGTTTATCTACAAATTACAGATTTTATTTCGCGTTTATTTTTTTTTAATTTGTAAAAAATTTTCTTAGCCACTTTTTGAGTTTTTATGTATTATTGCATACTCTCTTGTGTTTTTAGTTTAGCTCTTTTATTGCACGAATTTCACTGAAGCTAGAGCGATGTTTGAAATTTTTACCTCGATTTCTTGAACTGAGTGCTTTGCATGTTCATAAATATACATACGTTGGCATATTTTGTTGCATTATTTTGTAACTTCTTGTTTCATAAAAACTTTTCACATCAGGGGAGCTCAGAATGAGTAGCATTTTAGGATTCTTCACTCCTCTAGCTTGTTTCTTACACAGTTTCTACTTTAAATATTCAATTACACGCTCTCGGAGAATTTAACGTTTTTGCTCCTGCAGCAGGCGTCTCACATCCTGTCTCCACAAATAACTGCACGTAACTGATTCTCAGCATTTCAGCCATAAACTAGCAAGACTCTCTTCAAAGGGAAATAGCCTTTCAAGGGATTAATAGACGCTCAACGAGTGTAAACAAAACCGTTTGGTATTCATGTTTGATAATGTCCCACACACACGCCCATACACAAGTATTTTGATCTTAGCATACATACATATGTATGTGTCTACCTGCCTCTAAACGCCACATATTTTTAGTTGAATGCAAACGAGGCGGCCTAAGTGCATACACATACATACGTATTTAAATACAGCTGCTCAACATGTGGTTTTCTTTGTTTTTCCAAAAAAAAAAATAACGTATGTGCAAGTAGTTGTTTTCCATCCCTTGTTAAATGATGTGGGTTTTCCCCAAAGATTACAAAGAAGCTGAACTCCATCAAAAGCGAAGTACTAAATGAAAGAAAATATGCAATTTTATAGTCGATGTACAAATAACAAGTTCTAAAATGTAACTACATTATTCCTCGATAACAAGCACCGCATTTATAAGCTCTTTCTACTTCAGAGTACTAGTAATAGTATATTCAATCTCCCACTTACGTACATACAGTAGTCGGAAAAATTATACTATAGCCGCACCACATTTTGACAAGTTGTAATATATTTTTTCTTTTTGTTATTTAATTTTGGTTATTTTTTTTTTTTTTTGTAAAAATAAGGTTAATTCTTTAACAAAACCGAGTAAAAGCAAGTTTCATGCGTTGTGGATGATTTGAAAAAATTTAAGAAACCTTCGTAAAATGTCGAGATTTCTCAGCAAGATTTTGATGTGTATAAAGTGCATTGATTTCTAGTGGAATAAAGTGCAAGTTTCAAATGGCTAAAAATGAGCGTTGATTTTTTGGAATTTTTTTCGTTGAATATGTTACGGTTTTCTTCTCTATAAAAATAAATCGTATTCATTCGTTATATCGAAGCAAATGGGATACATTACGTTACTCAAGTCAACATTCACATGTTGATTTTTTTTTATTTTTGACTGTTCTTTTAATTCAAATTTTTTATGATATCTTTTTCATTTTGTTCATGCTTTAACCAAACTTTACACAAATTTAGAAAAATTCATCAAAAATTTTCACAAAAATTTCGACCATTTTATTTTGCATTTCTAGAACGTTATTTGGTATGCAGTTTTGTAGCACATACAATTTTACATACTTATGTATATATGCATGTAGTAGATATATGCAAGTTTCTTTCAGCTATTACAAGTTTTTTTTATTCACGGCTTGTTGCACTTTTTTCAGATAATCATGAATTCTTCATAGAAAAAAATGTGTAGACCGTTCTCAAAAAAAAATGAAATAAAATAAAAATAAAAATAAAAACAAAAATAAAAAATCAATCACAGTTTTTATAAATTGAACTTTTTGCATGAAAATTTTGGCAATTAACAATAACTTGATAAAAAATAAAAAAATAAAAATTGCCTGAAAAACCTATTAAATAATAAAAAATCAACACGTGAACGCTTGTTTGAGTAACTGTACATATGTACATATAAGCACAGTATACAGTAAACCAGCCATTGACAATATGCTTATTTGAAAATTAATACATGAAATATTGTGAATGTATACGATTTTTTTGTCATTAACCCATAGGCAACGACTGATGCAAAAGTACCCACAAATGTTTGTTGATATATTTGAAACGTAGATTTGAACAGCAAAATTCGTAAAAAAATAATAATAAAAAAAAATATTTTTAATTACTACGTGGGGGTGGTTATTGGCAGATTTCGCCAAAATTATACTAAAAGCAACTTCGACACCGACTTTCGTTAACATATCTAAATTTTGTTCGAGTTAGCGTGTTTACAAACAGAGAGGGCTGAACCTATTTATCTCATCATTCTGAATATTTTGATATATATGTATGCATATGTGTATACATATATGTACATACATTTTATACGGATAGCAAAGGCGCTTCCTTATCTGCATAAACCGTTTTTACTTGCATTAATTCATGTATTATCCTCTTTCAAATGTGAATAAGCGGCTGAAAAAATACATACAAATTTCGTGCATTTGAAAATTAGAGAGTTCTACCTTAAGCTAAGTAATACTTGTTTTACCGCCTAATCGATGGGACCATTTTACACAGTCAGCGCACCATTGTTCACTCAAAGTTGTGTTCGGAATACGGTTTGACTTATGTAGGAACTGCATCCAGTCATAATCGCTTACGATTCACGCTTGATTTGCTGGGAATTTTGTTTTTCTCATTATTTTATTTTATGTGACTTGAAAATATTTTTCACTATAAGAAAACATTTAAATTTGATTTTATTTGGGTTAACGAAAACGACAAATGTGAAAAAATATCTACCAATATATTTAAACAAAATGTCAAATAAGCATATTTACATTTTTTGTTTTGGCTATCTGGATTACTGTATACTGTGCATATAAGCACAGAAAATTAGGTTTTAATAATTTTTTTATCATAAGTACATATGTATATCAAATTCACAAATTCAAACTTAAAAATTGCTGACTTTTCTAAGAATTTATAAATTTCTTACCATTTTTCGCAACACAAATTTCATTTGGCATATTTTTTATTTTTTTCAATACTCAACATCAGTGCTTCGTAATGTTATTTCATAACAGTACCACTTGCATATAGGCATCGAATTTCGTGCATTTTTTACTGCACTTGTAACCGTGAAATAATATAGATACTTTAATTGGATATGCGCATATGTACATACATATGTACATTAGGGTGGTCCAAAAATGTATGTGGAAAAAGTAAAGTCGGATTTTTAATGCTCTCACCCCATAGGATTGTTTTATATAAAAAAAAACTTTACATTTTTCTATTTTGAAATCAAATAATATCACAGCAGAAAAAATGTTATTCATACGCCACGTACACCTGAGTAACACGCTTTTCCGCTCATATGTCATACAAAAAATCTTTGCGTATTTGCATTTGTCCACACATTACTTCTTTATTTATCCCTCGCTTTCTTTCATTAGTAACTTGATTTTTTTTTGTAACAGAACAGACTTTAGCACAAATGCAAAAATTTGGTACAGTACCTGTTATTTTTTTAATTTTTTTCTGTTAAAGTTTGATTATAAAAAAAATAAATTAAAAAATAAAAAAGACTGCAATGATTAATTAATTTGTCAGAAACTATATATGATTTATGGAGAATTTTGTTAGCTTTGATTTGGCGCTGGCATTTTACGATTGTTAAATTGGTTCACTTTTTGTTTTAAGCTGAATAACGGTAAATTGTGAATATCGCGAAAACGTATCCATAGAAAAAAAATTAACTCGATTTTTTCGGAATCACCGAGCAATTCTACATGGAAAATGGATAGTGCCGTCCGTAGAACAAAAACCAAACTAAAATTTGTGATCCAGTGTACTATTTAGACGTCGCTCACCTCCAGGAAGTTATCTACTGTTTATTAAAAAAATATTTAGAATATCGCAATCCTTTGTAGGTCGTTTGTAGGTCTAAGATAGATAAAAATTAACGTTTGATAGATCTTCCTATATCTAAGATTAGAAAAATAAAAAAGTTCAATATTTTGTTTTCTTAATTTTGCCGATAGAATGTTGAATTGCCGACTAAATGATGCAGAATCGTTTTTAGGTGATTAATGGATGACATTCAGTGATAGCGATATAGATATCAGCAATAAATTTTTTCTATTAAAAAATTTCTCAGAGCGAGTTTTTATTAAAAAAAAAAACATTCGTAACTCTTTAATACATGTTAATCTGCATATTAATTTAGTATTCATTAAAGGTATATTCTTTTAAAATTGCGCAGGCTCGAAATTGACTTTAGCACTTTCGTCTAGGGGAAATGCTTTTTTTTTTTTAGATGTTAGATAATGTAGAATCCGAATCTATTAGGAACGAAGTCCAAAAAAACCCGACGCGCCCTAATGTATATACATATTTTTTTTTTTATAAAACAATTTTTTCGCCGATATTTTCAGTTCCCTGAAATAAAGAATCGTCGATCGACTAACCAAATATGAATAATTTTCGGACTGTGAGAGTACATATAGATATTTTCACTAAGCGAGCCTTAACTCAACTTCACTCAAGTGGTCGATACCGGTTTGCAGAGCACAGTGTAACAGGCAACTAGAAATAGAAGACAAAATATGAGAAAAAAAAACAATTTATACAAAAAAAAAATTCTCAAAAATCAACGGTATTTCTAGCCGTTCAAAACTTGCACTTTATTAGACTATAATTTAATTAACTACAAAACTGTGTAATGGAAAATTTTCTAGAAATTCTGAGTAAGAAGTTTAAAATTTTTTTGAAAACTTTTTGATTTTTTGTGAAGTTTATATTAAGTGCGAAACCTTCATTTAAATGGTTTTTATTATAGAATGAACTATATTTTCATTAATAGTTAATGCAAAAAAATTTGTCATAAAAATTATTGTGAATATTGAGGCGTATTCTTATTTTCGTAGGAATCGCATATTCGTAATTTTTGTATAATGATAGGAAAATTTCATGATTTCCGGTTCGTACGAAAATAAGAATACGCTCAATTTTATTATAATAAGGTGTACACTTTCAATTGTCGGCTAGTGTTAGCCCCTCGCCGAAATTTTGTAGGATTTTCTTATTACAAAAAAAAGATTAAGCATAGAAAAGCTAGGTGATGTATTCAATAAACTGGGAAAAGTATTTTTTTTATCATAAAATATATATAAATATGAAAAAATAATAAAATCTGTGCTGAACTGTCATCGAACCGGGGAATTACTGAATGACAGTTTACAGCTCTACCTATCCGGCTACTGAGGTTGTCTTACCAACACTATTCTATGTATGTAATAATTACTTGTCGTATGCAATTTAGAAGTTCTTGTAAATAAATTCAAAAATTGTATAAAAATTTTAACATAAAATCAACAACTAAAAACTTGCATACAAATTTCCACTTTTCCACAATTGTGAAATTTTTTCTGCCGCTTTGATTGAATTGTTACACTGTGCTACGTGGCACAGAGAATGTGAGTGAGCGAATATCGAATATCGATAACAGTGTTGCCAGTTTGGCCTTCTTGAGGCTAGATCTAGCTTTTTTCTTTGTCGTTTAGCTTCGAAATTTAGGATTTAGCTTCATGGCTTTTTTTCTAGCCTTTTGTTATTTTCAAACTGGCATTCTCCCCAATATTTGTAGTTGCATGAAATTATTGTTCTCGTTCAGTTGTACTTGACGAAATGTTTAGCGAATATGACCTTCTCTTTATACTTTAACAGTTTTTCATGGGCTCTCAAGTGTCCCTAAAAACCAAAAAACTTTTTGTACATACATATGTAAGAGTTAATGAAATGTTGAAAAGGCTAGCCTTTTTTAACTTTTTTTTTTGGCCATTTAGCTTTTTCATTTGGCCGATCTAGCGTATTTATTGTGGAGGTCCTGGCAACACTGATCGAAAATTTAAAATTTACTTGACATACTATGCCACTGTGTTCATATTTCAAACAAAACATAGCTACCCTACAGGAAATTCAGTTGAATCCAAACACAATTTTATGTAAAATTTTACTACTTTATTTAGTATTCGAAAGCCATTTAAGTGGAAAACAATTTTTTTATTTAAATTTAATCTGAAAACTTAAAGAAAAGAAAATATAATTTTCACGCAAATTTCTGACGAAAATGGCAGTAAAATGGCACTGTGCATAAATGTTATCTAGATTTTAGAAATTATCAAAAAAAGTGAAAAATATCTTCCGCGCTTTCGTAGATCAAAGGGTGCCTTCTAAAACGTCAAAGTACGAAGCATCTGTCTCTTTTATTTCTAAACCGCACTAGAAAAAAAAGGTCTAAGTTAAACGTGAGACAGACGGCATGCTTATGCAGAATAACAAGCACACAAATGCGCATAATAATTTTGCCCTGGCAGACGGTAGTAATGCGGATTAACGAACTGCAAGTGCGTGGGTTTGACTCCCACGGACAGTAGAACTTTCATTCATTTCTTTTTTATTATTTTTTTTATAAGTTCTTTTTTTAACGTTGCTTTCAGTTAGTTGCTGTTGACCTTTTTATTAAAATTTAATTCTAAAAAATTAAATTAACTATTAGTAAAATAAAAAAATATGATATAAAACAAAAGAAATGAAAATAAAATAAAGTGATATTATAGATATAAGTCAAATAAAATTTTAAATATATAACAAATAATAAAAAAAAAATTTTTTTTCAACCGCTCCAACTGAGGATCGAACTAGGCACCTATAGACTTGTAGCACGCAACTCTGTTGTTCGGCTGCTTATGCGTATTTGATAGAGAAAAATGCATGGGTTAATGCAAATAAAGGCAGTTTACACAAATAAGTGAGCCCGTTTGTCTCCTGTATTAAGCATGCTAGTTGAAAATTAGCATCTAACTGTTGTTGCGCTTATTTGCCACTGCCATCTGCTAAGGTGTAGAAATTAAAAAGATTGATGCTTTGTATTATGACGTACTCGAATTCACCCATAATTTTCTCATGACTAGACAATATGTTCACTTTTAAAATTTGGATCAAGGAATGAATCGATTGTTTTTGCCTTTTATTGGCAGAAACAATAGTTGTGTTTTGGTATTCTCCAGCAATGAGAGAAATATGCAAACGAACTCTCTTTTGAAACTTTTACCGGTCTTTACAGGAGAGTGCGTACGAAGACAGAGTGCGTATGAAAAGAATCGCAATTTTTAATGATAGAAAATGATAGGAAGTGATTTTCGATTCATACGAAAACAAGAAACTTGTTTTTATTTTTGTAAATCTTTTCAGCTTTTGAGGATTTTTTCCTGACCTGCCCGGATTTTTCTACTTTACTTTATTTTCTCGCTAAACTGAAAACGTGTTGTCCTTTTTTATTATTTACGTTTTTTGGCATTTCAAATTTAACTTTCATTTTTGTGATCGACTCATAGCTTCACAATTTCCGGCGGGGCATGTTGTACGTACGTAAACAGCAGACGACGCACTATGTAAACACACACACTCTGGTTGTCAGCCAACTTTTCAAATTTGCTTAAAACTGCACTTCTTAGGCGCTCATACTTATACATATCCAAACATACGTAAATCGCATAATTCCCTCAAAAGTTTATTAAGACAAAAGTGGTTTTTTCGCTTAGAAATGTTTAACACACATCACAACTAAATGATTTACCTTCCAGCAAAAGTTGAGGCCCTATTTTGTGTTATCTTTTTTCTTCATAGCATAAGCAACACATATCTAAAAGTAGTTTTTTTGTATTTTATAACAAATGACAGATTTTGAGTTAATACACTTTTGAAGATTATGTGGGTAATGTACTGCACAATATGCAATCGTTGCTCACTTTTGCTTCTAACTGTACTTAGGTTTCAAAAACACGGTAAATGTTTCCGTTGTTATGTTAAAAATTACTTCGTTGTTCACTTTTATTTTTTAATTAAACTTTACTTCACTCAAAAATACTTTTATTATGGTATATTTTCTACACAGGTGGCACGGCAAAGCCGGAATACTCTCCGCAATGATGTGATGACGACGATGACTTTTCATTCATTGTTTGATTCTCGTTGCGTATACTCGCTGCTCATACAAATGCAATTGTACTAATCAGTGTGACCGGATGAACACAAAAGGCGAGGCTAAATATGTTTTGAAAAAGGTTTGAAAAAGTTACACCCTATGAAGAATGAATTTAAAAAGAAGTCAGTATATTCGTTCCTTAAAAAGTCTGCGCCAACTCGATAGGTTTCACGAAACCGATTTTCTTTAAACGAATTTTTAAATCATTGCCATCTGAATACAAATTAACAACTTTAAGGTTAATAACGGGTACTTTATTCAAGGTATGCCAAAGGGAGTTCAGTTTAGGATAAGAAAACCAAAAGAAAAATACGTATAGAAATAATACTGCTTTCTACATCAGTGTGCACTAGTAATACGCCAACATATAAATTGTTTCAACAATACAGCATGAAGTTAATTTCGTAGTACTATTTTTTTAAAGCATAAGAAAAAACTAAGAAAGTATTTTATCAAAGAAATGCTACTTTTCCCTGTTATTGTAATAATTGAACGGTAAACAGTATGTTTTTAAATATTATGTATTTGCAGTATGCTTGTTATTTTTATAAGTTTCGATCCTAATTTTACTATGAATATTTTAATTCAAAAAGGCCAGAAAAAACTACGAAGACAGATCAAAAATCCTGAGGCTATGGCTTAAAACTAAATGCTAAATATAGCAGCAAAAAGGGTAACCTGGTTACACTGGTACTAATTTATATAAATGTGCTATGCTGAGTATGAAACAACAATCTACTTTTTTACAGCCGTACATGTTAAGGCAAGTGCAAGAGCGAAATAGATTGTGAGTGCAGCTGATGGCCAAGTCAATGTAGCGGTTATCGTAAATTGGCACCCAATAGGAAATCAATCACTTTTGCATTATTGGATTAAAAAGATGTGGTGTGTTCTGTTTAACATTTTTAGTTTAAAATGAATATTATTTTAGTGCTAAATTCATAAAATTAATAAATGATAATTAAAACTATTTCACTATACAAATAATTTCGAGTTGGAACTATAAAGCGCATATCATACCATTTCAAGTTACGTTATTTTCCCACAATTTACCTGCCGTGCGCAATGAAAGAAACTACCCAAGGTAAACCTTCTCAAATTAAAGGGGATTTGAGTTTTGCCCACCTATAGCCTCCCGGGGCCTGTTGTTTTTGTTATTGTAGCGGCTTAATAAGTCCTACCTAGATCGGATTGCCCATCAGTTGTTGTCGTCAAGCTCAACTAACAGGTGGCCCAGGGAGTGCGCAACTCCAACTGGGTTTGTCCGTGAGTCATGTGGTGACTCACCGAGAACTCTCTGGGCACATCTGCATTCAGTCTGCTCAGGTAAGTGTTTAGCCAACTG
Source organism: Rhagoletis pomonella (assembly GCF_013731165.1). Taxonomy (NCBI): domain Eukaryota; kingdom Metazoa; phylum Arthropoda; class Insecta; order Diptera; family Tephritidae; genus Rhagoletis; species Rhagoletis pomonella. Next base: position 55,423,676 of record NW_023458559.1, read on the forward strand.
CAATATCCAGAGGGAAGTTGGGCTATTGTGGTGCGAATCTCCCGAGGCAGATAAAGCTCTGCCTCCGCGTCGGGAGGTTGTGTACCCAAAACGGCATTCATAGGTCGCGAGTCGATGTAGGTCGAGAAGGACTCCTTGCGAATGCCGTTTATGGCGTGTCGGTATGCTGCCGGGACCAGAGGTTGTTTTATGAACCTCTGGACTTCGTCAGTCACTTCGTATAGATACCGACTGACGTGCCTTTGCGAGGGCTCTGCTGCAAGCAGGTGTCTGTTCGGGTGCACGCGTCTGTGGCACCCTACTAGGAACTGCTTACAGAGTATTGTGTTAGTATGAGCATCGTCGTGTAGATGGTGATGAGGCGGCATCAGAAGGCAACTAGTCGCGGTTCGGAGGGCCATTCTGGCATGTATTTAGCTTCGTCCACTGCTTCTTTCTGGCGACCACACGGGCGCTGCATCGTTTAAAACTGGCCCGCCGATTGCCTTATATGTTGCCAACAACTTTTCTTTGTCTTTGCCTTAGGTGCTGCCGGCTACCGACTTGAGGCCCTTGTTGCGGCTCTGTTGACAATTGTGGTTGTATGCGCCGAGAAGTACAGCAGACGGTCGAAGGTAACTCCGAGGACTTTTTCGTTATTCACCGTCGGAATTGGTTCTCCACCGACGTGAATTACCAGCTGTAATCTGACTTCCTTCGTCCAGGTGGTAAATTTCGATCACAAGTCATCAATTCCATTCCCGGAAATAATTCTCGAGTAGTGGTTGAGGGAGCACCCTCCACCCTTTTTTTTTAGCTTTGGTGTCGGGCTTGAGAATTCCAAATAGCGCGGCCTGAAATATCGAGGCAAATTCCAAAAGAGCGAAGTGAAGCTTGTCTCCGTTACCATCGATATAGACTACAGATATTGACCATTGTCAATTGTGGAGCCAAGAGTAAAGACTTTACTCTCTGGGCTCAGTATTGGAATTAAGTTCAGCACTTAGCCTCAGCGAACACAACAATGTGGGAACCCATCAGCAATGGCAACGATGGTGTACTACCCTAAAAAGACACTTGCGCATAGATCCCTTTGCCTTTGCTCCACTCTATAGAGTGGCATATCCAAACCCTTTTCTCTTGAGCCTACAAGTGGCATTAAGAGCCTCCTTGCAGATAAAGACATTAAGCGACAAAGAAATTAAAGCGATTAAAGAAATCACAAACACGCTATTAACACAAAGTCTGCCCTTCCACACCACAGATGTATAGCAATCTTAAGGTTGAGAAATGCAAATATGCAGAAGACCACAAGGATGATGGTAAGCTTAGCGCCTAGAACTGACAGAAGCAAAAATTAACGACTAATAGCGACCATTGAACAGTATTGAAGATCTTTTAACCGATATTAAAATATATTTTATTGCCACACAAACTTTTAATTATGCTGATAATATCTGGATCTGTAAATGGATGTTAGCATTGTAATAAATATGCTGAAGTAAAAACTTTACATACTAAAACAATATACTCATTAATTAAATATTAATATTATTATTTAAAATTAATATTATTATTTAAAATATGATCTGGCATCTTTATTTTTGCGTTCATATGTCCAGTCATGAAAAATTTATTTGGAAACTTTCTTGTTCCTTTGAAATTGCTTAAACAGTTTGTTTGAAAAACAAATAAAAGTTTAGTTCCCGCTATATTTGTCTTAGTTAGCTTTATGTATATTATAAATTTCTTTCCAGTGTTGTCTACGTTATTTCATTAATTTTCAAACGGTTTATTGCACACTTTTTATGTACATACATACACATCGATAAAAGGCGAACATATCGTGCTGCATTCAAAACTCATTTTACTGCATGTAAATATACACTATGATTGTTCACAAAAAGAAAATTAAAAAAAATCAACGCCAGTTTTTATTGATGGCAATTATTAAATGAAAAAAAAAACCCAAAAGACCGGCACTGCTTACCCAAAAATTGTTAAAAATTCTGAGTAAAAAGTACGAAATTTAGGCGAAATTTATTTAAAATTTTTCTAAATGTTGGATATAACCAGAATCCTTGATTTTTATGGGTTTGGTTAATAAACAATATTTTTTGTTATATACTACTTAATATGCATGTATGTATATGTGTGTATACATATGTAATTGAATTGTTAGTCAATACATAATTGAATTTTATTTACCGCTTTATTTAAGTATTTATATATAAGTGAATATATTACTTAACTGTTTTCTTACTCATTGCTTTTCACCATAAATTCTTTTGCTCACCAAATCTTTGGCCAGTGATCGTATGATCTTTTCCAAATAAAGAACATTCTTTTGTGTTAAATAGTTGAGGTGACTTTTATTTTCTAGACTTGGGCCAAAAAAATTTTACTTGAAGAACATTGCGAATATTAGAAAACTACCAGGCGGCTGTTTGAGTCAATTTATTTGTCTATAATAACTCCAGTTGAAGTTTTGTCAAATGAAGATGCCATTAATATGATCTCAAATACCATATCATTAATTAAATACAAAGTTCATTGATAAACAATTAAAATTTTTATTGAAATAATAAAAAAAAAATAGGACAAAACTATAGTTTTTACTAAACTAACTAAAAAAGTTATTGGTAGATATTTTCCTCATTTGGTAGATTTTTTTTTCAAGTGGATGGTAAGTATTTATTTTCGTAAGTGGCAAACCTGATTGCAAAGTTAAAACAGGCGAAGCTATCGGTTATGTTATCCATAGCACTGACTGTCGTGGGCAAGGGAATGACAATGGCAGTAATATGAGCAGCCATTACAAAGGAGCACATATTCATGCTCTGAGACATAACTCTCTAGCAAAATTCGCACCCACCTTGTGCTTGCCATAGTTTAAATAAAAGTTTTGACGGCAATCAACCATTGCATTCTCGTTCTGCATGAGGGAAGTGCCACAATGGACATGGACGCAGAGAACATACGGAGCCTGATTGATGAATTGAAAGAATGCAGGGATCAATGGCCATCAATACTTAAAGAATGTATGGTTGTAGCTGTGATTGTAAGCATTGCAGATACGTTCGCAGAGAAAATACGCAATATTAGGAAGCGACGGTTCACATGAAGAATAAAGATTCGATTCTGAAACTCAATTCAGGCAGGGAGTTTTTACGTCCTCATGAACGGCTTGATTGGTAACATGATAAGGCGTTTCGAGGCCGTAAATGACTTTGCAGCTAAATTTTGTTATTTTTGGAATTATCAGGAACCTCAGAGAAAAAGCAGTTGCATTCTGTGAGATTTATAATGTCGACATTTATACGCATTTAATAGATGAAATCATCCATCTCAAAGCTATCCATGTAGCACATTTGGGATTTGATGCGCTAACACCATTACGATTGCTGAATAAATTTAAAGAAATGAAGACGGAAGTAGTATTTCCTAATACCTGCATAGCATTGCGAACATTTTGCACTATTCTAGCCAGTGTGGCTGAAGGGGAGCGTTGGTTCAGTCCGTTGTCCCGAGTAAAGAATTTTTACGCTCTACAATGGCCCAAAATTGCTTGACAAGTCTTGGAACATTGGCGTTGGAGTCCAGGCTTTCCAGGCAGTAATTTCCATGTTCGACCAAAAACCCTGAAAGATTTTCTTCGACTGATTAAATTTCTGATAACATATTCAGATGTATGTATGTAGTTAGTTTTATCCAATCCAACTACCAAAGTAAGCATAAGTGCAACGATATCTATTATAAGTACATATATATTAGTATGTACATTAAAGTAGTCCAAAAATATATGTAAAAAAATAAGGTCGGATTTTTAATGCCGCCACCCCCTAGGATTGTTCTATATCGAAAAAAATATACCCCTATTTTTTATTTTGAAAAAAAAAATGCTCAAGCGCTCAAAGCGCTCAAAGTTTTCCATGTATTTTATATGGGGGAAAAATAACTTTTCGTAGAAATAGTGTAGAATTCTTGAAAATCAAACTTTTCTTATCTTCAGGAGATTCCCAGTAATAATACGCAATTGTCTCTTTAACCATTTTTTCATAGTACCTATATTTATAGGTCCTCCAAAACCCCTAGAAAATGCAATGGAAAAATCTTTAATTATAAAAAATAGTTAAATAAACATTGGATATTAGTACTGGAAGTCTGCTGAAGAGAACCACAGTTTTCCAATTGAAAAATATTGATTTTTAAGAGTTTTACACCATTTCTACGAAAAATGGTTTTTTCTCCATATAAAATACATGGAAAACTTTGAGCGCTTTGAGCACCCCCTAAATATTTTTTGGTTTTTAAAATAAAAAAGGGGTATATTTTTTTCGATGTAGAACAATCCTACGGAGTGCCGGCATTAAAATTCCAACTTAATTTTTTTGGACCACTCTAATGTACATATATCTTCAGCTAAATTGACAATTTGAATTGAACGATTGAACTAATTTTTTTTCAACGAATGGATGGCGACTCGATTTTCCACAGTGGTGCAGCATGTGAATAACACTGTCATTTCATTCACATTATTTTTGGCGTGTGTTTGTTTACAAAACACGGACCAAAAATAACAGTTTTTTTTTTAAGTCACCTTGGCCAAATATTTATATAAAAGTCATATCCTGATACTAAACAAACCGCTTATCCACATTAAACAAATTTGCAATCAAATGAAAGAGGACGGAAATAACAAACGAAGGTTACCACTTCTATTTATATTATTTTATAATTTAGTACAAAAGAAATTCATATACCTGACCCAAGGTTTGTTCTATGGTAATTAAATAATATTTCTTATTGAAATATTTTCCAATAGGAGGCTTTCCTCATTTAGCATTTCAGTTTGAAAAGCTATTTTAGTCCTCTTTCATTTGATACTTGTTCAATTTGGATAAGCGGTTTGTTTATTATCAGGAAATGACTTTTCGCCGAGGTGACTTAAAAAAAAAATAACTGTTAGTTTCGGTCCCTGCTTGAGGGCCGTGCTCAGTTCAAAAGCAACTATTTCCATGGACATCGAACAGCTGAAAGTATGCCTAAATATGGCCTATACGAACACGCTTTTATTGACTGGCGATTACTTTTCACTCAAAATGCTTGCAACGGATCGATATTTGTTTGTATGTTTTTGAAGTGGCTGAGTAATTTTTAAATTTTTGAAACACTTAGTTTAAAATGTTTCTGTTCCCAATGTAAGCCCATCAATTATCTTTTCTTAGAAACCATTCAATACAGTTTCGCAACACCTTTTGTGAAAAATTTCTTTTAAAAAATTTTAATGAATGCCAATTCGCGCTAAGCATTTTAGCGCCACACACTTTAGCGAATTTCATCGTCGACGTAAATGAAATTGTTACACCAACCAAGCAAATCAAGACCACTAATTGCAGCCATAATGAGACTGCGGTGCACGCAGAGCTTTGCAACATTTCCAGGCGTCGATTTCAAATGAATTTGCCGCCTGCAATGGTCAATCAACTAAGCGCAATACATAATTGAACGCTGGGGATCGCAGCTAAAGAATTTAAAATGCGCACCAAAGCAAAAAAAAAAATGAAAAATGCCTCACAGGCGGAGACAAATGCAATGTCGACGGCGACAGCCAGGGCGATCAATATGGGCAAGCGAGAGGTTGAAGAGCACACAAACTAACTACAAGTGAAATACCAAGGAAACAAAGTAATAAACTTCGCAGAAAATGTTTCGACTTGCACGTAGAAAAAAAGAAAAGAAAATAGTAGCTCCCCAGCGACATTTGCAGCCAGCGCGGACTTATAACGCGCCGGCGACAGGCGACATTGACGTGCTTGCTGATGCCGCGTTGTTGCTGTTGTTGCACTTTTTTGAAGTCACTGATGTGGCAGCGATTGTGGCGGTGTAGATTGAGCTGAAGCTGAAGCTGGAGCAGTCGCTAACTTTGACTTTGTCGTCATTTTTTTATTACCGCCTGTTGGTTGGCAGAACTAGCAAACCATTTCACGCTGAGCTGTCAGTGTCACACAATAAATGATACCGCAACTGATAAGATTGACAGGGTGCACAACAGACAGCAACAGTAACAGCAAAAGTGGGGTAGGGCGGCATTCAACGGTCATGTATTCAGCAAATGGACAGCCAGCCAGACATCTAGAATGCGCCAGACAGGCAAAAGGGAAACGCACCACAGCCAACTAATAGAACTGCCAGCACTGTCAAGTGACGACCGACCGGCCGACCGGCTGAAAAGCCAGCAAGTAAGTAGAAAAATATCAAGCAATGTCCGCTGGCCACTGGCCGCTTTTGATTGGCATTTAACAGCGGTAACAACAGCAAAAACAGCACAAGATGCCTATGTAGCAATAAAGAATTGTAAAATGTGTTCAAATCTATAACAAGCGGAGAATTTCGCTTTATGCTGCCTGGCTGCTGCAAAAAGGGCTGGAACGCCCAGCGCCAAGGAGATCACACTAAAATTTGATTGACTTGTGATATCTACGTGGCCGAAGAGTGGCGATCATAGCCAAGCGACTGTATGTAGTTGCTGCATGATGTTCTGTACGTATTTTGTTTTTGGTGTGCTTAACTGCGGGCGTTTCTTTAATTGAGCGAGACGAAGAATTTACACAGAGTCCATTAGGAATTCAAAAAAAAACTAATTTCGTGCATACACACACACCAGAGATGCTCAACAAACTACATATGTGAATCGATTTCGTTTTGTTGATACGCAAAAATAACTTATCAATATAATTTCGTTTCGTTTCAGATCTGAATTACCGAAACAAAACTCAATCGTTAACGTTTCAATTTGTCGCATTGAACTATATCTTTTATGAGAGCTAAGAGCGCACTTAGAAGTTTCATTCCCGACAAGAAAGATAGCCAGCATCACCGAGAGTACTGTTAAACCAACCGAGTGCAGCATGACCATCTGCACCCGCTTACTATGTATCGCGCAAATATTTGGATTTCAATGAACCCGAGCGAACAACTGGAAGACAACTGCAGAGAAAAATGAGCGTCCACGCTGCGATCAAGCGCTATGTGAGATTTCTGGGATCGATACATGAAGGATGTAAGATCTATTTTCCGTGGTAAAAAAAGAGAGACCGAAATATGTGAGTGCTAAGAGCATGGAATGATGGTCAATAGCTGGAATGTTGAGGATGTTAATGACTTACTGAAGATTTTAGGACCAGGGTGAACGTTTTTTTTATTGCCGATGAGGTTCAACCAGGTCTGTGCAGACCGTGTGCACATAAACCAATGTGTCAAGAGTATTCATATGTTTAGTACGCGTGCCTTAAATGTCATGTCCAACCTTTGCTTTCTCTCCTATGATAAATAAAATAGGGTACATTTTTACCTAAAAAATATAGAAATAACAAGGTTAACACACACTTTTATGACACCTGCCTATATATTCCCATACAGATTCCATGCAGGTCTGCGCAGACCTAGTTGTACCAGTTGACACAAAAAAAAATTATTGAACCTCCTAGGGTTAAACAACCACTGCGACCTAGTTGTTTTGTGGAGGAAACACTTTTCCATTTAGCTGAATGGCAGCGACAAGTGATGTGCGGTTCCGAGTATTTAAAGAACCCATTCCGTCGAGTCCGGTTAGAAGATGAACCGGGAATTCAAACCGGTTCCGGTTGTCAAAAAAGTGATAACAGAAATGGGCTTAACAAAAGAATTTAAAATTTGTTTACAGTAATTCAAGTTTTTTTTTATACTTTTGCTGTAAAAAATAATTAATTATATCACAGTATACAGTGCAATGGGGTATAGTCATTGCGCTGGGTATGCAGTTACAGTTGCATGGCTATACTCAATCCCGACTCTTGCGTCCTCGTTCGCGCACTCTGGGCAACGTGAGCAACCCATGTGCGAGATGCGGTAACCAATCCGAGTGGAGCCTTGGGTCACGGCAGAAAGAGAGGGAGCTTCGGTGGGGCCACTCTGACTTATTCGGTTTAAGGGCTCACTGAAGTCTGCAGCGTCTGTTCACCAGTAGGTGCGGCTGCAAGCGGGTGTCTGCTTGGAGCAAGCGGCTCGCTATATAAACGTGTATTTGGTTGCGAAACCACCCCCGTCCCAGCAATGGGTTGTGCGCTGGGCTTGGGACCCGCCACGTAAAAACCACTTCCAGTGAAGAAGCAAGGCACAGCCTCGGATGAGACCCCCCCTTATGATGTCGACCACGGCAAATGTTTAAAGGACTACGATTTGAGGGCATGCACCTGGAATGTCCGGACCCTTAATGGGGAAGGTGCCTCTGCCCGGCTGGTTGATGTCCTCGTAAGGACAAAAGCTGACATCACCGCCATCCAAGAAATGCGTTGGACGGGGCAAGGCAAACAATGTCTGGGGCCTTGCGACGTCTACTACAGCTGCCATGTAAAGGAGCGCAAATTCGGAGTTGGATTTGTGGTGGGAGAGAGACTCCGTCGCCGAGTACTGTCGTTCACCCCGGTGGACGAGCGTCTAGCCACAATCCGCATCAAAGCGAGATTCTTCAACATCTCGCTCATCTGCGCCCATGCCCCGACGGAAGAGAAGGATGAGTCATCCAAGGATCTCTTCTATGAGCGCTTGGAGCGCACGTACGAGCGCTGCCCCCGTCATGATATCAAAATCGTGCTTGGCGACTTCAATGCCAGGGTGGGCAAAGAAGGGATCTTTGGAACCACCGTCGGAAAATTCAGCCTCCACGACGAAACGTCCGACAACGGATTGAGGCTGATCGACTTCGCCGGGGCCCGAAACATGGTAGTATGCAGTACTAGGTTCAAGCATAAAAAGATCCATCAAGCTACCTGGCTGTCTCCGGATCGAAAAACGAGAAACCAAAGCGATCATGTTGTGATAGACGGAAGGCACGCTTCCAGTGTTTTAGACGTACGCACACTCCGAGGCCCAAACATCGACTCGGACCACTATCTTGTTGCAGCCAAGATACGCACCCGCCTCTGTGCAGCAAAAAATGTGCGCCCAAATATGCAAGGAAAGCTTAACGTCGAAAAGCTGCAATCACAACAGACGGCCAGCGCTTTCGCTACTCGACTCTCACACCTGCTCTCAGAGAGCACTCTTCAACAAACCGACATATGCGAGCAGTGGAACCACATTTACCGCTCATTAAGTACCGCCGCCGAAGAAGTAGTCGGATTTCAGCGAGCCCGAAAGAACAACTGGTACGATGAGGAGTGTCAGGAAGCTGCAGAGAAAAAAGATGCCGCCTACAGGGCCACGCTGCGATCGGGCGCAACGCGCGCTATGTGGGACCGCTATAGGGATCTGAAGAGGGAAGCGAGACGTATTTGCCGCAACAAGAAGAGAGAGGCAGAAATACGTGAGTGCGAAGAGCTTGAAATGCTGGCCGACAGGAGGAATGCCCGAAAATTTTACCAGAGAGTTAGGCGACTTACGGAAGGTTTAAAGACCGGGGCGCACTCCTGTAAGAACAATAATGGCGACCTAGTAACTGATGTCCAGAGCGTACTTAAATTATGGAGGGAACACTTTTCCGCCCTACTAAATGGTAGCAGCACGGAAAGTTGTGGAGAAGAAGAACCCGAGCCCGCAGTCGATGATGACGGAGTCGACGTTCCACCGCCTGACTATAACGAGGTACGTATAGCAATAACGCGGCTGAAAAACAACAAAGCCGCTGGAGCTGACAGCCTGCCATCTGAGCTATTCAAGTACGGCGGCGAGGAGTTGATAAGGTGCATGCATCAACTCTTGTGCAGAATATGGTCAGATGAACGCATGCCCGACGACTGGAATTTAAGTGTGCTCTGCCCAATCCACAAGAAAGGTGACCCCGCCATTCGCGCCAACTACCGCGGGATCAGCCTTCTAAGCATGGGTTACAAGGTCTTATCGAGCGTATTGTGTGAAAGACTGAAGCCCACCGTCAATGAACTGATTGGGCCTTATCAGTGTGGCTTTAGACCTGGCAAATCCACCATAGACCAGGTATTCACAATACGCCAAATCTTGGAAAAGACCCGCGAGAAAAGGATCGACACTCACCACCTATTTGTCGACTTTAAAGCCGCTTTTGACAGCACTAAAAGGAGTTGCCTATACGCCGCTATGTCTGAATTTGGCATCCCCTCAAAACTCATACGGCTGTGTAAAATGACGTTGAGCAATACCACCAGCTCCGTCAGAATTGGAAAAGACCTCTCCGAGCCGTTCGCCACAAAACGGGGTTTCAGACAGGGCGACTCCCTTTCATGTGACTTCTTTAATCTGATGTTGGAGAAGATAATAAGAGCTGCAGAACTGAACCGCTCAGGAACAATTTACTACAAGAGCGTGCAATTGCTGGCTTATGCTGATGATATCGACATCATCGGTAACAAAAACCGCGAAGTCTGTTCTGCCTTTTCCAAGTTGGATAGGGAAGCAAAGCGCATGGGTCTGGTGGTAAACGAGGACAAGACGAAGTATCTCCTGTCATCAAACAAACAGTCACCACATTCGCGCCTTGGCTCCCACGTCACTGTTGACAGTTACAATTTCGAGAAAGTAGAGAATTTCGTTTACTTGGGAACCAGCATTAACACCAATAATAATGTCAGCATTGAAATCCAACGTAGAATCACTCTTGCCAACAAGTGCTACTTTGGACTGAGTAGGCAATTCAGGAGTAAAGTCCTCTCTCGACGTACGATAACCACGCTCTATAAGTCACTCATCATGCCCGTGCTGGTATATGGCGCAGAAGCATGGACAATGACAACATCCGATGAGGCGGCTCTTGGGGTGTTTGAGAGAAAGACTTTGCGGAAGATTTACGGTCCTTTACGCGTTGGCGACGGCGAGTACCGAAGACGATGGAACGATGAGCTGTTTGAGCTTTACAACGATATGGACATAGTGCAGCGAATTAAAATACAGCGGCTCCGCTGGCTTGGTCATGTCGTTCGAATGGACACCGACGCTCCAGCTCTGAAAGTATTCAACTCGGAACCCGCTGGTGGTAGCAGAGGAAGAGGGAGACCCCCACTGCGATGGAAAGATCAGGTGGAGAAGGACTTGGCTTCACTTGGCGTTTCCAATTGGCGTCAGTTGGCACAGAGGAGAAACGACTGGCGTGCTTTGCTGAACTCGGCCAAAATCGCTTAGGCGGTTACAGCGCCAAAAAAGAAGAAGAAGAAGATACAGTAACAAAAAAGTCTAAATATGCTTATTTAATCTAGGTGTGCGATATATAAACATATGCTTACATACATATTATAAAAATATTCAAAATGACGAGATGAATTGGTTCAGCCGTGTCTGTTTGTAAACTCGAATAAAATACTGATATTTTAACGAAAGTCGGTGCCAAAGTTGCCTTTGGTATAATTTAGGTTAGTATTAAATTTTGGCGAAATCTGTTAATAACCACGCCCACCTCCCATCTTGTAATTAAGAATATTTTTGTTTTATTATTATGTATTTTATGAATTATGCTGTTTAAAATTACATTTCAAATATGTCAACGAACATTTGTGGGTACTTTTGCACCAGTCGTTACCTATGGGTTAATGACTAAAAAATCAGGCACATTATTTATCATGTATTATAATACATGTCATTTGTCAGTTCTTCTGGAACCGTTTTTCGGGTTTGTTGGAATCAAGTTTCGGATCCGTTAGACCGGTTTTCGATTCTTGTAAGAAGCGGACCGGTCGGTTATCTAAGGACCCGATTCTCCGGTTCCGGTTCCTCGATTCTGTGCATGACAAGTAGCAACACAGAAGCGGAGTCTAGAAAAACGAATGGCCCAACAGCTGAGCTAATCGAGTGGGGCGGCGAGGAGTTCATTAGTTGCATGCATCATATTTTATACAGAACAAGAAAAGCGATCCTGTTATATGAAACTACCGCAGAAGCAGCCCTTCAACGTTACATACAAAGCGTATTGCCTGGGAGCCGAAAACCAAACGTAAACAAACCAATTGGGTGTGTGGATATAGATCTGGTAAATTCGCCGTTGATCAGGCATTTCGCTGCACTCTTTTATTAAAACCATCATAGCTCTAGTCGCTTTAGACTGGACATGAATATGAAGTGGGTGGTGAGCCTAAAATGTTACATAACTCCCTCCAAAGCGGCATTTCAACTGCTGCGTCCGTTCCGTCCATCTTTTGCTGCTCCAACAGAATAAAATCCAAGTTTACGTTAAGTTAACCTCAGCAAGCTTGCAGCTTTAATTGTTTGTCACTTGCGGCTGACACGCCACAAGCAAAAATGGATACAAGAATTGTACGCAACATTTAGTCTCCGCAATTGATCAACAATGCAACAAATGAGCTAATGTCTTGCCATACGGTTTTTTTTGCGACTCCGGCTTGCGTACATCAGAGCGTTTGTGTGGTGCGCCTCGGCATCTGTGGCATGCTGCAAATGTGGCACTATTCTACAATTGCAGCAGCGAACTAAGTAGCTGGCACTATGTGAAATTGTCGACCAAGCAACACTGTTGCTGAAGTATTGTAGGTAGCTGTTGCATGGCAGACATACCATTTGGTGTTGCATACATTGCATTCGCATTCCGCGCAGTTCGTGGTTTGGCGCTAAGGTTGTGGCTGTTGTGGAGTAGTATATGGTTTGTTTTTTTTTTCATGATTGTTTGTGTAATTACTGTTGTATGTTGTTCGACTGCAATTGATTGAGTATTTTGTTGCATTTAATTAGCGCATTTGATTTACTAAGTACTTAATTAATGGCCGGAATGCCTTTTGAGGCGTTAATTGGCTTATCATTGGGTTGGAGCATAAATCTCTATCTTCCAGTTGTGAATAGTTGCATGCTTTAAGCCCAACCATTGAGCAAGAATGCCTCTTTTCTACGCTTAGAAACCCTTTTAATCTCCCGAATCTTTCACGTTATTTTCCTATGTAACCCTTACTGGCTCACATACCCTCTACATGTAGTGAAGTCAAAGTGGGGAAAAAAGTATGTTGAAATCCGGAACCATAATAGCGGAGCTAGGAGACAGTAAGCACGCAGTAACTGTCACCCATGGCACAGAAAACTGAGGTCCATCGTTGTTCCATTTACCAAAAGAAGGAAAGTCAACTTGACTAGGTCCACCTTGGCAGGGACAGAAATTGAGTTCTCAGATGAAGGGGTAACTTTGGAGAAAAGGCTCAATTGAAACTCACTTCTCTTGAATGTTACCAACAAGGCTACAAGGGCATTTTATGCCTGACAGGGACTCCATGGTAAAACATGGGGAATATCACTCAAACTAATGGATCAGTACGGTCAGGAAACCCGTTGGCACATATGCGGCACTGGCCTGTTGGCCAAAAGCAAAGCAGGTAAGTGCGGATGCCACCTTGAGCAAACTACACCGCATGATCTGCGTGGCCATCACAGGAGCTATGCGCACGCTTGGTTTGATTATAGGCATTCCTCCTCAGTCTGTTTTGATTGAAAAGGAGGCGTGCTGGAGCACCCTACGACCGCCTAATGCAATCAGCATGATAAGTGGGAATCATTGGGGTCACTTGGTGGTGCTAAAACCATTGATGAGAATAAAAGGTCACAATTCTTCAAAGGTATTTACGTGAAGATGATAGAAAAAGGTGGACGACGGGAGTACTGGGTCGGGCGTGCTTAGACAAAAAAAGTCTGCCAATGGGCTCATACCCAACCATGTAACAGGCGTAAGTCTTCGCAATCGCAGTCTGTATTCGAGAATATATTTGGAGAAGGACAAACGTGGCCAGAATAAATATTATGTTGGCAGCACTAAAAGCCTTAGATCCATGTAGAACGACATCATGGCTTTTGGACAATTGTTAAACTCTTCTGAATAGCTTAGCAGCCGCTAACCGAGTGATGCCATGGTGGATCTGTGGGCATGAAGTGTTTGAAGGCAATGAAAGGGCTGATTGTCTCGCAAAACGTGGGGTCTAAATGCGTATGCATAGTCCCAAGCCTTCCTGCGGCACGTCTAAAGGATATACTGAAGAGCTGCTTAGTAGTTGGGAAGAATCTCAGATTGCTTCCCACTGGCGGAAGTCAAAAAGGGAATGGTATAATGAAAGAAATTCATACCTCCTTGCAGAAGGAACTCGAAAAAATCCTTTAATTTAGCCTGGACGGTCTTAGGACTCTTAAAGACTACCTGACAGGACACAAGTCAAGGTAGTGATGATCCTCCATGAATCTACCCTCTCTAGGACAATTGTAAGAGGTCCCCGCGTCGAGCCTTTACTCTTCCCATAGGAAGTACACCTAAGAAAATTAGTTCGTTCTTTTTGCGGCTAATATAATTTTCTAGGTTTAATGAAAACGCTCGATACTGTAAGAATACATTGAAAATGGTCTCCATTCAAAATTTGGAATGCGGCACCTTCCAATGTGCTTATTTTCTTAAATAGCCTACGGTTGGAGCGACTACAATTAGCCTTATAAAACGAGGGCGCAATTCGAGCAGCCAATTAGTTGAATCCCTAATGCGATTTTCTACGCTAATAGCATCTTCACGTTCTTCGTTTTCTTTTAGTAGAGATGCAAGCAAAAGTTAACTGCAAGAAAACGAAATACTCAGAATCGAATATAGGACTAATAGGAAATTCACTGTCTGCTTCCCTTTGTGCAATTTTTTTATTGAGTTTTCTAGCATTCCTTGCAGCAGTACTTTTTACGCGCTGCACAAATACCCAAAGAATGCCATGAAAAAGTTCGGTAGAACACAAACCAGCCAGCGGAGAGGAAGAGCAGCACGAATGCAGTGGAGTCATAAATAATACTAGCCAACTAATAAATAATATTTACTCCACTCCCTCAATACAATTAAAATTCCATTGCCGGGGTAAAAATCTTTTAATTGCAGTCATAAAAAATGCTAGCTCGCGGCGACCAAAGATAGTTTATTTAACTAACATAGCTTCAAGAGCACCCACAACAAATTTAAAATAAACTCACAAAAAACCAAGCAACTACATTTACAAAGCCAACGAAAGTATCAACCATAAATATTCGATTGCCCTGCTGCACAGCGGCTGGAAACCTTTTTCCTTTTTCGCTATCTTTTCGCTGTCAAATTTAAATCATAAAAGTCATGTTTTCAGAATTTACTTGCCACACGCCGCCGCCACATTTTGCGGAAACGTTGAGGAAATAGCAAATTTGAGTAAGCAGCCGCAGGCGAGATGCTGGTGGCGGCGATAGCCCGCAAGGCCGGTCGGCAGCATACACTTGAGACCCGAATTTGTTGGCTAATAGTGAAGAACAGTGTGCCGAACATTACATTACCCGGCGCAAGTATTAAAAATATTTTTTTTTAATCTTTCCGAAAACTACCGCTACAGGGTAAACAAAGGGGGGTTAAATTCCTATTTCAAACCTCTCCGATAAACTTATCAATGTAGTCATTAGTGGGCAGTATCACGCCTATTTTCCAAAATTCTATAATAACGTTACTTCTTTTGGCGGGATTGTTGTTAGCATCAATTTTGTCTAAATTAGTGTCCTTAAATTTCGAAATATCGAAGTTTCAAGCATTTCTGAAATTTACCGTTATATAAAAAGTGGGCATAATTTCAGTCCTATTTCAATAATTTTCAGTGTTTTGCTTTTATGTGGCAAGCACAACAACCATACCGAGTTTGGTACAAATTAATCGAACGGTTACCGAGATACACATATGTGGATATAAATGGGCGGCGCCATGCCCATTTTCCAAAATTTTATCACAAACGTATTTTGTGCCAGGGTATTATTGCAAAAATCAATTTTAAATATATTAGCTTCGGTATTTACTGATTTATCGAAGATTTCGTACTTCTCTAAATTACCGTTATATGGGATGGGGGCGTGGTTACTGTCCGATTTTAAAAAATTTCAGCAATTTGGTATGTTGTACCAAGGCCAACAATTATGCCATTGGTGTAGCGGTTACCGAGATATATACATGTAATCAAAAGTGGGCGTGGCGAGGCCCATTTTTCAAAAATTTTTAATATTCTTATTTTTATTCTAAAAATTACTGTGAGTATCATTTTTGAGTGAAGAAGCTTTATTAGTTACTAAAATATCCCAGTTTTCGTATTTCTGAAAACTACCGTTATATGGGAGGTAGGCGTGGTTATTGTCCGATATTGCCATATTGCCCATTTTTAATACCTGAAAGGAAGTACACATACCAAGTTTCGTTAAGATATCTCAATTTTTATTCGAGTTATCGTGTGCACAGACGGACGGACGGATGGACGGACGGACAGACAGTCACCGCTTAATCGATTTCTCTTTTCATTCTAATCATTTATGTATACATTTGTCTATATCTATCTCGATTCGTTTTGCCTGTTACAAACAACCGTTATGTGAACAAAGTTATAATACCCTTGTGCACAAGTGCGCTCGGGTATAACAACAGCGCCGACTTGATGTGTACTATGTATATATGTATTTATGTTGGTTCAAGTGTTGCGTTGCAATATAAATTTTGCGCATATTGCAAAATATAAGGAAGCCACCGTGATTCGAGTAATCGATGCGTTATCGATGATGGAGCTGCGAGTATTTGCGCAGAAACGTGACTTCTGGTTAAACGCCCCAACGGAAAGTGGTTTTGCTGCTGCGGCAGCAGAAATCGAAGCAAATTGAGTTGAACTCTAGTAGGCATAATTACCAATAAAACTGCAGTGCTAGAATAAACGAAAAATAAAAAACTTAAAGAATAAATAGTGGAAAAAGGATGACTGACCAGAAGGCAATGCACTGAATTGCATTGAAATTGTAGGAGAATAAAAACATTTTGTTGGGATTATTAGGCAAAGCTTAAGAACTTATGTGCTGATACAAGCAAAAGCTATCGTTTTATTCAAGAAAACTACAGAACAAAATCCCTTAAAAAACATTTCTTAAATTACAGCCTAGTAGACACACACATTGTGAAGAAAGAGCAGAGGATTCAAGCAAGTTGGAAAGCTCATCCTTGTCACTTACTTTGTGGAGAATGAAGATTGTATGACCTGATGTGTACTGCATATATTTTTCGAAGTAGACTATCCATCTATTTTCCCGTACATAATGGAGAATGCTCTGAAAACTCAAGGATTCTTAGTCGGCTGGCCAATCCACCAGCGGTTGCCATGTCCAATAAACAGTGATCTGAGTATTATGTATGTAAATAGTTTGTATGAAGATAGTTTGCTTGACGGCTTTTGAGGCAGAATTGAACAAGTACAGACTAGTTCCCTTTCTTTGCCCGGGAACTCAGACTAAGCTCTTTACGCACCGCGTAACCAAATCGCTTAGAACCATTCGTCCTTGGATTGCTACCTTTGAAGAGATATTGTTGCACTGTAGATAATAAATCGAAGCCTTCAGAGTAGACAGTATTACAGATCCAAGATCCTAAAATATTGTTTGTCGCCTTACCGCTGAGGCAAAAGCGTCAAAGGTGGCGTTGCCAAAGACATTTTAAATTCAGCGAAAACTTCTATTGTGTGCCAACTAGCCTCCAGCCTATTGTTAGATGGTGGCATTATTCTAAGTGTTTTTTTTTACACCCGGGCATTTCTTAGTGCTTTGCGGAGGAGTTTAATTTCAATATCTTTTTAAATACTTCGATTGAAGGGGCTCTATCGTACGCGTGCAAGCTTCCTCTCGAATAGTTGACGTCTAACAAGATCAAAGAAATTCCTGATTCTGTTGCTCGATCAGGTTTGAAAATTCTTTGGCGTCCAAAGTGATCTTTTGGTACCTCACGAACTCCGGTCGAATGTGAGAAATCTGAGAAGTTAGATGGTATTGTACATACATCGAAAATCATGTTTCTGAAGGTAGAGCTACCCTAACCGCTGTCACAATTCCAAGGACTCTTGCAAAAGTTCGTACAGAGAATACCAAGTCTGTGGAGGTGAAATTGTCTCAAATTGTCAGATCGTAACTTTCCATTAGTACCCAACCTTGTTGCCAACGCAAATATCTTTCAAGGCACACATACCAGCTCACTTATGTAAGTACCCTGCAGGGAAACCGCGGAATAGTGAATCAAATTTCTAGTTCCGTACTAGGTCTTTATCGCCAAAAAGGAACTAGTCCGATAGGAACTATATCCCCTCCAGTCCAAGATCGGCGAAAAGAGGTACTTTTAAAAAACTAATTTTTTTCAGTTTTTTCACTAGAAATCTATATCTAAAGTGACGAATTTAGAAATAGTTCGGAACTATCGAAAAAGGGATGCAGCGGGGGGCAATTGACACTTCCTAGGACATCGCCATGTTAAATTCGCCAGTTGCTTGCATGCAAAAGAGATTTATCGGCGAACCAGCACTGGGTCCAATAGTACTAGAAGCGCACCAGTTCAGAACTAGAAATTTTCCCAACAGGGTAGTCATACATAGGCTTATATTTGTGCGCTCAGCGATAACTTCCTGCTATCGTTTGGCATGCCAGTCAACGCCACCTACGCGCCTACAAATAGTCAAACAATGGAATTCCGCGCAATCCCTACGAATGACATATGCATTGAAATGTATGTATACATATATGCAACTACGTACATACATATGTAAAAAGACAAAAATACTTACATATGTATGTATGTCAACGCTTGTAAACACAGATGTGTGCACTTTTACGTATAGAAATGTAGTATTGCGACAGAAAATAGCTAGCCCAGGTACGAACTCAATAAATTTACGCCACTGTTATCGTAAATTCACTTTTGCTGAACAATGCAATTTTTCTTTCTTTCACAAACAGACAGACGGACATCTAAATTGGCTGCAGAAGTAGAAAGAGCCGGAATATCATAAAATGCTAAGTAGACACATATGCCACGCATACGCAGCACATATAAACCAAATCACCTATTATACAAATAAAAAAAGTAAAGCAGAAAACAATGCGCGGATAGCTTACAGTTGGTGGTCATTGGAGAGTTGGCGTTGTGCTCGCTCAATGCTGCTCATTTCGCAGCACACGAATCGATGTACATACATATGTATGGATGTGTGTACATGCTGGGCTTTAATCACAAAATGTCAACATAAAACACCCAATGCAATAAGTAATATGGTGCAATAGTGAAATAGGTGAGCGCATTGTGAGCCCTTTACGCCTGCGCTCTGGTTGGCGCTGTTTTTGCACTGATTGCATACTCATTACACAACCCAATATCCTCGCTGCTAGAGCCTATAGCGACTCCATAGCTGCTTGGAGGCGCAATAGTGTGGGATTTCCGCACGACCTCATTGTTGGGTATTGATTGCGTGTATGCTAGGAGTATTTCTTTTCATTTATGTATGTATATAAATATGTATACATACATATATGTATATATGTATCTGGGTATATGTCATTGCTTGGGCGTATTTATTTTACTTTCGTTGCTGATGGTGCTGATCTCATTACGCCATTGCAGACATACAGGTACATACATATCGTCGTTTAAGGTACAAAACCGCGTATCAACAAAATGATAAAACCGCGTATGTGAGGTGACACAAATTATTTTTTCTAGAGAGTAAAAACGCTCATATTTCAAAATGGGTCTCTTTTGAACTGACTTCCAATTAAAAATATATTTAAAAAACTAAAAAAACGCTTTTATTACAACAAGAACTAAAAAGTACAAAATAATTTATAGATATAGCGATTCCGTTTAAAAAGAAAAGGAGGTTCCCTAACATGATTTAATTTAACTTTTTTTTTTTTTTTGAATTAGCTAAAATGCGATTAAAGTGAATGGCCCGTAGTCATAGTCAAAATAAAGTCCACTGTAAAGGTTAGTTAGGTAACCTAACCTAATCGGATCATAAATACGATTTTTCCAAATATCTCGACTCTTGCGCCACCTATCGGCAAATTTTTTTGTGGATTTATTTCTTTTCATACAAGTAATATATGTTCTAAATATGAACCACATCAGACTATAAATGCGGGTTTTACAAATATCTCGACTCCTGCGCCACCTAGCGGACTAAGTCATCTATTAAATTGCATTGTCTTCGAGGTCTTAGCTAAGTTTATAGGTTTAGGTCTGTAGCTCATCGGGAAGTTTGTTAAATATTGATTGCAAAGTTCCAGGACGTAAATTCACGTCAAGTTAAATAAAAGCTTGTCAAAAGGGGAAGGTTATCAGTTCGTCGGAATTTTTTTTTTATCTATGTTACCGCATAACTTTGGACCACGTCAACCGAATAATCGATAATTCTTTTTGCATCGCAAAGGTAGAGTCTCAGAGGTGGCTCCATACTAATCTGGTTTATATATATATATATATATATATATGCTCGACCAAAATTGCTTAGGCGGTTACAGCGTCAAATAGGAAGAAGAAGAAGACTACCACAGGCGAGCAGCGATGGAAATATTCCAGATTCTATAAGTCATCAAACATGTCCATCCAGAAAACATGTCTTCTTTGCCGAGATTTTTTAGTTTTATTTCTAATCTTCTGTCACAAGCACAGTTAAGTTCGACCCAAAAGATCGCGCCATTTTTTTGGTGCAGCAAAGCAGCTGGCTTTGCGCTTATCCAAAACCGTATATGTTATTTGTTACGAAATTTGTTAAGCAGCGCAATTGTCAGATGTCGGCTAAGTTATGTTACATCAAGCCGAGTATTTTCTTCGTGTCACTGGAGGGGGCGACAAGTCAAGGTCTGCGGGAGGGTGGTGAGTTACTGCTACCGGTAGCCACAGCAACGACACCAAACGGTGCACAGCAGCTGCCGTTTCTCTGTAGGACTTGAATTCCTTTTATGGGTGGTGGCAGGCTTTGGTTTTCGGCAAGTATTTTTTGTTTCTACTATTTTTCTTTGCT
The DNA here is from genome assembly GCF_013731165.1 of Rhagoletis pomonella. Taxonomy (NCBI): domain Eukaryota; kingdom Metazoa; phylum Arthropoda; class Insecta; order Diptera; family Tephritidae; genus Rhagoletis; species Rhagoletis pomonella. Next base: position 55,444,441 of record NW_023458559.1, read on the forward strand.
GCCATCGGGCTTTGTTTGTCACCTCTTTTTCCATTTTTCCACAACTGCTATAGCTCCCTCTTTTTGGGCGCGTTACCTAGCTGGTATTTATGGAATTTATGTTCATTTGTTAGCAACAGCAACGTCACACACAAAATACACAAATGCAAAAAAGGCACTTTAATATTCAATAAAAAAAATATATATATATATATTACAGAAACACAAATCGTCGGTCTGCATTGTTGCAAGTTGGTTGCCTACTAAGTTGCAGCTTGCCGCAAATTTATGTTCACTTTCGTGGCGTAATTCTAACAAGACTGGCTGACGTGTTTTCTTGCATATTCAGCTAGAGTGGTTGATGTTGTTTTTTTATTCGCGAAGAGATTTCCATAAAAAATCAATATTTGAAGCAAAAATTGTTGCAAACGAAGCTTTGTAGTTGGCATCACTTTAGTGTCCGCTTTGTTGCTTTCACGATTACGGCTCATTACAAAACCTCAGAGAGATCAGGTAAAGTATCCTAATTTAAGACATTGACGTGGAGATTTACTTGGCTTTCGGATTGTAGAATACAAGCGGGGGCTGAGCACATATAAAGAAATCAGACATAGATTTTTTTTTTGTCAATTTTAGTGCTTTCCATATTTAATTTGTAACTCAAAAATATAAGCTTTTGGCCATTCAAAAGCCGAGTAGACACAAGATTTTCGTTATTTTTAAATTGGAAATATATTTTTGGATATTTAAAACTAGACATGAAATTTTAGCAATTTACAGACTTGATATACATTTTTTTTATTGGAAATTATTTTATATACAAATTTTTAGCTTGAAAACAGGACATACATTTTTGGACATATATGTTTAGACATTTTTAAACTGGATATAAATATTTGTATATTTAAAAATTTAGTTAAATTCTTGGTAATTGAAAACCTGGACGTTAAATGTTAAACATCTTAAAACTGGACATTAGTTCTTGAACATTTAAAACCACAACATATATTGTGAGGAACATAAAAAGTGGACATAAAAATTTGTATTTTGTAAATTTTTGGGCTACCAAGTTACCAAGTAAAAAACAACGTTTTATTATACAATAAACTGTAAAAACAAATCTTGTTCATTTGCCATAAATAAAACTTGGGTACAATAAATATTAACTAAACAAATGCATTTTACATATGCGGCTAATGGCCCCGTCAGAATGGGTACTTTGCGTACGTGCCGCTTAAGGATGAAACTAACAGTTGATTAGACTGTGTGTGTTTGAGTAGAGAGCGTCAGATTGGCAACCCTTGCGTAGACGGACCCAACGAACATTGGCCAACACTCAACTTTTGACGAATGCGTAAGTCCGTCACTGCTGGCAGTTGTATAACCTCGCGTTTACACAAGACAAGACCAATGAGAATATGCACATTATCACACATTGTGTGAGTAAAGTAGGCATCTAGACAATAAACTGTCTTCGAAAAGCCAGAGACAGTGATGAAGACATCAAGAGAAGTGGGAATATATTAGTAAACAAACTGTGAATGTTTTGCTTTTGTATCTGAAATATTGACTTGTGTAACTCCCAAGTACCCGGCCATAAGAAAGAGACGATTTTTGTTTGCAGACGAAACACCTTCATTGTGGCGTATCTCTACGGTACGATATAGACAAATGTATACATAAATCATCAGAATGAAAAGAGAAATCGATTAAGCGGTGACTGTCTGTCCGTCCGTCCGTCCGTTCGTCCGTCTGTGCACACGATAACTCGAGTAAAAATTGAGATATCTTAACGATCTCGGTACGTGCACTTCTTTCGGGCGTAGGACGCATGGTATTGAAAATGGGCAATATCGGACAACAACCACGCCACCTCCCATATAACGGTAATTTGGGAAATGCGAACTCTTCGATAAATCAGTAAATATTAAAGCTACTTTATTCAAAATTGATGCTTGCAACAATTATTTACCAAGAATCATGATAAAATTTTAGAAAATGGGCGTGGCACCGCCCACTTATGATCACATATATGTATCTCGGTAACCATTCTACCAATTTGTACCAAACTCGGTATGGTTATTGTGCTTCCCACATAAAAGCAAACGATTGAAAATTATTGAAAACGGACTAAAATTTAGGCCGCTTTTCATATAACGGTAAATTTCAGAAATGCTTGAAATTTTAATATTTCAAAATTTAAGGAGGCTAATTTACTCAAAATTGATACACCCCGGTTAACCGTGTAGCGGTCGCTTTTGGAAAGGTAAAAAACATATATTTAATACTTGCGCCGGGTATTTAATGTTCGGCTCCGCCTGAACTTAGACTTTCTCACTTGTTTTAATTTCAAATCTATGCTATCACCTTTAGTAGGCATAAAACGAGGTGCAATCGTCTTCTTCTCCTTACTCACAGAACTTTCACAAAGATTCAAATACCCGAGCCAATTCACTGATCCCCTCTCCACCTCTAACGTGCTTTCCCAGCTTAGAATATCAGCAGCTTGCGGAACTCGGTAAGAGTACCTAAGTATGCTCAATTTCAATATTGCTGGCAGCTATAAAAAGCGAATGAAAATTTAATTACATCCGTGAGACAACTTTTTTGTCACTTTCCTTGGCACCGCTTTGGAACAGCCATCCATGTCTCTTTGAGTGCAATTGCCTTTACCTGATTGTGCAAAAGTTTGTCGCGTTGTACAACCTGTAATTTCCACATCATCATTTCTTACTCTCACTGCCGGTGACGCCACTAGTGTTTGTTGCTTTTGCTCTGCCTTTTTTTTTTAGTTCGAACATGCTTCTTCTTCCTCTCCGCCATTACCATTGCAGCGACAGCTATAATTTCTAATTTACATACATCAACGTCAACCGGGCGTACGAGTACACGAGTACGAGCCAGCCAGCAAATGGCGCAACGTGTATGCCACTTACGTAATCCTATCCATAATTGCTCCTGTGCTGGGTGAGTCTGCTTACTTTGCTGCGTCTGACTGGAATCGTGGCACATTAACTCGCATTGCAGCTCGCAGCTAGCAGCTATTTCAAACAACCTCACATATTCTTGCTGGTGATTCTAGACAAGTAATCGCGTCTAACTGGCGCGCTGCCTCGAGCTCGCCTTCATTCAAATGCTCTCCCGTTCGGGGGTACTGTTCTCGTCCCTCGAAGGCTGTGCAGTTATCGTTAGTTTCCTTGATTCATCTTTCGCCCGGTTCCAAGTTCCTGTTAATAATTTCAATCCTGTTTTGCGGTAATTTCAATTAGCCAACGAAGTGCACCGTTCTCACTGGTCAAATTGGTTAGCGCGCATGCGCACAACTGTTCGTGGGCATCATAAGTTTGAAGTAATTTATATAGCAGTGATTCAATTGGATGTGTGTGAGGGTCGCAGACGGATGGGCAAAAACATAGCGGTCGTTGGTTTTAAGAGCATATGCGAATGAAAGTAGAATAGAGTTTCACGGTTGTATACTCAAGGCCATGCGCGAATATCGGCAAGTCTAAATTGGCGTTGAACCTAAAAATTTTAGAAAAAGACCGAACAGTTCCGAAAAATACCGAAATAAATGAAAAGAAAATCTTTGATGATTTCGAAAATTCTATAAAACAAAAAAATCTTAAGAATGTACCGAAACAACACCAAAAGCCCCCAAAAAGGATTGACAAATTTTAAAGAAATCCAGAAAATATCTGCCCCGAAATTGCAGAAAGAAATTTCAGAACACAAAATTCTTGATAAGTCGCAAAAACCCCAAAAGTTTCAAGCTCTAAAATATCACGATAAATGTAAAGTTAATTCCAAACAAATACAAGAAAGTCTAAAGAAATTCGAAATATCCCAATAAATACCGAAATAATGTTTTTTTTTTTAATTTCCAGTTAATCTCAAAAAGTTTCAAAAAAATATGAAATATCTGGAAAAGTCAGGAAGAAAATTCAAAACAAAACCTCATAAAACCCTGAAATCTCAAAAACTTTTGCAGATAATATCGAGAAGTCCCAAAAAAATTCTAAATGTTCTGATTAGTCCGAAACAAATCTCCAAATCTCCAAAACTCATAACATCTCGAATGGTCCAAAAACCCCAAAAAAGTAAAATTAGAAATATCCCAAAAATAAAATAATAAATAACATCTCAAGATAATCTCGAAAATTCTCAGGTATTTTCGAAAACGCGGTACGACACTACTTTTGGTTACCTGGTAAAACTTCTATATTTAGGCATCGAACTGGGTTATACGGACCTGATTTATATCTCGGCTATCTGTATCAGCGAATACAACGCCGAAAATAGGCACCATTTTTTGGCTTGGCCTTTTTCTTCACCTTCATTTGTCTACTCGACACTTTCATGTAATTCTCAACAGGCATTTCAAATTAATTTTAAGTCTTATTGGTGTACTTTCTACATACCGCAGAGTTTGAATATTTGAAGACATTTCTTGAAAATTGTTTACCTCTGCCTTAGACTCCAATTTCTCCAGATTTGGCTCTTCACAATTAGTTAGTGCTCTTATGTAATCATAATCACTACACACTTCAAAGCCTTCAGCTCCCGTGCCCACCCTAAAGATCGTATTACATTAATCTATGGCATGTCTAACCTCATTTCCTCGATGTCAACTGGATCTATTAACCACCAGAACGACCTCTATTAAAACAAGCTGCATATGCCTGTATGAAGTTTGCAATAACTGTTGTGTAAATTACCATGGGGCCACTAAGAAATAAGATAAGTATAACTGAGACAATGTGGATTTTGATGGTAGGCTTCGTTTGTTAAGGTTAAGTTGGGTTGGTGTAGGCTGGATAACGATTGGACCAGGCAGGGTTAGTTTAGGTAACTTCATGCCCAATTAAGATCCAATAGAATATCACATGGCTTAGTTTGATCCATTTTCAATTAGAAACTACCTCTGAATACTATCCTTTGAAACCAGGAATGTTCGGGCTTTCCTCGAAGGAGGTCCCACACATCGCGCTGTGTTGGTGGAAGAAACCTCTTTCCTTTTGGGTATTCGTTGAGTTATACCAGAATTAACTGTTTATTCCTGCAGTGACAACACAACCTATTCGCTTGCCCCCTTCTCGCATCGCGCCTCCTCACCGCGTTAATATCTCGATTGCACGCAATCCTCCTGACCAACGCAGTGAGAACATTAGTTCCCCAGTGCATTTGGCGCTGTCACGCAGCCTGGGACATTTGTCACATCATAGTGGCCGACGACGATGCAGTGGACAAACTTGCCACAAGTGGCACGGTGCCTGTATTGCGTACGCAAATGTTGTGCACCGGAGCAAGCACTGGAATACTGCAACTTGGAGGGCTGAAGAAACTTTGCAAGAACAAGATTTTCGCAACTCCACCTCCTAACAGCAATTACAGCTTCTACCGGTGCACTCTGTGTCGCACTCTACAGCCAACGTTGTGGCCACTAATTGTCAACTGGTTTCAAGCGGTCACACCGAATGCGCTGGTGTGCTGCGTTCGCATGTACGTCGCAAGCAGAACTTTTGCACTCAGTGCGTGCGTGAAAAATGTGCCCATCGCCTGTGCACATCAACGGCCAACGGCATTTGGCAGCTGGCAAACACAACCGTAATAGCAGCAGTGCTTCAGCGGTAAACCGAGAACGCCTCTAACCAGACGCATACGCCGTCTGGTCGCTCACCATCTCTGACTAAGTATTCCTCGCGTTGCGGCTAGTTTGACTGGCTGTTTGGCGGGTCTTAGTCGTATTGCTGCCCAAGCAGTACGAGCTGTTGCCGGTGGCCGTCATTTATTTACCTCCTAGGCTAACAGGCTATAATGAAATAGTTGCCAGGAGGCGCGGTATGAAGCGGGCGCTTTGGCTTGCAACGACTAGTTTACATCACTACTATGTCTGCAGGCATTCAGCTCCAATAGCCAATTGATGATAGCGGATGCGTAAACGCATTTTGTAGAAAATGCCGTTAGGCAAAATGCTGCTCCGCTGTCGCCGTTGCCGTTGCCATGAGTCGTGATGGATACAGCTGTTGCCTGCTGCCTGTTGCCCTGCGCCACCTCAAGCGCGCAATTCAATTAAATGCGACCGAGCGATCTGCTCGGAATACATACAGCAGCATATTAATGCCCCATGTTTCATGCATCCGTGTTAGTTAACTATTTGTAATGGTAAAAAGGGAGAACCAAACACTTACTTAGTTGTTGGCCGCCGGACTCGCTGGCTGGCTTTGCCTTTCGAGAATGAACTCCGATAACCAGTTGATGCTTACAATAAAGTTAATGTAACACTTTCAGTTACGATTACAACGAAAGGCTGTTATTTGTGATATTGCGATGCGGTAGTTGTTGCTTATGTATAGAATTTCAATTGCTCGCTTTTGTGGCAGCAACGATTACTCGTCGAATGAAAACGACCGTATCAATTTCATAGGTCGAAATACTTGTAGCTATTTACCGGCTACTCGATAAACAGTAAAATGAGATAATGCATACAGTTTGTATTTCGGAGTGAGTTAGGGTACAGTGGTGCCAATTGGATACATTTTCGCCTTAAATTTTGAGGGATACTTCGTTTTCTTCTTCAGTGTAAAATTGGATACCTCTTCCCTTTTCATTCCCACGACAGCCGGTTCTACGTACCGAAATGATTCGGTTTTTACCCGACCAAGGGCTGTTGTTTCGGTGATCTATCCCCAGGATTATGGGCAGCTGCTGCAGCTCGCTAGACATAGCAATAGTCAGTGCTGGTCTGATATTAGCGTGACCTATGCTGACTTTGGCATCAGACCATCTGCTCATAGTCATCTCGATCGATAAACCAATCGACTTTTCTTCCGCGGAACACCGGATTTATATCAACTTTTCTAAAGCTGATTGGAAAGGCTCGCTTCGTACCGGCAGGATGTACCACGAACCCTCGTCCAAACTTCCCTGCTGAAGCGGCTGTCCTAGCCGATGAGCGTGACAACCTTCGTCAGGTCGATCCCGGAAATCCCCGTATCAGGGATCTTAACGCGGATATTCGGCAGCTTGTGAACGTACATAAGCGGAAAAGGTGGGAAAAGTATCTGAAGACTTGCAGCTTCACTTTGGTGTGAGTAAGCTTTGGACAACCATGAGGTCACTGTCCAATCCGACGAAGTACGACGACAGGGTCGCAATTTCTTTCGCGACCATGCTTCATCGGACTTGGAGCGATGCGCGAGCTATTTTAGCCGGCAGTTCAAACTGCATCCTCCGGAGAACGAAGCCAAGCGTCGAGTGACCAGAAGGCTGCACAAAATGCCAACAACTTGTGCCATCCTTGCTTTCACTAGTGGTGAAGTTCAGGTGGCTATCGCGAAGGCGAAAGCCTCCAAAGCCATGGGTCCCGACGGAATATGCGTGCTGATGTTGAAAAATTTAGGTCCTGCGGAAAATTAAACAGGGGATTCCGCAGGGTGGTGTGCTTTCCCCGATTTTGTTTAACTTTTATATTTCAAATCTCCCTCAACCACTAGAAGGAGTCTCTATTGTCTCTTACGCCGACCATTGCTCGATCATGGCGATTGCAAAATGGAATTGATGACTTGTGTTCGAAAGTAAACGGGTATCTCCGAGCTTTCTCGCTTCTTCACTGCAAGGAGCCTAACCCTCTCCCCTACAAAATCCTCTGCGACCTTGTTCACCACCTGGACGAAGGAGGTCAGGCTACAGCTGGTGATTAACGTCGATGATATACCAATTCCGACGGTGGATAACCCCAAAATACTCGGAGTGACCTTCGACAGTCTGCAGTCTGCTATTGTCAACAAAGTACAGAGCCGCGAAAAGGTCCTCAAGTCGCTATCCGGCAGCACCTGGGGCAAAGACAAAGAAACGTTGCTGGTAACATACAAGGCAATAGGCCGGTCGGTTTTAAATTACGCAGCATCTGTGCGGTCTCCGGGGACTAGTAGGACGCAGTGGATGAAGCTGCAGACGACCCAAAACACCGCACTACGGACAGCGACTGGATGCCTCCTGATGTGAAATTGCTCCCGATTAGGGAACACAACACAATGCTCTGCAAGCAGTTTCTTGTTGGGAGCCATAGACGTGGCCATCCAAATGGGCAATGGCTTGCAGCTTAGCGACAGGCCATGAACGACATTCACAGGGAGTCAGTCTCGAGTTATGTAGACTCCAGACCTTTGAATGCCGTTCTAAGCGCACAACCACCAGACATTGACGAGACGGAGCTTCTTTTGCCTCGGGAGACTAGAACCACAATAGCCCAACTACGCTCTGGCTACTGCAGCTGGTTAAACTCATACCTGAGCAGATTAAATGCAGAAAGGATTTCAGAAAAGAGCTTTAATGCCTTTTGATTTTAAATCCAAAAAACGTGGCCACCCAAGACAGCTGAAAGAAAAAAAACAGAAACGGATAAAAGGAGTGGGAGAGAAGACAAGAATCCATCGCATACAATTAATGGTAGGCCATTAAATCAAATGTTTTACGTAGTGCCATAGAGCTTTTTTTAAAACTATAGGTTGTAATCATTTTATAGGATGTTTTAATGTAAACATCCAGTTTTAAATGACCTGTTTCTGTATTTTCGTTTGGAAAAAAACCTAGCTACCATTCGACGTACCCTCGGTGATGCGCCGACAGTGTGTCAAATAGCAATATAGGAAATACTCAGGATGTTGGAATGGATAAGAGGACAACAGGAGGCGAGGTAAAGCGGTTTTCAAATCAGAGTCTACAATGGCAGCCAAGCTGCCCTAAATCGCTAAAATCTTTGCTAAAAGCTTCTTCAGGTAATGGGTTGAGTTGGAAAAATTTTATAATTCTTGCAATACTTAGGAACGCTGAACGGATGGACTTGCTTTCTTAAAAATCCCAAAAAAAAATTTTAGTTGTTGAAAACAAAAAGATATAATAAAAAAATGTTGTATTGCTTTCTCTCACATTGTAGAAAATCGTTCTCACATTACCTTAAAATGTTTGACTTTTAACAGAGTATTAAGAGCGAGTAAATTATTTTGAGTATGCTCGTATAGCATCGGAGGATTCTACGTGTGATGCTAATGTCGAATTTTCACAAGGCATTGGAAAGGACAAAAAATTGGAGGCATTTAAAAAATGCCATCACGAAATGAATTTAATAACTATTTGTTGCCATTAAAATTTTTGTCATTTGATGCCTAGTGGAAATCCAACATAAGCAAATTTGCCGAAGAAACCATGGGTCTAAAATCAATTTGGAGTTTGCCAAATTGCGAAAACATGCTTCGAAGGAAACGTGAAAAAATGATAAGTGCAAAAATGGATTCCTTATACAAAAAAACTCCTTTATGACACTACACCAAAATGTTAAGAAACTTATTTTCGCAATTTGGCAGAGTCCAAATTGATTTTAGACCCATGGTTTCTTCGACAAATTTGTTAAGAATAACACGTAGGATCCTTCTGGGCTATACGCGCGTAGTCGAAAAAACCTCCCATATAAATTGATCCGCCCTGATATATTTATATATATTTTATGCGTAGGTTGGTATAATAAATTATCCCAAATTTTCGTAGGTTGTCACTAAACCTCGCGGCATTTTTCAGGAATTTTCGGTTTTTTAATATTCTTGGGATCTCTTAAGACTTTTTCGCAGCTTTTTTGAAGCCATTCGGTATTTTTTTCGGAATTTTTCGCGATTTTACCCAACTTCTCATCTTTTATTGCAGACTTTTCAGGTTTTCAGGAGTTTTTGAGATTTTGAGATTTTTCAAGACTTTTGCGGGACTTGCAGGACTTTTTCTCAGTCATTCGATATTTTTAAGGAAATTTTCGCGATTTTTGTCAGTGTGTCATCCTTTATTCGAGATTTTTCAGAAGTCTTCAGCTTTTTTCGAGAATTCCCTGTGCTATTCGGGACATTTAAGAATTTTTTCGGTGTAAATATTTCGGGATTTTCAGGAGGTTTCCGAAGTGCTAAGATATTCCTAGACGTTTTCGGGACTTTTTCAGGAGTTTTCGACTTTTTTCGGGGCTTCTGGTGCTTTTACACGCTTTTTGTGATATCTGCGGGACATTTCGAGATTTTTTCGGAATATTTCGATATTTTTCAAGATTTTTAAAAATGCTCTCGGAGCTCTCCAAAATATTTCTAGTTATTTTCGGGACTTTTTGAGATTTATCGAGTTTTTCTTGGGAATTACCTGAATATTTTAGATGAACTAAATTTGTTTCAAGTTTTTTTTTATTGGTTGTTTGAGAATAGGTGAGTAAATAACTCGTAACTCGATGTTGAAGTGCGTCGCCCATAAAAAAATAAAGCGTATTTAAGACAAGCGGCCTATGCATGATTGATGGTTTGCATTTAAAGCCTTATAAATATTTGCTATACTTTCCGAGTAATTTTATATTTATTTTAATTTTTTCCAAAAAATACATAATTAATATTTTTGAAAATTTGATTCGTAATAAAAATTAGTACATAGTAAGTAAGCAGTTTATTTTCGAGTAGTCGTCATACAAGTTCAACACATTCAGTTTTTATAATACTTTTGTTTTGTTTATAAATAGGAATAAATTTTCAATAGCGTAACATTTTGAATGCAATGCATAACAATGCGAGCATCTGCAATTAAGAGCTTCAAAGCCTTAAAAACAACAATTCATCGTTCAATTACGCGCAACAAACAAAAGAGTTCAACTGCAAAAGTAAGTAAAGAAAAAATTCAAAGTTTGTAATTGAATAAAGTAAAAATGCATTTTCTGTGGGCCGGTCAATGTGGCAAGGTAAGCCACTTGAAATGTCGCACGGTGGAGTTATGTAGTTGATCGAGTGGATAACGGTATTAATTCAACAAAGTGCCATTAATTGTGTGCAGCGTGCAGCTTCTTCAGGCAACATTTACTCACATACACATACTCGCACAAACACAATATGATGCTGCAATGTATTAAGTTAAAAGAACACAACAACAACCAACTCAGAAATTACTATCTTTTATTAAAAAAGAAAAACTTTACTCTTTAGAGGAATTACAAAATAAACGCCTTAGATGTATTTATTTGAAATTACATACATATGTATGTACATTAGACTGCATCACTCCCCATACAAAAAAAATAAAAATAGTACTGTTTTTCCATTGCAATTATTTATATTTAAGACTTCCACCAAAATTTTTGGAAACATTTTAAGATTTACGTGAGCTGGACAGTTTTTAAAATACGTCGAAAAATTTTGTTTTTTATGAATAAAAATGTTTTTTAAAATAGTTTTTGAAAAAAACTCACCTCAGATAAAAAAAAAGCTTAAGCTTAAAAATATAAAAAAAAAGTTCAACGTAATCATATTTTTTTTTTTTTTTAAGATAAGTTAAGGAAAAACTTGAATAACTCAGCCAAAACTATACCGATTTAGACTTTTAGAAGGCATTTTCTAACCCTATTTTATTTCTTTGCAAATAAACTCATTCATTCCAAGTGAAGTAAGATGTGTTGGTATCCAAAAAAAAACGAAAAGGGGGACGTGTATAAGTTTTTTGCAAATAAATAAAAATTCCAAGTGCAAAATAAAAACGTGTGTAAAAATGTGAAAAATGAACAATAAAAAAATATGAGGGAAAGATTTTTTCGCAAAAATAACTTTCCACTTATACCTCATAAGTTCAAATCGACCCAGCTTTGGCCCAGTTATTCAAGTTTTTCTTAAACCAATATTTGAAAAAAGTTAAAAAAGCACCAAAATTATCATTATTATGATTCCATTGAAACATTTTTTAAATATTTTTATGCAGATGTTTTAAGCTTAAACTATTTTGTCATCATGTGAGGTGATTTTTTTTTCAAAAAATACTTAAAAAAACGATCTTAAATGTTATATCTTAACATTTTTCCGAAATATTTTGCTGGAAGTCTTCAAATATAAAAGATTTTGCAATCCCGGCGGAAAAACAGTAATTTTTTTTTTTTGGTGATGCAGTCTAATGTAAATATATTTTCATTAAATTTTCCATTAGCGCTTTGTCGCTCTGCCGCTGCCGTGCAGTCACGCATATTTGCATATGATTGTGCGTGTATGTGTGGCTATGTTGTCTAAAAAGCTTTACAAATTAGGTCGATGGCATTTGAGTTGCTTTTGAGTGGGTTGAAGCTGAGTTCAAACCGCCATGACGCATTAGCAACTGCAACACCTCTACAAAGATAATCAGAATGACTTTCCTCTGATGCACGTTATCGCCGCGCTGCTAAGGTCGAGGCCCCACAATGAGCGGCAAAGCGGCTGAGCGCCGTCATATAAAAATGCCCCTCAGCCGCTCAGTGCGTGGCCACTTCAATAGTATTTCATATGTTTTAATTTTGAGCCGCTCAGCCGCTCGTCGCTTTGCCGCTCATTGCGTGGCCTCGGCCTAAAGAATATGTGAATGTTTACCATTATCTTGCAACAAGCGCTTCATTACAGAAACACTGTTAAAATTCTTTTCTTCTTCTTCTTTTGTTACTCAGTTTTCCCAACTCTTTGTTTCTCGACATCCTTTTCGATCTTTTCAATGCCAAATTCATTGGTCGTCAAGCAGATTCACCGCTTAAGTGTTTCAATGTTTCTATATATATAATTTTTTGGGGTTTTTAACTCATTTCCAATGTCTACAGTTTATGTGTTTTTCTTGTTTGTTTCGTGTTTTTTTGTTTTTATACTTTCAAATGCATTTTTCACGATTGCATGCAGATAAGCTCACCGTTTGCTTTGTAATTTCTTCATGCGTATGATGTGTTGCTTTATACACAAAAGTGATACGCCTCTTTGACTCTAATGGAAAGTGTTTATAGAATTTGTTTTTCTACTAGCAATTAAAACGTAATTTTATTATACCCGAGCGCACTTGTGCACAAGGGTATATTAATTTTGTTCACATAACGGTTGTTTGTAACAGCCAAAACGAATCGAGATAGATATAGACAAATGTATACATAAATGATCAGGATGAAAAAAGAAATCGATTAAGCCATGTCTGTCTGTCCGTCCGTCTGTCCGTCTGTCCGTCCGTCCGTGTACACGATAACTCGAGCAAAAATTGAGATATCTCAACGAAATTTGGTATGTAGGTTTCCCTTAATCCAAGGTAGGTTGGTATTGAAAATGGGCGAAATCGGACTTTAACCACGCCCACTTCCCATATAACGGTAATTTCCAGAAATACGAAAACTGCGATATTTTAGTAACTACTGAAGATAATTCACTCAAAATTGATATTTACAATAATTTTTAGACGAAAAATAAGAATATTATAAATTTTTGGAAAATGGGCGTAGCCACGCCCACTTATGGTTACATGTGTATATCTTGGTAACCGCTGCACCAATTTCTTCCAAACTTGGCACAGTTGTTGGCCCTGGTACAGCATAAAAAATCGCCGAAACTTTTTAAAATCGGACAATAACCACGCCCACATCCCATATAACGGTAATTTAGGGAAATACAAAATCTTCAATAAATCAGTAAATATTGAAGCTAATTTATTCAAAATTGATACTTGCAACAATTCTTTACCAAGAAATACGTTTATGGTAAAATTTTGGAAAATGGGCATGGCACCGCCCACTTATGATCACATATATGTATATCGGTAACCGTTCTACCAATTTGTACCAAACTCGGTGTGGTTATTGTGCTTGCCACATATAAGCAAAACGTTGAAAATTATAGAAATCGGACTAAAATAACGGCCGCTTCTCATATAACGGTAAATTTCAGAAATGCTTGAAACTTCAATATTTCGAAATTGAAGGACGCTAATTTACTCAAAATTGATACACCCCGGCTTACCATCTAGCGGAAGGTTTCGGAAAGGTGAAAAAACATATTTAATACTTGCGCCGGGTATTTAAAGTTCGGCTCCGCCCGAACTTAGACTTTCTTACTTGTTTAAATATTTTTTTTTGGCATCACACAATTTTTATGTTTGTTAGCTTTCAGACAGCTTTCAGACAGCTTTCAGATGACTTGGCGAATGTTCGCGTGAAAGCCCATAAATTTTGAGTGAATGCATTTTATTTTTTGCTTACAAAATTTCAGATATTACTTTTAAATAAGCGTAAAATTCAATCATTTTGATTGGAGATTAAAACAATAGAAAATAGCGGAATGAGATGCTAAGTGAATAACAAACGATTACGAGCTATTTTGTGTTGCATATTTGCAGGCGCACTACTACTTAGCTACTCATTAATTTTTGTATCCGGAAAGCAGTCGGAACGTTCAAAATAGATGATGTGTTTATTTGCAGGGTACGAAAATAAACTATATTGTACGTTACTATTTCGTTTCGTTTATTACTTCAACAGTTCGGTACAATACGAAAGCAAAACGGCTGAGTTCACTTTGGCGATAGTACACTACAGTAGTTTAGTAGTTACAGACGAAACAACAAACGAAATGAATCGTGCAGAGAAAAATATATATATGTATGTACACATATCCAATAACTAAACACAAAACAAATAGCTGCAATGAATAAAAAAATAAAAATGTTTTTTAATTGAATTGGATATGAAAATTTACAGAAAAAAATATTTTTCACGTAATTGAAACATTTGTGATATCACCCTATGGCACAATTGTCACAAACGAAAAGCAAACGTTTCTAGTTGGGGAAAATGGCCTTGAATCTTACAAATTGTTTCTGACTATGTACAAAACTGTACAAAACCACAAATGATATGATGATCGATGAGCAAATGGGAATTGTTTCGTACAGTTTATTTTCGTACTCTGTTTATTTGTTCAAGCTGAACATTTGAAAGCATGTATACATAGTCGGCAGTGGCTGAGTGCGTAGAGCAGCGTGCCATTATTTGTTAGCTTCCAGAAGGTGCTGGGTTCGAATTCCGTCACGTGCTTCCTTTTTATACCTTTCATGATCATAAAATGGTATTATAACGTTGATCCGATGTTTGTAAGTACCAGAATGAGAAGAGAAAGACCCACTAAAATGTATAGTTATATTATAGAAGAAGAAAAATGATTTTTTCTTGGTTGAAGGTGTTTCATGTTTTTTCCGTACAGAAATATGTTTGTTCGACAATTTTCTTTTATATAGCTTGAAACGCGCTCTTCATTTTACTAGAATTAAATGCTCTACAAAACTGCATACCGAAATTCTGATTAAATAGTTTGAAATTTTTGTGAAAATATGTAAGCAGAATTTTTCAAATTTTCGGCCAAAGTTGGAAATCTGAATTTATATAGTGTTCGTTGTATACCAGCTAGTTTTTGATAAAAAAAAATAATAAACATTAAACCGGTCCAAACCGGTAAAAATATCGCAATTCTTTTATTTTATAAGTATAAGTTCTTATGCACTGAGCGCAAAAGACTGTATTTTAGTACAAAAGGAATTTGATGTTTTTGAATATTTTTTGCTTAGCACCGTATAAAAAAGTATTTTATGTAATGCACATAAATGTTTTATATGTACATACATATATTTTTACACATAGTACATGTTCTATGTACATATAAAATTGTGAGAAGGAGGCACAGCTGCATGCAAAAAAAAAATACACTCAAAAATGCATTTCTTAAATTGAGGTTTTAAAATTTTTTTTTAATTGTGGAAATCAAATTAAAATCTATGATATGAGTGTAATAAAACACACAAATTTTTTGTTTTTTGGAACAAATCCGGAGGATTTTTCCTGACTTTTTTCGAAGAACACTATTTTTGACCAATTTTTTTAAGGTCAAGGAGTAATTTTTGGGTCAATGGCAGTATTTTTCCGTGAAAGGGAACAATATAAGCTTTCAAAACCATTTGCTGCAGAGGTGTGTAGACCATTTGGGTTCACAGAAGTGGAGAAAGAACACCTCTCTGGGTGGGATGCCTTGTCACAAGCCTAGAGATCTCGCTTGCTCGATGATAGAATGAACTTAACCGAAAATATGCATATTGAAATTTTTTCTAGTGCAAGCGAGTGGTTGGAAGTTCATATTAATACTCAGTCCCATGTGTCACTTTTGGTCCAATTAAAATGATATAGAATAGGTTTTGCTTAATAAAACATCTTATCAGGAAAAGCCATTTGACGTTCGCAGATGGCGTAAAATTGTTGGTCCACATCAGGAGTTTAAAAAGAAGCTCGGTTGAACACTTAACATACATATAAACATATGTAAATATATGTTAGATACAAAAATCGTTGTCATTCTGCAAAACCGCGTAACTGAACTTTTGCTGCCAAAAATTGGATTTGCTCACACAAGCTCTTGGCTCAGTCCTTATCCATTCGTCCTAAAATATACTAGCCAGTAATTCGATTGCTTTATAAAAGAAAGAACAATTTTGAAATATGAATATTTTTACTCTCTAAAAAATAATGTACGCAACCTCACATTTGCGGTTTCGCATTATCTTCGTACGCGGTTTTGCATTTTGTTGATACACGGTTTTATACTTTAAACGACGATATTTATCTTTTAGCGTTTTCCATGAGGAAACATTTCTTTTTCATTAAAACTTCACAAAGCACAAAACTAAACCATTTTAGTAATTTGCAAGAGAGTTGCCAACAGTTGGAAAAAAAAATCGCCACAATTTTTTTTATTTTTTATTGTACGTATTTTCTGTTTTATTTTATTTTTTATTTTTTGTGTATTTATTAGCTGTTGCCTTGCTTTTATCGCGTGCTCACGACATTTCACTTTCGCGTTTGCTTACGATCGTACGAAAACATATAGCAAACAAAAGAACGCGCCTAGCAGCAATAACAGCAACAATAAAATACTTACAAAAAAAATGATAGCGCAGAAAAGTTCAAGGGTTCAGTTAGGCAAAATGCGACGGATCTGGTTTTGAGCAAACTATTCATAATAAGCCATAAAACCTACAACAACAACAGCAGCAACAACTAGAACATAAGTATGTAGGATACGAGTATGCACAATTTTTTATGACTCAAAGCAAAGCAAGAAAATATTTGTTCACAACAATGGCATTGGCAATGGTAATGAATGGAAAATGTGGTGATCACGTTGATCATGCGCCATTTAGTGAGGCAGCAGCGACAAATGCAAAGCAGAAAAAGATTGAGCGCGAAAGAAACAGGCAAGCAG
Source organism: Rhagoletis pomonella (assembly GCF_013731165.1). Lineage (NCBI taxonomy): Eukaryota > Metazoa > Arthropoda > Insecta > Diptera > Tephritidae > Rhagoletis > Rhagoletis pomonella. The sequence continues at coordinate 55,461,495 of NW_023458559.1, forward strand.
TGTTGCGAGTTAAGCCGTTGTTCGGCTAGATTTAGCCGGTTGCGTTAGCAAACAGCCGAAGAAAATTCGGTTTAGCCGGCAGCCGATTTGTTAGACGCTCTGCAAAAAATCGCCGTTTAGCCGATTTTGCTATTTACCTTATTTTTTTTTTAATTCATATATACAAGTTTCTATTTTTTACAAATTTAGCGACCAAAAATTTATTAGAAATAGCTAGCCTTATCTCGGTGAAAATTTTCATGTCGAACTGTGTTACATACATACATACATACTATACAAAGGAAAGACAATTTTTTCTAATCGTGAAAGTGTTAAAATACTGGACCGATTTCAATGATTTTTATTTTAAGCAAATATACAGTGACCCAAATCTAAAGTGGGACGCGATATATTAGCAAGTTTTGGCTATTTTCTTTAGTTTATTTAATGTTTATTATTATTTTTTTACTCGCAGGGCCTGGGTTCAAGCCCTGGTTAAAGTAATAATAATAATAATAATAGATTGGCGCTTACACATATGTTAGTGTTTGGCCGAGCTTCTCCTCCGATTTGTGGCGTGCGCCTTGATGTTGTCACACAAAGCGGAGGGACCTACAGTTTTACGCCGACTCCGAACGGCGATTGTATTTTTATGAGAAGCTGTTTTTCATGGCAGAAATACACTCGGAGGTTTGCCATTGCCTCCCGAGGGACGACCGCTGTTAAGAAAAAACCTGTTTCTATATTTATATTGGTTAAAGTAACACCGCAAAAATTATAAAAAAACAGTTTTTTTCTTAACAGCGGTCGTCCCTCGGCAGGCACTGACCAACCTCTACCATTAAAAACAGCTTCGCCCTTTTTGTGGCAAACATCAAGGCGCGCCCCACAAATCGGAGGAGAAGCTCGGCCAAACACTAACATATGTGTAAGCGCCAATCTATTATTATTACTTTTATAACTAAAAATACTAAAATTAAGATAGATATACTTACCAGAGATGCCATTTTTAAATCGATTAAATCGATTATAGATTTATCGAGCCCTTGCGGCTCGATTTTTTGTTCCGATTCGATACCTGAATCGATTCGAGAAATTCGAGAAACGACATTCGATTTTTGCTCAATTGATACATATTGAATTACGGTTTGCCCCAGAAAATATGTACAATTTTAAAGAAATTTGAATTTGAGGCAGGTAGAAAAAAATAAACTTGAGACAGGAAAAAAAAACCCCAGAATTCAATAACCTACCTATCTTTCTCCTCCGACTTCAATGCTCCTCAGGGAAGCCTCTTAAAAATAACTCTACATAAAATTATGGCGAATACTACAACAAAAACTCCAAAAATTGGAATTCCAAACTGTATTAAAATTTTAATAAAAAATCTTCACTCCTTAATTACCCCCATTTTAGAAAAAGTTTGAGTATGTATGCAGTTTTGTAGAAAATTTTTTCTAAAAGGGTAATTATGATGTGAAATATAAAGTTGGCGAACACAAAAAATAAAAATAAATAAAAAACTTCCGCATTCCAAAAATATATATGTATGCTCCATTGCATAACACACTTCCTAAAATAGTGGCCAATTTTGAAGTAAACACAAATTTTTTTCTATTTATGATAAAAAAAATGAAACAAAATTTCGAAAAAACTTCACAACCTTCTTAAATAGGACTAACGTTTAGTTTTCACTATGTAGTAAATTAAAAAAAAATGTTAATGACTAAATATTTCCGACTAAGCGTTGCCATTATATAGAAGAAACTAATCTCACACTTTTTTCAAATAAAAAAAAATTACTTACAATAAAAGTTTGGTCAGATCGCTGTGTTTGGATTTTTAGTAAAAATTAAGTAAAATACGGTATTTGACAAAATATATATAAATAATAAATATATTCACGATTCCTTCCTGCATCCATTATTTTTATCTACAATCGAATCGATTCGAAAATCGATTGTTTTTTTTTATATTCTGGCATCTCTAATATATACATGCATATTTTCAAAATATATGTATGTAGGTCTATTTTTCAGTTGCATACCAGCCCTGTTACTTGCGAAAACTTTCCAAAACTGTAGCGCTTCAATAAATTTTACTTTTATGCCATCACTGAGACTTACTGCCTCTCTACACTTGCCATTTGTTCGCTTTTGGGCAACACGTGCAGTACTTTGTGGCTGCTATTGAAAGGCGTATTGTGCAAACGAAACAGTCGGTTTGCTTTTATTTAATTTTTTTAAAAGAAAATAAAATATTTCCGCTTAATAATTTTTTTTTTATTGGAAAATTTTGCATTCAGCATAATTGTTATTGTTATTGCATGATTTCAGTTAGTTTCGTGACTGTGACAGTTTTTTCTCCTTCGTAAGTGCAGCCACTTGAAAAGCTTAGCTCAGCGTCTTTAAGGCAATCCTGTTTGCTTATTATCCAATTTTTCCCCTTTGTTTTATAGAAAAAATCTGAAAAATCGTGATTTTACTTTTAAAAGCGCAATAAAAAATAATCGTAGAGATTTTGCGCGGAAATTATGTTTTTCTAGTACAGTTTTAAGCCCTGCATGCTTCTATTTTTCATTAGTTTGCAGGAGACATGCATGTGGGCCAAGCTATGGTGAAGTGCGGCCAACAGGCACGACAGAGGATTTTTACAGTCTAATGGAATACTATTTTCAGAAATTTGGCAAATTCTCAGTTACATATAGGTATGTGTGGATGTAAGCAAATTTCACGAGTTTTTTTTTAATTTCGATCGAAAATGGAGGCACACTTAGCTTAGATAAAGCATTATCTTGCGTTTTGTGTAAATACAGTGAAACCTCTCCTAACGGACACCTCTATTAGACGGACACCTCCCTTGGGCGGACATTTTTCCCTATACCAAGTTTTAAGTATAAATTTCGGAACAAATTACTCTCTCTTAAGCGGACACTCTCTTCGCCGGACGCGGACAGTTATTTTGCATAAAATTGACACAAAAACTCTATTGGGCGGACGCGAACCTCTTATCAACGGACATTAAGATTTCTTTTCATAACAAATCAAACAAAAACCTCCGTTGAGCGGACGCGAACTCCTCATAGGCGGACTAGTAAATGGAAAAAGGGGACTTCCCGCACAAAATGTGATTGTTATGCACACATTTAGTTTGGTTTGCGCAGTGGTTTAGGTTCGTTATTTGAATTGTCAGAAACCCTTGGAGACTGATAAAAACATGAAAACTGTTGATGAAAAAGGTACTGACACTGAAAAAAATTAAAAAATAAAACTTACGTCAATCGACAATTTCCCAGTTTTTTATGTAATGAATCTATGATTTTATGTAGTTTATGGACTAAAATGTAATATTTATTTTTATTTTGTTATTACTGAATATGTACTTACGCACATAAATGAAATGTGCACTTTTGAAAAAATACATGCACATTTTTGTTTGAACGATGTAATATCAATATCTTTTATTCAAATAAGAAATAGTGACTATTCAATTAATTAAAACATTAAAAAGTTCTAAAATAGGCTTCCCCTCCATTAAGCGGACACCTCTCTTGGGCGGACAAAAGTTGACTGGCGGTGAGTGTCCGCCCAAGGGAGGTTTCACTGTAATAAGATTCCAAAGCAAAATTGTAAATTATAAAAGATATAGTAAAAAGAGAAAAAATAATCACTTGTGCTCATATACATATTCATACATCTAACACGTTTACTTATATATATAATAATTTAAGAATGAATATCAAGTGTGCCAATACAAATTGTAAACATTTAATTTTAGTTTCTAAAATCATAATCATCTTTTATTCTACGAAGTTTTTTTTCGTTTGGTGGTACACTTGTTTTGTTACACTAGATTCGTTTGTTTAATTTTAATATTTTGAAGTATCTTAAATTATTAAAATTAAAAAAAAACGCAAAATTCCCAAAATTACAAAATATCTTCAACAGATATTACGCATGCTGCCATTATTTTTTTTATTTGGTGGCACACACTTGAAACTTCACAGATATGTTATATTTGATACCAACGTCCATTGCTTCTAATATGAATATTCTATTTTAAAACTTCCCAAAGTTATTAAGAAAAAAAAACAATTATGATTACGATAAATAATGACAAAATTGATAAATACAACAAAAAACAAATGATAAAATTGTTCAAATATTTGACTTGGCTTTAATTATGCTTATTTTTGGGACTCCATTGCTTGAAATAAATGCAACAAATTATTTATACATTATCATTATTTTCGTTAAAAGTTCAAAATCTCTTCCATTTTCAGGTGTATTAGCAAATACATATATGTGAATGAATATGTGAGAAAATCTACAAAACTAATATTCACCCTCGTCCTTAGCACTAACACTTACCGCATTTTTTCGAACCACTTTGCGCATGCGGGCAGCAAAAGTAATCCTGCAAAAAGAAGAGGAAGGAAAGTAAGTAAAAACGGATTAGTATCAAGAAAAGTATGTGAGCACTTGCACTAAGCGATTTTCGTAATTACGCAACTGCCACACGATCAACAACATGCAAAAGCAACAGCAGCAACAAATCGAACAACAGCGTCACTGCCATGGCATTCAGTTGGCGTGAACAAAAAAAGAACAGAAGCAACAGCAACCTTAACCATCATGCCACACCAATAATTGCCCCCGACAAGAATGTGCTGCAAAGCTAACGAAAGAAATAACAACAATTACCATAACGATGCTGGTAATCGTTGTTGTTGTTGTTGTTGTTGTTGTTATTGGTGGCCTTGTTGCACAGCGGAAAGTGTGAAACTCACGTTATTGCATTTAACTGGTAGCAAAAATGAATTAACTTTCACGTTATGGGGCGGACAGGCATTCGAGCAGACAGACAGACAAGACAAAGGCAGTGGCAGCAGCAGCAGCAGCAAAAGGCGAAGAGGCAAGAAGTCAAGCAGTCAACCACGTATGCACCGTCGCCGTCGTCGCTGTTGTTACCGCATAAATAGACAAATGAAGCGTTGCAAATTCGCGCCTCACTTGTCTACTTAATACGCCAGCCATAATGTTTGTGTAGCATGCAGATATTTATGTATTTATGTATATCCATACGTATGCGCATGAGCACAAACACACACACACAGGTGCGAGCGTGCAGTTGTAGCAGCCGAATTAAGAAATGCGCGAAACACTTTCATTTCCCTGTCTGCCTGGCTGTCCATTCTAAACTTTTAGTTGCTGTGGCTGTGTGTGTGTGTGTGTTGATTACTGCCATCTATCTTAGAGCATGGCAAAAAATGTGTATGCGTGTGAGTGTGTGTTTATTTGCTGGAAACAAATACTCGATTGCACGCTGTGCGGAATGGTGTTAATTCTATGCTGAACAAATAACTTCGGTCTTTATCAAATCAACATTGTAGAGAAGAGATTGCTCCTCGCCGTAACCTTATTCATATTGTTTGCATGTGCTAGGATGTATGTAAGTACATATGTACCCTACAAGACAGCTGAGTATCATATGAGTACTCATATTATCATTATCCCTAATCCCAAAAGTGCTTATCAAAGTCCTCATTTTCGTTCAGGCCATGGGAAAAAATTGAGTACTTTCCCCTCAATGTTGTCATCAGAAAGTCCTCAGTGCTAATAGTCAAACTACTCATTTATGCCGTACTACAAAAACAAAACTGTAAATGTGTTAGAATTTTTGCCTAAAGTGCTCAGCAATGTCTTGTAGGGTATGCACGGGTGGGTATGTGTGTCCGCTTGCACTTCCACAAGTGTTATAATGGGGAAGAAGGCAAAAGTGAAAATTTAACGTTGTTCAATTTCCTTGTTGGACACTAAAAGATGTTAATATTCTTTTGACAAGCAACTTGTTGACTTTCTAGGCAGAGTACGGTGGATGAACAAAAGACTTAGGCGACGAACTTGATGGAAATACATAAGTGTAAACCACATAGTATGTATGTATGTACATACAGATATGTATGCATATGAGCATGTGTATGTACATAACTAAAATGAATAATTTTAAAACTACTTTCATTTTTTTTTAATAGAAAAATGTATTTTCTTTGATTGATTAAAAATTGATATCCAATTTAAGCGCAAATATTTTTATCCCTGTTTTAAATGGTTATAAGTTGTATTCGTGGCTTCATTTAATTTTAAGATATTAATATCATTGCCAAAAAATTATGTCCACTTTTTATATGACCAACAATTTATGTACAGTTTTTAAATTACTAAAAATATATTTTCAGTCCATTCCTTAAAGAACCAATATTTTATGGTCAGTTTAAAAAAACATTAAAATTTATGTCCAGTTTTTATACGGCAAAAAAAAATTTATACAGCATTTAAATTATCAAAAAATTGTGCCCAATCTTTTAACGATAGTGGTTTTATACAATTTTTTTAATAAACGAGAATTTATGTGCAGGTTTTTAATTGACCAGAAAATATACGAACATTTTTATGCTGAGTCTTCTAATTATCAACAATTATGTCATATTTTAAATTACATATAACAAAATGTATACTTTTTAAATTTTACTAAAAATTCATGCCCAATTTTAAACTATAAAATTAACACTATGTTTAAGATGACCTAAATTTAATGCCCAAGTTGAAATTTACCAACGAAAAAAATATATCCAGTTTTTAAATGAACAAAAGTCAAATTACCAAACAAACATATGTTCAGTTTTTAAATTACCAAAATTTGAATATTCAGATTTCTATTTACGGAAAAAGTATGTCCTATTTGACTTTTGAGGTCAAGTCGGGCAAATCCGGTAATCAAAGACATGGTTTAAAATTATTATTAAATTTCAATGCAATGCGACAACAAATTATAGGCTGATATATCGATAATAATGGCGATAACGGTAAGAATAGCGATACGATACGTATGTGGAATCGATAACAATAGTAATAACGATAGGAATATCGATGTTGATAAATACGTCGATAACATTATGAATGCTGGCAACAATTTCCTAGCGTTAAAGATGGTAACATAGTTAAGCAGAAACCATATCAACGAGAATAATATATAATGATAACGATTTCGATTAATATGAAAATATTATTGATTATACTACTCTTTACGAAAAATTTATATTTACTATTAAAGTTATCGATATCTAACGAAAAAAAAAATCAATAGCCTATAATCTCAAATACTATTATGTCGGTAAGTAAATTACCAAATCCATTTGCAAACATATAGTCAATGCATATAAATAATTCTAGTGGATTGATCTAAAAGAAATTTCTTTTTTATGCCCCACTTGTATCTTTTTTTATAGGCGTCAAGAGACCTCTGCATTTGGAATGTTCTAAGTAACCTCATTTAGCATCATTTTTACAGCCACACACTTGTTGTAAACGAATAATACAACTTTTAAATTGGAGTTTGAATGATAAAGTCTTTTCAAGTGAAACCATAAAAATCCAACTACAATTTTATATTCCCTAAACGTGTTGTAAAAAGGCAATGAAAATTTTGATAGTCATGGCACAATCGTTGAAATAGAAGTAGAATTTTTTTTAATTGCATTACACAACTACTCCTTAAATTGGTTTTTAAGTAAACTGTACAAGCGATAAATGCAAAATAAATACATACTTCTGTAGGCAAATCCATTAGAAAACAATATAACGGCGCATTTACACTTAGATAATTACAAATTTCAAATAAATGTTCAAACAGATTGTAAAATGGTGACTAAGATTAAGAAATTGGAGAAATGAAATTAAAGCCGAACTAAAGCTTTTTATTTCCCACCGTCTACGTCATTGAAGTAGGAGTGGCATGGTTGACTTAAAGGCTGCTGCTAGAAAGCCAAAAAGGTAAATAATCTCACGAAATGCAGCAAAAAAAAATCAATATCCACAGAATTTGAATAAATCTTTAAGCAGTTAAAAGTATTTGCCTCTGCTGAGTCCACCTCTATTTGCGTTGCAGTCGATTTCCTCTAGCCGCCGGTGCCACACGTCAAGTGACATGCAAATTCTATGTCCATCTCTACTGCAGTGTCTGCCTCACTGCTGTGCTATGCTGTAAATTTACCACTCGCCCATAACTTTTGCCATTTGTGCTTTGTTTCATTTCATTTTCCATTGACTGACTGACATTGGCCTTTTAAGAATAGCACAAGAGCGCATAAACGGCATTCAAAGGCAGTTTTTAAACAGCAGTCAACCAGCCAGATATGTAGATGAAATTCATTTGCTATTCCTATGCAGACACCAACCGTCTCGGTAATCTTTGCTGGCATTTCCTCCGATTGCTTTTGTCTCGCCACATTTGTAAGCATATGCGCATGCGCACCAGTTGCAAGTTCAAGTTCATTCTGCGCGCACACGCATATGCACGCGCATGTGTGTGTGTGTGTGTGTGCATGGATGAATGGCTGCTGCAGCTATTGCTGCACCCATAGGTAATACGCCATAAAAATGCATTTGAACATAAATGACATATGAAAATTATGTTCCCCCTTTGTGACTAACAGGCAAACTCATTTTCCTTCGTTCGTAGTTCTTTGATTGCGGGAGCACTGCTTAGCAAATAGCTTTGTCAGTTTGACGCATTTGTAGTTACATAAATATATCTGCAGTTTGGCACTTCATTTCAGTAGAATTTGACGATGACTATACAGGATATTTGTAGCGACTTTTATAGCATTTGTAAGCTTGTAAGAAGCTTTGTTTAGCGAGTGCTATTTAGTTAAAAAAAAAACATTATTTCAAAAATTCTTTAAGAAATGCAAATCGTGAAACGAAAGAGAAACACTTAAGATGTTTGAGTGAAAGTTTTTATGCAGCATATTTTAATGAGCGTTTTTACGAGCGTTCGACTAACAACTCTTGTAAACTTTTCGAACACTTGTATCCTAACGAATTCTTATCAAATAGCCTAACTGCGGAAATCAGCGGAGATTTAGTTAAACCTGGTAGGCGAGGGCATGTCTGCGCCAAAGATTTTCGATCAATTAGCTTAACTTCATTTGTTCTCAAAACTTTGGAGAGGATCATAAACTCACATGTCCGAGGGTTTTTCCATGGCGACCCTGTACACAAAAATCGTTTGTATGTATTTTTGCATTTTTGCAAGTGATTAACTCATTCCATCTAGCCCTGAACTGCCTTATCATATTATCGTATATTTCATTGTACAAATGGTGAAGTGGTATACAAATGTAGTTTGTCTGTACCAGGGCAGTCTGGTGGCACCCAATAGATATGTAGCCTTTTGTCAGCGTCTACCTTTTCAATGGCTTTCCGGCTGCGAGGGACGTTTATGTATGAAATACTATATGAGCAAACTGCCTTAATTGCCGCCTGGAATAGGTTTAGTTTTGAATTGATTGTCGTTTCTGCTTGAAATATGCTGCAATGGTCAGGTAGCCTTATTGTCCGCCTGACGTTCAGTTCCCGACAATAACTCCCGGCACCCACTCCCGTAATCATTTTAGAGCCGTCCGTGAAAATGTTTAGGGATCTATGGCTATGTTTGATTCCCTTACGCCATCCCTCCTCCTCAATCGTTGTGCAAAAAGTTCGTTTCCACTTAAAGCTAGGTGCCATGGGGTCTGTGCTGCTTGTGCTTCCCGCACCAATTAAGCGGTGCCCAAAGGTTCTGAAATTTAGTTTCCCTATGGCCGTCAGTCTACGTGCGGATTTCGCAGCAGGGTTTTTTTAAAGAGCCGTCGTCGAAGTGGACCTCAGCGCTCCCGCTATGCACAGTGCCGCACAGCTTTTGCATATATTTTCAATAAATGTATTAAAACTTGTACACAATGTTTCTATTGTTTCATATTTTAACCAAATACTGTCCTGTAAAAATCCATCTGGAATACGCCCCGTGTTGCCATATGGCAACGGCCGATATCGGAATAACTATACTACTCCCAAAGTTTTAGTCATATTTTTTCCTTTACTTTAACGCTATTTTTACCCTGTATGTAGGTGAAACCAAAAAAATCTAAAAAACAAAAAATTATCTTGGAAAATTTGGGTTAACTCAGTACTACTCAAGTTCAACCGGGAAGGAGTAAAAGTAATGGCCTACGCTGGCGATGGAGTGATTTTAGTAACCGGTTTATTCCCGTCTGTGGTGAGCAGGGTGTCCAGATTGTTTAAAAAAAAAAACGCAATTTGCGAAAAAATCGCCCTTTTTTATAAAATTTATGTATTCTACTTAACAAATCTTGAGGTCTTGTTATAACATAGTTTTAAAAAATATTTGTATGAACACATTTTCCAATAGAGCTGCGCAATTAATAAATTTATTATAACTAATATTCATTTATTAATCGCATAATACCTTTTTAAGCGCTCGGAGCTAAAAATAAAGTAAAAAGCTATAATAAGGCGAGATCAGCTATTTCCACAAATTTAATTGCAAATTTCAAACTCAGCGGTAGTTGTCACAAATAGCGGTTTAATATTGGCAAATGTTCGATTTGCTACAATAAAATCGATAACAATAAATAGTGTTGCCACATCAAAACTAAGCTCTAACTCCCACAACCTACTTTTCACGTGTTTCGACGAATCTATATGGTAGCGCCCAAATTTAAGGAAAAAAAATCGCCAAAAATCGCCCAAGGCCTTTTCCTAAATTTTTACGTTCAAATATCCAACAACAAAAAATTCCAAATTGGCGCAGAATCTCCCAATCTGGGCACTCTGGTGGTAAGTATTAGCATGGATGAAGCTTTAGCAGAGCTATGCCGATGGGCCGAGCAATGTGACGTTAGAGTGAACCTAGAGAAAACAGAATTAATGCTATTTACGACCAGTAGTAAGGTCCTTAGTTGCGAATTACATTAGCTGAATGGACCAAACCTACTAATATCTACACAAGCGAAGTATCCGGGAGTCATACCGGATCCTAATTCGCTTAGAACGTAGTGCTTTACGTCACGGAGAGCGCGTAGCTATTTGCTCAGATAGCCAGGCGGTCATTAAGGCCTTGGCGTCTTTCACAACAAGGTCGAAACTAATCCAAGAGTGTTGGATGCTTCTAAATTTCGTAAGTAGTCAGCTTGGTCTTTTAAATTCACTTAAAATTATTCGAATTCCAAAGTTCTAAGAAGCTTCGAGTTCATTCCGGCCTAAACCTATCACTGCAAACCAATACTGGGTCATAGTGGATTCGTAACTACCCACGCCCCATTCAGTGAAGACTGGACGAGGTGTAGTATTTAGAGCAATATCCCTGTTAATCTATTAACGGAGAGATCTAATTTTATTAAAAACTACATGGTAGTGTCTTCTGCGACCTCAGCTTAAGGCTACCGTATCACTGCATATTCTGATAGCGAGAACATTTGATGCTTTGATGATGAAATGCAAGGCAAGGCTAAGACCTTCTGATCACAGCTAGATCGTGGGCTTATCGAAGTTAAAAAAGCGCATTCCCCGACATTGGTATTAGCCTAACTAGCCATTAACCGAATGAAATCTCTGCATGACAACGCAATCTCTCCTTAGTTATCCCAGTAGGTTTAAACACTTGGATCTTACTACTGCTTCACTTTTGTCGAGATTTGAATCATGATTTTCCTTTAAGTAGTTACGATTTCACAATACAATAAACTTGATAGCCTTTAAATGAGCAAATGTTATTAATTTGTAATCGGAGTTGGTAATCGCATCCTCAATAAATCATTATATAAATAGGCAATCATGTTTCCTTTACACCCCTTTTACGGCTAA
>NW_023458559.1:55478178-55492136 GCF_013731165.1 Rhagoletis pomonella
ACCCCCGCACCTAAATCCACCACACCTAAATCCACCACCCTTAATTCACCACACCTCAACTTTCTCACCACACCTTAACTCACCTCAACTCACCACACCAAAATTCACCACACCTTAATTCACCACACCTCAACTTTCTCACCATAACTTAACTCACCACACCTGAATCCACTACACCTAAATTCACCACACCGTAACTCCTACACCCAATTCCACCACACCGCAGCTCACCACACCCAATTTCACCACATGACATGATATCACTTGATGTGGCATCAAAGGCAACATCATTTGGTATAAAATGAACCAAAATAAATAAGATTTAGATAGGGGTGAAAAAGGGGATAAAAAGGAAATACAACTGAAGAGTGTGCGATGTTATATTGTGGTGTGTTATGCTTCATATGTTATTTTATTTATTCTTATCTTATGGTTATGTTATGTTATGCCAAGTACTAAGCTAAACTCCCCTCCACTTAACCCATTCCAACTAATGTTATTTTAGCGCATTCAACTTACATAAACTATCCTTAATTTTATCGGTTGAATTTCAACCGCTGGGCGAACACTAGTATAAATAAATACTCAAAGATCAGATTTCTTTCCTCATACCTTCCAAACCGAAACGCTTAAAATTTCACTATCGTTATAATCATTAACATAGTTCAGCTTCGAGTAAGTGACATTGAGTCACATGCCTAGTCACCTAGATGTGGTCATATGCGCTATCTCCGTATATAATGTCATATATGTATGTACATTATGGTGATCTAAAAATGTTTGTGAAAAAGTAAAGTCGGAAATTGTATGCTCTCACACCGCACAGTGGTCGGAGAAGGCATGTCTTATGCGAAAAATGCCTTATTTTAACTGTGATAAATTAACTGGAGTAAAGCCATTCTTATTCAGAAATCTCCTGCGAACTCAAAGCTGGTAAGTATTTTTCATAATATGTGCGGAGCAAGCCGTTGGCTCCATTTAATTCAACGAATTCAATCGTGGCTTGTTCTAACAGTTATGAGTTTGTAGGGCCGAGTAGAACCAAAAATAACGAATCCAATATGGTGTCCAAGAATTAAAAAAATTACTGAATTTTCATAAAATTTGGTATTTTGAGGTTCTTAAGTTCGCTTATTACTTTTATTTAGAGGTTCGCATTCATGGCAACTCCGAAGGCTGTTATCGGAAGTTATCGTTACCGAATAATACGCCCTTCCTTACTGGATACATCTGGACAAGAATTTAAAAAATTACTGAATCTTCATGGCATTTTTGGTATTACCTTTGGTATGCCTTTGCCAGTAGGCATTTTTCTGAGGAAGCCCAGGAGGCTCGCAACAAAGACTTCAGATGGTATCGCGAGCATAACACTCGATAAATGACCAGGAACGAGTCTAACGAAGATATATTTCACATGTTAATTATAACATCTGTTCCTGTTATATCCAGTATGAGACGACCCACTGGACAGTCACTTTGACAAATTCGTGATCAGCATGTTTAAAAACCTAATAAGTGGTATTTTCAAAAAATTTTATTATTTTTAGAGAAATTAGCAGTTTATTTGACAGCTGTCAACTGTCAAACTAAAAATTTTATGGCGTATTCAGATTTTTATTATAATCGTAACAGCCCTTCTAATTTTTCGCGTAAAACATAGATTCTCCGACCACTGTGCCCCGCAAGATTGTTTTATACCGAAAACATATGCTCCTATTTTTAATTTGAAATCAAAAAATATTTACATGGGGAAAATACTTTTCTTTGAAAAGGTATACTATGGAATTCTTGACAATCAATATTTTTGGATCGGCAGACTCTGTTTCTCTTCAGGAGACTCCCATTAATAATACCCAAATATGTGGAAAACCTTGATCGCTTTGAGCGACCTCTAAATATATAATTTTTCAAAATAAAAAATAATGGCATATTTTTTTGATATAGAATGTTACTACGGGCTGAGAGCATTAACATGCAGACTTTGCTTTTTCTACCACCTTAGTATATACGTACATATACGTTCAACTGTGTACACGCGTGTTTGTATATGTAGTATGTTCATATGTGAAAATAGAACACATCACCAGAGATTATTTTTTCTTATTAAGAATCCGCCAACTTGTGGTTTTCCCCATTTCAGCCATCACCGTTCGGCTCTAGTTCTCGCTTGGTCACACTTCTTATGTATCCGTCCGTCCGTCCATCTTAAACACCACTTTGTTGCAGTGCATTGAATTTATTTCGCATCATTTGCCACAGAACCCCATCATCATTAAGCATAATCGCTAAAATAAAATTAAATGAAATACGAAGATGTCAGCAACAAAACAGATCAAAACTACAGACGACGAGCAAAGCAGCAATTTAGAGCTCCATCAAGAATGGCATACCAAAAATGCAATCAGGACTCTTTAAACAAAAAACAAAAAACAAAAACCAACTGAGTAATGACAAAAGTAATAAAAAAAATAAATAAAATGAAGAAAACATTCAAAAGCGCTGAACATCGAAGTGAGACAAATACATAACAGAAATCAGCAAAAGTGATTTTACCTACATGTAGGGCACAGCAACGCACTGACGCAGGCTGTTGAATTTTTACGCTTTCCGGCGATTTTCGTAGTCCGTTTGCCACTAAATATGTAGCCGACGCTGCGAAGCAGCAATGGTTTTGAAACGCGCGAACATCAGAAATTCTTCACGGACAATACCCGCAGGCGATCGCATCGTATGAGTACTTGTATGTATTCCTGCCTGAGGCCATACTTAGAAAGCTGTGAGAGGAGTGAGGGCAGCGCTCTTGGGCATTCGGGCATTCGGGCAGCAAACATTCAGCATTTATATTTAAAAATGTTCAGAAAAAACCACAGACTCAATGCGACATTGCGTCATGTGAAGCGCATAGTGGGGGACAGCCGTTTTTTAAACATTTAGCCATTTTATGAATTTTCAACCGCTACGTTGAACGAAGAAACAGTGAAATACAAATAAAAATTAAAAATGTGTCGAAAAAAATCTCGACTAGGCCAGAAATCATAATCTAAAATAACCTTAAATCGCCCGAAAAAGTACTGAAAAACCTGAAAACTTTTTAAGAAATATCGAATTATGATATTTTTATCAGTATTGCGAATCAGAAAATTTTTATTGGCTTAATAATAAATAAAGCAAAAGTAATCGACTTATCTTGGTCGAAAAATTAAAAGTCAAATTTGCTAAAGTCAGGTTCTATTTACCCTATATCCATCGTCACAGAAAAAAAAAATATGAAAAATGTAAGCAACCTTTTAGCAGCTTGAAACTTACACTTGAGCAAAACTGCGCACCCAAAAATTTTCTAAAAATTCAGATTAAAAGCGGAAAATTTTATGAAAATTTTATTTATACGGTTTTTGACAAAACATGAACCATATTTTTATAAAAAATAACAAAAAAAAATTTTAATATTAAAACATTTGAACTATAGTGAATAAAATGTGAGACGATGCTAATTAGTGTTGGGCAGTATACATAGATACCAAAAGTACTCAGAACCCGAAAGTATCGATATTGAGTACTCCAAAGTTTTCAGTACTTACAAAGAACTCGAAAGTACTCAGAATTTGGCACTCGATTTGAAGTTTCAATAGTTTTCAAGTACAATACTTGTACCCAGTAAAGTTAGCCATCCAGTTGACGTAATTTCGAAAAAACATATTAATTTGAATTTGAAGTGCTGCCAGCTTGTGAGATTTCTACACGCCAACATTGAAATTTTACCAGCATGGGTATATCTAAAGAAAGTACTCAATAGTTTCAAAAATAACCGATTCTTAAAAGTATCGATTTTTGTGCTACTCGGTTAGTGTTTTTCGCTTTTACTATATGTATATCGATATTGCTACCGTTATCGATGCAATTATTTTTGGCAAAATAGTCAGCTAATTAATATTTTTATCTCATATTTATTGCTTTCTCTATTTTAATGTTTAATTATTGTTTTATAGACAACAATATCGAGCCCTAACCGCCAAAATAACGTAAGCGACATTTTTTTCAAAATTTTCTTTTTGATGCAGAAATGTATCTCGATGCTCTAGTAAAATTTCTGCATCAAAAACAAAATATTGAAAAATATGTGGCTTACGATATTTTGGCGGTTAGGGCTCGATATTTTTGTTGCTAAATGAAATACATTTCTTTGCGTTTTTAGATTAGTTATCGATTTTTATATCGTTATCAATATTTTTATCGTTACTATTGTCGATCTGATTTTTGGCAATTTAATCACCATCTTTGTGGTTTCTTCTATCATAATAGCTATTGTAGTAGACATATTTATTGTTTTCGATATTGCTACAGCTAAAAAATTCCATGCGACTTTGTGAAAGCAATTTTGTGTAAGCATCACTACTTGTTCTAGGTTTCAATGCCTGTTAGCTCCACTGTACATTTTCGCATCGCTGCCTTGTCCCACCTTATGGCGCGCAAAAGGATTTCGTTGTTACAACAAAAATGGTTTCATGTTGTTATTATGATCTTGCGGTTTGTTGTTTGCTGTTTTTCATTCACTTATTTTTTCTTTCAAGTGCGCGCGCGCGCATCGTGTATGTAAAGTTCAAATGTGGCCGGTGACCAGTTAACCTTGAAAATTACATACAACAGCAGCATGCAACACAGCGCATTGCATACATCTGGCAAATGAAAAAAAAATGCAAAAGTCAAAGTAGCAACCGCGAATGCATTTGGTATGCCGCGGCCGCCGTGTCCGTCGCTGATATGACTGCGACGAATGTGTTGCACCGTCAAGCGACCCAACGAGGTCCCAGCCCCACGGCTGCCCTTAGCCACAATTGCCAAGCGGCGTCGGGGCGCACACTGCCTGCGACACGCCTGAGCATCAACAAAGCAAAGCTCAAGTGCATTTGTCGGCTGTCCCTCACTCGTAAATGCAATAAATGCAACCTTTGCCGCCGCCGCGCAATACTTCATCTACAGGCACACACGGCGAATGCCTGTTTGAGACGAAGTCCATTTGTACGAACGCGCATCCTGATACCACTTGTCTATGCTAAGTAATGCGTTTATGTGCAGATGAATGACACTTCATCTGTCTACGCATAAGCGTTCAACTGTTCACTTTACATACATATGCATCTGTCCAGCAGCAAGCAATGCTGATACCACCAGCTCAGCAGCATGCGCACGTCAGCTCTTAAATACATACCAGGTGTAGCTCAGCTATTGTAACGTCGCCGGCCATTCATTCGCCTGTATCCGCCCGTAAAAGTCGTCGTACTCTCCTTTGCCGTTGCGGCGTACAACATCTGCGAAATGCAGGAATAATTAAAACTGCACGTAAAACGCAAACTGAAAACACGTATCATAAACAAATTTTAGTTTAAACGGAAAACTACTTTACGATGTCGTTGCTGCTGCACCAAATGCCAAGTTGAAGATTTTCTGAATGTATGTGGCGGATGCGAGTGTTCCGTTGCGAGATCGTTTGCATAATTCTACAACTTTAATGCACTTTAAACTTCTTTGGACGCACATTCGCACACAAATTACATGTGCCCATTTTTAAAAGCACTTTTAGTTAATTAGCGAAGATTATAAAAATGTATTCCAGTTGAAAGACAAGTACTTTTGTAAGACCTTTGCAATGTTATTTACTTTACCGGCTAACTATAAAAAATATTGTGTCGGTACTTCTGTTGACCTTTTAGTACCTTTCTACTTGTTTAGTTGACATATAAAAAGGATCATAATATCATGTTTCCACGAACTGAGCCGCATTACTTCCATTATAAGGTTCCCCTTTTTTTGGTCCCACGCCCGCTTACATAACTGACCGGAAGAGATACCTATTTGAACCAGAAATGATATAGCTTGCCGACTGTTACTAGAAGTTATGAGTGCAAATTCACTACTAGTCTTAAATTTTGATCAGAAAAAGTGGTTTTGTTCATACATATGTATATATATGCGAATTATTCCAAAATGAACATAATTTTAACCCTTCGGAGGGCGCGCGGGTTAAGGTGGTGTGCGCTCAGTAACCTAGGTACATCCTTTTATTTTCTTTCTTCGATCTTTATACCTTAGAAGGTATCGGTGGCTATTTATTACTGCAAAAATGCCATGGGGAATAGATGGGGCCTCTCTCCCGAAGTGATGTACTGGCTACATGAAACCATTATCAAGCCAATAATGTGATATGGGGTCATTGTCTGGTGGAACTCATTGGAAAATACCACTCTTGTTTGGAAGCTAGAACGCGTACAAGGGCTCCACTCGTTGGAATCAGCGGAACGCTCTGGATCGGTGTATGTTTCATTGAAATCGAGTGAACGTTGCCTTCAAAAAAAGGGATTGCAAAATTTTCTTGTTTCGTATTTATATACAGATATCCTGCACTTCGCAAATACTTTTTCGAATTGAGGACAAATAAAAGGAAGATTGTAATTTCATATTTTCATTTTGAATGTATGTCTGACACAATATGTAAACAAATATGAAATGTAAATAAATATTCTGTTTTGTTGTAAAATATTTTGTTTTTCCTATTGATATTTTATGTCCAAAAGTAGTTTGCTACAAGTTAGTTGACATCTAATGTAGAGTAAACCAGCTCTCACTATTTTGCGAACATATTTTTGTAGAAGGTTGCCACCCGTTCGAAAATTTCAATTTGATTTAATTGATAAGAAAAATTAAATATTGCAATATGGGTATCAAACTAAAGAGGTTTAGGAAAGTTTACCACCAAAAATATTTTTGAGGAGGGTTGCCACCTGTTTGAAAATTTAATTTAAGCTAATTATGTAATACTGATAACTGAAATATTGCAATATGGGTATCAAACTAAGAAGGTTTAGGAAAGTTTACTGCCGAAAATTTGTATTCATTTAAATTGATATCTAAACTGAATGTAATATTACAAACCTGGTGTTTAACTAAAGAGGTGCAAGAAAGCTTACTATCTAAAATATTTTTTAAGCGTGTTGTCAACTATTTGAAAAACTTAATTCAGTTAAGTTGATAAGATAAGGTAAATATTGAGATAGTACTCCTTTGAAGAAAGTGCGCGATATGTAGGCTCGAGTTACCTTCGAAAATATATTAAGTTAATATTATTAACTAACACCCACATTTATAAAAATTAAGGAATGTTCACAAATCCAAATTTTTTTTAATAATAAAAAAATATGAAATAAAATAAAAAATAAATAAATAAGTGAAAATATATATATAAATAAAATAAAATAAAACAAAAAATGTTTGGCAATCGCTCGAGCCGAGGATCAAAGCCTGGGTCCTACTCGGATTTAAACCAAATTAATATGGGACTACTTGTGAGGTAACACCTTTAATATACATAAATAAAAAATTAAAAAAAATAAACAAAATTTTAATATTCCTACGAACTGAGAACTTTTCTTCCTTTTGTGAAGTCGGTTAAAAATGTTGTTTATTGCATCATCTCGTTTTTTTTTTAAATTAATATATGTATTTGGTAAAGGCAAAATGTTTCTTAGCTATTAAGTAATTAGCTAAGTACACAGTCATTGCAGGTGAAATGACCTCAAATATTTTAGTAATACATTAATATGTTGTATAAAAAAAAAAACTGTATCGAAAATATCTTAAAAATTAAAAAGTGCTTCAGGTTTTACTAAATTCAAGATCACCATTATTTCATTCGAAATAACTTTTTTGTTATTTATGTTTAGTACAATTGAAAATCTTCTTCCTACAGTTTTTTTTATTCAAATACAGGTTTTTTATGGAAATTCAAAATTTTTTGAAAAAAATATCTGGTAACACTGAACTAACACAAGCACCAAAAAAATCTCATACCACTCAAAATACATCTGTTTATAGCCAAATTAATAAATGGCATTGAAGCTTAGACGAAATTATGAAAAGCTTGGTTTTTTCATCCTAAACACTGCAAATAATTTTTTGCAACTATTGTTACTAAGGCGACACTATATCAGAGACACCAATAGAGACAATATTCGCCATTAACGTGCGAAATAAAATTCCAACAAAAAGTAGAAAGTCCGCTTGCCTGCAAAAGTGAATCGTTTCATTAATTTGATGCAAATCTTTTCTATGTTTTCTCATTTCATTAATAGTCACAACGCGACTTTCATTTCCAGCTAGTGTGAACAAGAGGCATTTAGCGCAACAAAAATATATATATATATATATTTTTTTTTTTTTGAATGTGAAAAAAGCAGAGATAATTTGCAGCTAACAATACAAACTAATAATTTGCGCATTATTTTATGGGCATTTTTAATAAAGCGGCGAGCGGCGAGCAGCGAACATTGAACAGCGACCAACAAAACGGAGGTGGGCTAGTCAATGGTGCAGCGTGTAATTGAAAAAGTACAGCGCGCAGCGCAGCAGGCCACAACATTCATTCTTTTGCGAGTTCGAGCGGCAGTGTGGCAAGTAGCGCAATTGAGTGGATGGATGAGTGCGTTGCACGCGAACTGAGCAGCAGATAGCAATAAAATTAAAGAACAAACGGAGCGGCGCAATAATAATGATGACGAAGAAGCATAAGTGAGTGTATGTGTATGTGCGAAGCTGTGTGGCATGCAACTAACCGCGCCGCAGCCAATTGAATGCAGCTCCAGCGTATTGCGGTGCAGCTTTTGAGGCGCGCGCGATGTGATAATGAGCATTACGTGGCGATTTTAATTAATTGCAAGCTAATGTATGATTAACACGCGATGAACCAACAGTCAACAGCAGCGCAGCAACAACAACTAGCAGACAAGCGAGATTAGATGCTGTTGCTGGTACAAAAGCAACAATAAAAGGCAGAAATGCGCTGCGGATTCGATTTTTTGTTGTTGGTCTGAAGAGTGAAATTTTGTTGTAATCGCTGGGAAGCGAACGAATTTCACTTTTATTGCGGTGGTGTGATGTACGCCAGGGGCTTTTTCACATTCCCACACACACCACCAATGAACACTAACACTCACACACACACACACACACACATATCTGGAGGGAGGCGCGCGCGCAAGTGCAAATCAGTGCAAATAAATTTCACTACATATAAAATTGTAATTTAGCAATTCAACAGCGAGCGAAATTATACATTGCCTTAGCGAGAAAAAACGAAACTGTCTCACAATGGTAAATTGCTGCGCGTTGCAAGCAACAGCACAGCATCAACAAAAGCGGCAGCGCTAGCCACACAGCCGCGGCGGCCTGTCGGCAAGAACGTGGCACGGCTCAAATTGATAAATACGCTGAAAAGTGACCGCCCAGAAATTTAACACCGTCGTCCGATGCCGGTAGGCTGGTCACACGAACTGCGCTGCCTGCGCATTCTTCTACTTGCTGCGCGCCGCTGCCTTGTTAAGTCTCCACTGCTTTGCGCCGTCGCTCGCTCGCTCGCCTCATTTGAGAACAATAAAACAAAATTCAATTGGCGCAATTTTTCAGCAGCAACATTTCACAAATGCATCCCTGTCGCAGCCACAATCAGGGCTACAGCGAAAGATGTAATGCCTTTGGTACGCCACGCAGACAACATTTGATTCGCAGGCTGTGGCAGTCCTTGCTCTATGCGCCGTGTGGTGCAGCCAACAGCAATGACGTTGCACTATTGCCAATTGTTAATTTCAAGGCTGTTGCGAAGAATTTTTTGAAAAATCACCCGATTGCGACGTCCTAAGTGCTGCATCCCCATTGCCATTTGCAGCCGGCCGGTCACTCGGCTAGCCCCAGCCAACGAGTTTCTCCCTCGAGCCGCCTGTGCCTTTGTCTACAATTCGGACTGTTGCTGCTCCACCTTCTTGGCTTAGGCTGCCACATGTCCACCTCCACTTTGGTCGCTTGGGACTCCATTGTGCTCGCTGACAGCAGACATTTCTTTTGCGACCAGAGCTGTCAAGTGCGTTTTAATACATATTTGTCTCTAGGAATGCATTTTTTGCAGTTTGTACATTTACTATGTGCTCTCGTTTGTGTGTGTGTGTGTGTGTGCGCGCGTGTGTGTGTGTGCATGAAAAAGTGTTGGTGTCAAAGATGCTGGTGTTGCATGTTCGTTGCAATTCGTTCCTTTGGCCTCCGAAGTTGCTGACATTTATTAATTGAATTCGATTTATTCTGCGTGCCGCATAGCTTCATCTCCGTCCATTGCCATTTTTCCACAGTCACTCGAGTGCTAAGTGCTGAGTGCTGAGATTCCCATTTCTGGCAAATATGTAGTTGGTGAATTGGTAAATTGGCTAGCGTGCAACAGCGGGTGGCTGTGAAATTTTAGATTCTAGCCAGAGGTCGCAAATAAAAATGAAAACAAAAGTTGCAAATGAAAAGGTACGAGCACAACGAAAAATGCTTTATGTAATTCGTGCAGACTTTATGAATTATTGAAAGGCCTTGGAGATATGTAAGAGTGCTTTTTTGGTTTTTCCTTTTCAAATATGAAAATAGTATAATCACATATGAATTGCTTTATGATGGCGGAAATGCTATCGGAATGCTGTTTGGAGTCTAGACAATCACGCAAAATCATCTAACTGCGATCTCAATAACTGGTCTATTTTCAACTTCAGCTTAGTTAAGACCCAAAATATGGCCTGTTCACGAATCTGTACTAAAAATTGGACCACAGAACACGCCGCAGCCACGAATAGTCACATATAAAATATGGCAAAAAGTAAAAATTTTACTAAGATTTTCCTATCATTTATCTTCTGTGGCATTTTTGTTTAGGAATGAAGAAATTTTAAAAATCTCTTTCATTGGCAAACTACTGCGCCCACTACACTTAGGGGCGGAAATGGAAAATGTCACCAGATTTTACCGAAAATCAATATAAAAACCAAATTTTTTTAAACAATTAACCAATCTGCATAATTTTCTCTAGTTCTTCATTCCTAGACAAAAGTACTTTATATAAAATTCCAGTTAAAATCAGATCAAAATCACTACTTCAGCTGATTTTCTTACTTGCAAGTTTTCGCAGCTAAAATTTTTTCCAGAAAATTTTTACAGATCTCAGTGCCATTTTGGCGTCTTGTTATTTCTATAAAAGTATGTATGTATGTATTTTGGGCAACTTTTATACATATAAAGAATTCTTCTAATTTAAAAACATTTAACTGTTTGTATGCTCCTATAAATATTGGCACTTTTTCGGTTTATTTAGTACATTATTTTTTAGGTCATTTGGTACAAAATTAAAAGACTCAGTTATCATTCCTGCTGCCGATACTTAAAGAAAGTATCAAATTTTTATACCCGAGCGCACTTGTGCACAAGGGTATTATAACTTTGTTCACATAACGGTTGTTTGTAACAGGCAAAACGAATCGAGATAGATATAGACAAATGTATACATAAATGATTAGAATGAAAAGAGAAATCGATTAAGCGGTGACTGTCTGTCCGTCCGTCCGTCCGTCCGTCCGTCCGTCCGTCCGTCCGTCCGTCTGTCCGTCTGTGCACACGATAACTCGAGTAAAAATTGAGATATCTTAATGAAACTTGGTACGTGAACTTCTTTTGGGCGTAGGACGGATGGTATTGAAAATGGGCGAAATCGGACAATAACCACGCCTACCTCCCATATAACTGTAATTTTCTGAAATACGAAAACTGCGATATTTTAGTAACTACTGAAGATAATTCACTCAAAATTGATATTTACAATGAGTTTTAGACGAAAAATAAGAATATTTTAAAATTTTGGCAAATGGGCGTAGCCACGCCCACTTATGGTTACATGTGTATATCTTGGTAACCGCTGCACCAATTTCTTCCAAACTCGGCACAGTTGTTGGCCTTGATACATCATACTAAATGGCCGAAAATTTAAAAAATCGGACAATAACCACGCCTACCTCCCATATAACTGTAATTTTCTGAAATACGAAAACTGCGATATTTTAGTAACTACTGAAGATAATTCACTCAAAATTGATATTTACAATGAGTTTTAGACGAAAAATAAGAATATTTTAAAATTTTGGCAAATGGGCGTAGCCACGCCTACTTATGGTTACATGTGTATATCTTGGTAACCGCTGCACAAATTTCTTCCAAACTTGGCACAGTTGTTGGTCCTGGTACAGCATACCAAATGGCCGGAACTTTTTAAAATCGGACAATAACCACGCCCACATTCCATATAACGGTAATTTCGAGAAATACAAAATCTTCGATATATCAGTAAATATCAAAGCTAATTTATTCAAAATTGATGGTTGCAACAATTCTTTACCAAGAAATACGTTTATGATAAAATTTTGGAAAATGGGCGTGGCACCGCCCACTTGTGATTACATATATGTATCTCGCTAACCGTTCTAGCAATTTGTACCAAACTCGGTGTGGTTATTGTGCTTGCCACATAAAAGCAAACCGTTGAAAATTGTTGAAATCGGTCTTAAATTACGGCCGCTTTTCATATAACAATAAATTTCAGAAATGCTTGAAATTTCAATATGTCGAAATTTAAGGACGGTAATTTACTTAAAATGTATACACCCCGGCTTATCAAGTAGCGGTAGCTTTCGGCAAGGTGGAAAACATATCTTTAATACTTGCGCCGGGTATTTAATGTTCGGCTCCGCCCGAACTTAGACTTTCTTACTTGTTGATTATGGAATCGTATGCATACTCGTGCATATTACAGAATTTATTTTAAAGCACCCAAAATGTGTCGACCTAAATTCAAAAGCAGTTCAATTAAATTACAGACTTACCGTAGCCATAAATAATAAAATGTAGACAGTTAGATATGCAGAAATTCGTTTAAATTGAAAAAATATGCTAATAAAATCTGAGTCGCAATAGCAAATACATATAAAGCAAATCCAACACCACCGGAGCTTGCAACATTGAGTACATTTGTTTTTTTTTGTTGCGATCGCCACACTCAGCCAGAAGAAATAATTTTCCAAATTTGAAAACTTCTATCGCGACGGAAATTTTTGTTAACTCGACCGCAATAAATTTCAATTTGCTGCCAAATAATAAGCAACAACACAACACTTGCGACGGCAGCGACAACAACAACAAACGTTGCAGGCATGTGGAAAACAAAATAAATAGCCAAATAGCCAGCGAGCGATGAACAACTGTGCACAAATTCTTCTTGTTGTAGATAAATAAGTGGCGGTGGTGGCGGCGATTAAGTTAGTGCAACGGGCGAATGGTGGGGCAGCGCAACGCCGCAACAAATAAATATTTTCAGGTGTGAAAATCAACACGGAAATCGAACGAATTGCTGGCATTAGCAAGCAGCAACAATTGTATGCGAAACGAAGCAATGCCACAGCAGTGCCACTTTACAATGTTGCAACAAGGCAGTTGTTAGCAACAGTTACGGTTATTCTCTTGCATTTATAGTTGCCCGCTTACCTGACTGCCCTTGTGCCGTTACTGCTGCTACTTTCAAGCTGATTGTACTTATTCGCTTCTGTAGTTTTTTTTTTGTTTGTTTGCTTGTCGTTGCCTGGACCCTTGTTGGCCATTAATCATTCGAGTGTTTGCACGGTCAGCGCCCCGAAGAAGTCGCCGCTTGGCTTTCTGCCTCCTGCCAAGTATGCTAGGGAGTTTGGCGGGTTGCTCGATTTCAGGGCTGCGACAGCGGCGACCAGAAGCATACACCCACCTTGGCCAATCAATTGGTTAGCTGTGGGGCCAGGAATGTGACCACTACTGCCAGTGCCACTGCCACTGCCACTGTGGCCAATTTAGCAAGCACCTACATACACGACCGACTGGCGTCTGCGCGCGGCACAGCGGCACGACGAAGCCGTTGTGTCATTGACCAAAAATGGCAGGCAGCCAAGAGCCAACAGCCAACAGCCGGCGGCAGACTTCATCGACACCAGCAATGCCAGCATCAACGAGGAGACTACTTAGCTGCTACGCTACCACAGCCTCCACCGCCACCAGCATCATCAGCACCATTTTGGTGGTGACAACCGTTGCCG
>NW_023458559.1:55497136-55512622 GCF_013731165.1 Rhagoletis pomonella
CGCCACCAGCATCATCAGCACCATTTTGGTGGTGACAACCGTTGCCGCGCCACGATTGCCTTTGACAACAACCCAAAAATTTCCTAGCGAAAAAATAGAAATCGTCTGCAAAATGCCAAATAAAGAACGCCGTATGTTGCATATGGTTTGGAAGAAATCGAGGTAGCGAATAGCTCAACCGTGCTTTATGCTCGCTTAATTGGCTACGTGGCGGTGTACACATGCGCGAATGTTCTACCCCTTCGCATATGCACACACGCACGCATGCTAAAACAGCTGTGCTTTATGGCAGCTGGGAAAAATGAAGGAAAGCCCAGCGGTGAAAAGCGAATCCACTGCAGAACAAGCGAAGAAATTGAAATAAAACGGGGCTGCATTGCACCTAATTGGATTGACCTGAAGCCAGTTGCGACGATGGCGGCAGCAGCGGCAACGGCAGTGCAGTAACAAGCAACACCAACAGCGCCTGTGGTGAGCGCGAATCTGGTTGCTATGCAATGTGCAACTGCTGCTGATGGAGCTGACTACCAACGGTTACGCGCTGGTTTGTTCGCTCTGTTACTGCCACTTTGTTGCTGGTGTTGCTGGTGCTGCTGCTGTTCGCACTCCTCGCTTCAAATTTTAGCTGGTATTGTCACTTCGATCTGGTTGTTGGTATTGTTGTTACCCTGCTCGTTGTTGTTGATACAATGTTACTGCTCAACGTGACGTACGATTTTGCGGAAGTTATTGTTTCGCTTGCCAACAAACAAACAAACATACAAACGCGTGCTATGATTCCTTAACTGCAAAAATAATAATGCACTGAGAAAAATGCCAGTTTGAAATTAACAAGACAATTCTGGCAAAGATAGTAAAAAATCTTTCGGAAGACAAATGAGAGACAGATGGCAACATAGTTCGAAATACATACTTTTGCTTATTCTAGCACAAGAGTCTTAGAAAAAAGCTCTCTTATTCACCACTCGTGGCGAAAAATTATTTTAAGATGCGCACTTGTATATCATTTAGCTAGCGCCATTTCAGCAGTGGCGATGGCCGGGTGAGCAAAGCACATGCGTGCTATTCGAGGAATCCGAGTTCGAGTCCTGGGACATCGGAACTTTTTTTCTTTTTATAAAATACCTACATAGTTTTCTTATTTTAATTTTATTATTTTTCCTTTTTATGCCTGAGCGCACTTGTGCACAAGGGTATTATATAACTTTTGTTGTTTGTAACAGGCAAAACGAATCGAGATAGATTTACACAAATGATCAGAATGAAAAGAGAAATCGATTAAGCGGTGACTGTCTGTCCGTCCGTCTGTGCACACGATAACTCTACTAAAAACTGAGATATCTTAACGAAGTTTGTACGTGCACTTCTTTCGGGCGTAGGACGGATGGTATTGAAAATGGGCAAAATCGGACAATAACCACGCCTACCTCCCATATAACGGTGATTTTCAGAAATACGAAAACTGCGATATTTTAGTAACTACTGAAGAATATTCACTCAAAATTGATATTTACAATAATTTTTAGACAAAAAATGAGAATAATATAAATTTCGAAAAATGGGTGTAGCCACGCCCACTTATGGCTAAATGTGTATATCTTCGTAACCGCTGCACCAATTTCTTCCAAACTTGGCACAGTTGTTAGCCTTGCTACAGTATACCAAATGACCAAAAAAATTTTAAATCGGACAATAACCATGCCCACATCCCATATAACGGTGATTTGGAGAAATACGAACTCTTCAATAAATGAGTAAATATTAAAGCTAATTCATTCAAAATTGATGCTTGCAAGAACTCCTTACCAGGAAATACGTTTATGATAACATTTTGGAAAATGGGCGTGCTACCGCCCACTTATGATCACATATATGTATCTCGGTAACCGTTCTACCAATTTGATACTACGTATCAAGAAGCTCGGCTTTATCCGAACATTCTACTCTTACAAACTCGATCTGCAAAAGATGTCGGATTAGTACTCGACCACCAAAAGATCTGTAAAATGAATACCAGAATTGCATCCCAATTTCGCCGTTCGTACGTATCATCGATTGATCCGTATGGGCCTACACGGCCTCATCAGCGAACGCAAGTAACTTTCAAGCCATCATGAGGCCATCTGCTGCCTGATAACGCTACATCTATCCTGCCTATCACACTTTTTCTCTCCAAACAGATGACCGTCAATACTACGAAGTATAATGCCGTCTATAACCAAAACTCTCCAGGCTCTTAAGGAGCATTCGAGCTAGGTATGGCAGATATTTGGTCATCAATGAGTTTTTACTAAATGATTCTCAGCTCGAAGAAGAAACTCATCACAAGGGCATTCTTTACCGCAGCACATTTTGACTGGTGATAGTGAGAAAGTTCGAAATTAGTAAAACAATTTCTCTCAGTGATCAATTTGTTACAGCGTATCCAGCACCGTCAGTTCTGGTCGAGGCCAGCCAACTTTAAAATGGTTATATCAGCGTGTCTTATTGCTTAGCACTCGTCTCCGACCTTTACTTAAAAAACCAAAACAAATGCGCTCATCACATGCCTGCGCTGCATGGCAATGGGACGTCGATTCGTCAGCGGAATATCTACGGCGACATGGCAATTTCTTCACTAGTTCTTTTGTTATGTGTGTAGTTATCTATATGCTCGCTTAGTTTCGTCACGGATGTTTTTTGCCTTTTTTTTGATGTTTCCTCTTCATACAAACAAATTTTTTATGTGCTATGCTTCTGGCGAAAATACACAACAAAAAAAAAAAATGCATCCAAAGCAATAAAACCGCGGGTACTCCACTTTTTTGCATAGAGTGCAACACAATTTCGCATTTCACACAAAACGAAAACCAAACTGCCAAACTCTAAAAACAAAAAATAAATCTGTTAACAGTAGAGCCATGCGGCACGGCGCTGCTCAGCCATAGCAAATGTGAGCTCGTAAACTGGACGAAGCCCCAGCTGTCCACACGTTGACCGCGAACATTCCATCAAGCGCTGGAGCAAGTTGGGGCTGCGTTCACAGCGCAGTTCAATTCAATTCAGTTCAGTTGATTTGCCGTTGAGTTGGATTCGCAAGCAAATTTGCGTTCTCGTTAGCGCGACGAAACGAGGTTCACGGCGTCTAAAGGCGCGCTGTGCCGCCAACCCGTCCAGCTAGCAACAGCACTGCCAACATCAACGGCGACTACAACGCGTAGGCGAGCTGGGCATGCGGGTTGAAGGCCAGACAGAATAGACAGCATTGCATTGCCGAAGCGCTGAGACGAATTCAAAGTCAAAGATGCAAACGAAGTTGGCTAGTAGTGATGATAGTGGTGCTGGTTGGTCAATTGCTTGATGGAATGGAGTGGACGAATAACCACGGCGAGATTTATGATCACGTCAATAACCTTTGATCTAAGATGTAACTGCAGCTTGCCATAAAACGATCAAATGCAAACAACAACAACAACAGCATTTTGGCAGATTGCAATTCAAGTAAGCATTCCTCAAAAGCAGCCATAGCAAATGGCAATCAAATTGACAAAGAAGGAATTGTTGCACATGCGCGCTGCAGTAACTGAGACATAACTGAGACATAGCGTTAACGAAAATCAACATACATACATACATATAGACGAAGAAGCTGGTGAAAATTAATTCTAAGAATATCTCACGCACGTACACAACGTTGCACACATACACGCGCAAATGCATTCTAACGCACTTGAATTTGATATATCAATTGAGTCGTTTTCCTTTTACAACTGCCAAACAGCGGCGATCAAGCTGCGAGCTATGGAATTTGGTATGCCTGAGAAAAGTACTAAAAAATTAGCTAACGCTTAAGTAAGAAAAATTCATGAAAACTAACGGTGCACACAATCTACAACACTACTTGGAATGCTGCAATGTCTAGTCCTTGGGAACTAACGGAAAAGGTTTTTAATAGCGAGCGGCAGTGCCATGACTGATTGATAAAAACTCTTGAGCTTGAGTTATTAAAGTGTAAGAAATTCCGCTTAAGCTGATATATACACCAATGGGTTTATAAGCACTGCGAACTCTCAGCTTGGACAACTAAACTCCAAATAACTAAACAGCGCTGTAAGCAACAGCAACTCAGCGAATTTTACCACACATCATCTCAGATATGCAACAAGATGAGGAGGCGTTTCCGACGCGTAATAGGAAGGGACCAGTTCGCGGAGTACAGAGAGAGAGAGAAGCGCAAATCGGCTAGACATGCACGTAATGTAGCAATAAAAGATAGCAAGCTTCTATGCAAAAAAGGCCATCCCAACAAGCCCAATGTTCCTAAAAGCCGTCATAGACACACTTTTTTCCAATCGAAGGAGACTGGTTACCTCCACTTCAAGGTAGCTCTTAAACTCATGAGATCACAACGGCGAAGTTCTTCAAGCTGCAAAAAGACTCGAGGATAATAAGTCTCTCGGTCCAGACGTGGTTCCTAATTTATCTTCAATTTTGTATCGTTGTTCACGGACTTATTTAATGCGTGCGTAGCCGAGGAAACATTCACATCAGTTTGGAAGAAGCAATGGACCCATAACTCTGCTTGACTCGGCGGGAGCGGGAAAACGGATTCCAAGTTAAAGAAGGTATATCTGATAACCAGTTTGGCTTCCGAAAAGAGAGATCCACCATTCACGCAGTACACTTTGTTACCCAGCTGCCACGCTACACCATAAGTGGCTTGCGTTGGCTCACGAAGTTCTAGGGGATATTGCTTAGTAGTAACCCTCGACATTAAAAATGCATTTAATACGGCGAACTGTGCAAAAATCCTTGACGCACTGGCTCATATCTGGGTACATTTGCACCTTAGAATGCTCATACGAAGCTACTCCGAAGATCGCTGGCTGCAGTACGAAACCTTGGCAGGTTTTTAAGTCAAAAAATCTCAAGCGGATTTCCCCAAGCCATTGTGCTTGGTCATTTGCTTTGGAACGTTATGTACGATGGAGTTCTTCGCCTTAAAATACCCAAGGCGGTCGAGGTAATTGCTTTTGCGGATGGTATCGCGGTACTGGTTACTGTGAAACACTTAAGCGAAATTTGCGATAAAGGCAATAAAGCCACAAATACCGTACAATCGTGGCTTAAAAAAAATTGCTTTGAGCTAGCGGAGTTGAAAACGGAGGTGGTACTCATCTCCAGCACGAAAAAGTTAGAAGAGGTCACAACAACAACAACAGGCTTATCCTGTTTTCAAAGGGCCACTTGGGGGTAGTGCTTTACCACATAGCCCATGAAAGAAAAACACCCATCTCAGAAGTGTGCATAGAATGCCTGAATCTATGCCCATATCAGAATTTGAAAGACGAGGGTAAAAAAAATCTTTGAAGTGATAGGTATGTTTTGCATACTTTTAAGAATTACTTGCTAACTAGTTAAATATGCGTGGGACAGTGAACTGTCAGAGCACACACCAATAAAAATAATTCTTGGAACGTGAGCCTAAGGAGACCGCCTGTTATCTTATATAGATCAAACGGACCGCAGACGATTTAACGATGAGCTGTACTAGCTGTAAAATGATACATTTAGACCTAGAGCAGCGTAGTAAAATACAGCGGCTCCGCTGACTTGGCCTTGTCGTCCGAATGGGCAGAAATCCTCCAGCTCTGAAAATATTCAACGCGGCTCGCGAAGCTGGTAGTAGAGGAATAGTAAGGCCTTCTCTGCACCGGAATGACCAGGGGGAGAAGGATTTGGCTTCACTTGGCATTTCTAATTGGCGTCAGTTGGCACAGAAGAGCAACGACTGGCGTGCTGTCTTCGACTTGGCCAAAGTCGCTTTGGCGGTTAAAGCGTCAATAAAGGAATGAAGAGTAAATGGACCATGTAACTGCACATATGCCAGTTCTCCCCAACGCTCGTTGAGCTTAAATGAGACCCATATATCCGGGATTAGTCCCCGGGTAGACAGTGGTATGCTGTAGTTTCCAAAGTAAATGAAAAACAGGATATGCCTAGTCTAGGAGCCACCTTTCAGCGATGGCTTCCGTCAAATTCCGCCTCTGCCCTGAAAAAGTTCACCTATCTTGTGTTCACCTATGGTGTGGTATCTAGTCACTCTAGAGATGCTACAAACCATTTTGTCAGGTACGAAATCTATGGCTAGAGTCTTCAGATACAAAACCGGCAAAGTGTCCAACATTCTGCAGTAACCACGTTAAGAATGGCGTTGAGTGTTAGAGCGGTAGAGGTCCGTAGTTGATTCCAGCTGACTAACTAATTAAGCTTTCTTTAAAACTATGTTACATAAAGCGTTAAAATTACGATGCTGCATTTCTATGTTTAGTCCTTCCTTACGGATACATACCTATGTATATAGCAGTGTCATATTTCTTTGCTTTAGTGGGCGATTACTGCTGATCACCGTATAACTAAGACTTATCTTTAAACCCTACAGCCCTCGCAGTTTCAAGATAACTTTCTGTTGTTTTAAATTTCCACGCCATTAAAAAGTTCCATTTGCTTGATTGTGATCACTCTATTTCACTTGCGGTAATTGCGCGAATATCAGCGAGCTCCACAGCCGCCGTCATCAACTCTCTAATCATTACCTAATCAGCGTTAATGATATCATGCAACGCGATCCACAGCCGCTTATTCACTCTAAGTATTTCCGCAGTTTCATTTACATTTTTGCATCATTTTGCATTGAAATTTTCACGCCTCATCAAATCACACCGCAAATCTCGCATCGCAAATGGCCAATCGACCGTCGCGTCACACACACACTCATACACATGCCTGCGCTCGACGGCAGTCGTCGCGCGTATTCAAGCAATAGACATATCGCGGCTGATTATAATAACCATCAACAGGCAACTTACCACTACCGCCGCCATCGCTGCTGCTGCCGCACCATGCAACAACACACGGGCTTGCGGCTAATGGAAGCGCATTTGCGGTTAGTACTGGGCGGCTGGTGTGGTGCGACGCGTTGTCAGCGCATCAATTGCAGCTCATCAATTCAATATGCACCGATCGAACGCCTGCCCGCCCGCTAGCCTGCGGCCAATTCCGTGCACCTCCTTTTTGGTGAGGGCATTGCGCATGCACCCGTCCGTCAGTGTGGTGGTTTTATGGAAATTTTCACAGCCCCAGTAGGTGTGATTGCATCGCCACTCAGTCGCTGACGGACTGACTGCTGTTTGGATACTCTTGGCTGCTAACTACCTGGCAGGCGGCCTGCGCGCGGTTGACTACTGCCGCGTGATGGTTATCCCTTTTTGGTGAATGATTTACAATGGTCGCGTAATTGACAGGTGAGAAAATTTATTGTAATTCACTGCTGTTTCAACAAGCTTGCCACACTGCCACAGCTAACTGGCAATGGCAATGCAAAGTTGAAGTTGAAGTTCAAAGCCACAGAGCGCTGCATAAGTGATAACCGCTCGTACACAGTTGTGTGGCAGCGCGTTCGAGCGCAGTTTGGCAGCTTGCGAATTCAGACATTTGCCAGACTGCAGTGATCTCTGTGATTGTGGTTGGTGGCTGTGATAGTGGTGATGGTGGTTGCTGCAGGCAGCTACTGAATGCCAAACGCAATCGCAAGTACTTTGTTTTTTTTTTAATTTTCGCTTCGCTTTCCATGACGATTTCGCCACTTAGTACTACCATTCTGCCTGCCACTATTCCCTTTTTGTAAAGAAAGCTTCTATTGCGACCACAACTCTCGAAGTGGCAATGTTCTGCTAACTGCCGTTGCCGCTGGTGGCATCTTTGGCTTGTGCCCCGTGCGCATATTTTGTGGTTTATATGAATTTCCGCTCTTTTGCGCTTTTGTGGTTAGGCTTCTCGTGCCATTCTCCAACGCACGGCGCCTTCCGCCTCCCCAATTCAATTTTCCATTTCCATTTCCATTTGCCAATTTCAATTTATTTAATTTGAATTTAAACTCACTCGTGACTTTCAAATTGACTGATTTGCATCTGCAACTGCCAAGCAATCAACGTAGCCCGCAACGATGGCTGGGCGGTCAGCTGGGCAGACATTTGCACGTTTCGCAATGCGCATGCGTTGGCAATAGAAAAAATTGTGTAGTTGCATATGCGGAAGATTCTTGCGGTAGTAAAATGTAGAATTACTGATGTATGATATCTGCTATATAGGAGCGCTTGCGAATGATGGCTATTTTGGCTATTATGCCGTGGACAGGAGTAGTTTTGAAGAGAAATGTTTGCAAAAAAGTGTTTTGGAACCAAAATACCAAGTTCAGCAGGAGGATTCTAGAAATATATAGCTACGTTAAATATTCAATTTGAAAAAATCTCTTAATGGAGAGTAAGAGATGCAAAGTGGCCTACTTTTAGACTGCCACTATAGTTCAAGTCAAACGAACCACGCCCAAAAGTATGCAGCAGATAAGGTATCGGTTAACTTTTGGCTAATTCCACGGTAATCGATACCGAATGAAACGAAAATAAACTTAAGAAATTAAGTGCATTATTTCTTATAAGTAAGTAAATAAATCTTAATTTCAAGACCGAAAGCCAAAATTTCGAAATTCATCTCAAAATCAGATCTTTTTTTTACTTTAGATTGTACTATGAGAGGTTAATTTGCTTCAAAATTGACTAGACTGACTTTCGTAGTCTATTGTCTTCTTTGCATTATTTAAATGCTCAATGCAGAGAACAATTCGTCAGCATTGTAAGAGTGTAATTTTCAAGTCACAAAATGCAAACAATAGTTATTTTTTGAAAGAAAACCCAGTGTAAAAAAGCTGACGAAAGTAACGCTATGGCACAGGCGAACTTTTTGCGAAATACTTTTAAGTATATTTATGTTTTTCTTTGAGGAAAAAAAACTATTATGCTGGTCACGCCCGTTACAATTTAAAGTTTGACAAATTTTAATGAATTCGGCCAGGGACTGCTACCGCTACTTATCTGCTAATCTGAAATGTATCATATATGTATCTGTTTGTGATCACCGATGATAAAACTAATCATAAAGTTATGTTAGTTTTCCAAATGATTCATATAAAGACATTTCTGAGTGAAGAGAGGTCGAGGATGGTGTCAGTTTTTGTTTTCATAAAGTTTCCAATCACTCTACACCGCCAAAAAAGTTTTAACTTCAAAAAAAACCGTATGGCACATCTATGAACAATCTCAGTTATTTCAATTTATGGAAATTTGAAATAAATGTGCAGATCTGATGACCTTCAAAAAAAAATAAATAAAAAATGGGTAGCAACTCCCAGTAAAAGTATTATCAAACTAAAGTTTTCCTTAAACTCTTTCGTTTCTCACTAATATTTCGACTTTTCAAACAGGTGGCAACCCCCTTTGATAGGTAATAAATTATGTTAAACTCATTTCGATTGATACCCATATTTTTAAAATCCATTTAATTATAATAATAATAGATTGGCGCTTACACATATGTTAGTGTTTGGCCGAGCTTCTCCTCCGATTTGTGGCGTGCGCCTTGATGTTGTCACACAAAGCGGAGGGACTTACAGTTTTATGCCGATTCCGAACGGCGATTGTATTTTTATGAGAAGCTGTTTTTCATGGCAGAAATGCACTCGGAGGTTTGCCATTGCCTGCCGAGGGACGACCGCT
This sequence comes from Rhagoletis pomonella, assembly GCF_013731165.1. Lineage (NCBI taxonomy): Eukaryota > Metazoa > Arthropoda > Insecta > Diptera > Tephritidae > Rhagoletis > Rhagoletis pomonella. The sequence continues at coordinate 55,506,727 of NW_023458559.1, forward strand.
GTTAAGAAAAAAACATTTTTTCTATATTTTTGTTTTACGATGTTGCTTTGACCAGGGTTTGAACTCAGGTGCTGCGCAGTGGAAGCGCGCACTACTTACCACTACACCACAGCGACTCTCAAACTTTGACTTTTTTTTTAGGAGTTCGTCAGGGGCTAGGAATTGTATTTTTTTAGACTATAGCGAACAAAGCTGATTGCGTAAGCACATTAAGGTGATCCAAATAAAAGTAAATTCATAATTGAATACTCGCAACCCCAAGGCTTGTTCTATATCGAAATAAATATACCGCTGTTTTCTTTCTTATTTTGATATCAAAGCATATTTAGCGCTCAAAGTTTTCCATGTCCATATTTTATATGGGGAAAACACTTTTTCTTAGACATGGTATTGAATTCTTGAAAATCAATATTTGTTGATGGAAACTCTGTTTCTCCTCAGGAGATTTCTTATAATAATACCGAATTATTTATTTAACCATTTTTAACAGCAAGTGTTTTTTTTTTCATAAAAAATCGTTAGTATTAAAAAATTTTAATGTTTTTTTTTTATAAAAAAATCGTTATTATTAAAAAATGGTAAAAATAAATATTGCTTATTATTATAGGAAGTCTCATGAAGAGAAATAGAGCTCGAAAAATATTTATTTTAAAGAATTCTACGCCATTTCTATGAAAAATTTTTTTCCATATAAAATACATGGAAAACTTTCAGTACTTTGTGCGACCTCTAAATTTTTTTTGATTTTAAAATAAAGAAACAGCAGTTTACTTTTTTTGGTATAAACAATTCTAGGGGATGAGATGATTAAAGTTCCAACTTTGCAATTTTTTTTTTGATCACCCTAATGTATATACACTTATATAGGTATGAAGATCACTCAGACTGGTTTTAAATTCCCCAAAAACTAGCTGATTACAATGTTCTCATAATGTTTATATACATCATCTCGATAGTAATAATCAAAATTAGATTATCCACCAAAGCAGCTTGCAGACTTTCTCTTCTCCTCCGCTCCCGCCGACGCACTGAGCTATCGGCCAACCAGCCAGCAGACAGTCTGGGTGTATGCTTCCCGTATTTCCCGTTCATGTTGTTTATATTATTGTTGTTGCTGCTGCTGTAATCATTACACATTCTTAGTAAAGATTTTATAGTTTTTACTCGTGCTATTGCCATGATTGCAACACAATCATCTTCTTTTTCGAAACCAGTATTTTTTGTTGCTGTTACTGCTGCCGTTATCATTATCGTCTGCGGTTGTTGTTATTGCAGCAGGGAAAGCCATTAAAGTCGTAATATAGCCGGAAAGATTTTTACTATCAGATGCAGTGAAGCAAGCACGTATTGTCGCTACAACAACAACAACAATCACAACAACAACAAGTATAACATCAATAGCAAAACAAAAAACAGCAAGTTTAGCCATAGAGGCATAGCGCCAAATGCAAGAATTACCAGAGCAACAACAGGCAGCAATCAGTGGAAAATCCATAATCGCACAGAGTTGCTGCAACAGCAATAATAGCAACAACAAGAACAATAACTGTTGCCAAGATTTATTGAGTAGATAACCGCGAAATGTTGCAACCACTTACTCACTTCGGCTGCCACTGCCACTGCCATTGCCATTGTCGTTGCCGCGATGCCGAAGACGATGCCAAAGCCTTTGGAATAACAGCAACTGCAAGCGCGACTAAAACCGCTTCTGCGCTTAATTTAACCTCTTTGCTGCCGCTTTAACATCAACTTCAATTGAAGTTTAAGATTTAGATTCAGATTTAAACGCGTCTACAGTCGAGATTGAGGTCTGGGCAGGGGCTGAGGCTGGAGCTGAGGTTGGGGCAGGGATCAAGGCGTTGGCTGCAGCAGTGTCTGCCTGGTAGTCTGCCTTGCTAGATGGCTTGGTGGCTAGGTGGCTATGCGGCTGGCTGTCCGCGCATGTGTTTTTTTCGCTCGTCTGCTGGTCGACAAGATAGTCTAGCCTCCTGCTGCTCTTTTCGCTGCGCTCACCGCGTGCAACAACTCTCTCTCCACAACGAACACCAACCACTTGAGCGCAGCGCTGCTTAAGCGGCTTTGAACTAAATAAAAATAGTAACTTACTGCTGCTAATCCTTTGAAGAATGTTGTAAACACATATGCCACACTTTTTGATCATTTTTTTTTTTTGCGTCTAGAAGCCAGCCAAGCAATCCAGCCAGCTTCTTGGGTAATGAGAAAAAGTATTCATTCAATCTCTGCGTCTCGTTAGATTCGCTCCAGCGCTGGGCTGCTGATCGGCTGGCGAAGATTACTCTTTTTTGTATGCGACAAAGCGGGCAAATGTTTGTAAGAGTGTGTGTGTGTGTGTGTGTGTGTGTGAAGGGTCTTGACGATCTTTTCTAGTTTCAGTTGAGCTGCTGCCACTGCGACTACAATACCAGACACTAAAGGGTTAAAAAACATTGCAGCGAGATCTATACAATCTCAGGGCTTGCTGGGCTGTGCAGTAGAGGCAGAGTTGCCAAATACTTAGTCAAAAAGCTCAAAGAATAATGCTACTTGATAACAGATTTTTTCTTCTACCACCAGTACCTGAATTTAGAGACTTCAATCAAATTTTTAAAATGAAATTTAGGGAGAGCATCCATATGGGCAAATCTAAAAAATAGGTAGCCTTTGTTTTATTTATCAAGCTGGTTGCTTCTGGATGTAATTCATTGACGCATACTTGAAGCCTCAAAAAAAATTTGGACCGATTTGCTGCATAACTGTTGAGTTATAGGTGTTTAGTTAATTTAAAAATAACCTACTTCGATCATTTTAAGGAATAATTAAGGTAATATTAGTAAAATAACTTCAAAACTGAGCGACTTATTTATATAATAGTTAAAATTTAAACAAATTTTCAAGTACCCTTATCTCGAAAACCGGCGCCAATCTGGTAAAACGGTGCATGCCATTGAATTGAATTTAGAACGACCCAATTAAATGAGTTCAACTTTCAAAATCTTTGCTTAAAGTTGCACACCTATCTTAGAAACTTCATTATCTTCAGTTTTTTATAAAGATCAAGATTCCATAGCGAAATAGTATTTGAATGAAAACTTAAACATGATATACTAAAAAAAAAGTAAAAATAAATATATACCCCCCGCAGCACCATACGCAGCCATTTTTAACCGACTTCCAAAAAAGGAGGAGGTTATCAGTTCGTCGGAATTTTTTATTTTCTATTTATTTATTTTTTATGTATGTTACCGCATAACTTTGGAACGCGTCAACCGAGTGTCTTAGAGGTGGTCCCATACTAATCTGGCTAAGATATAATCAGTGGATCATGAGATATATATATATATATTTTTTTTATGTGAGAGTTGAAGTCGTTTTTTTTGCTAAAAATTACTTGTATAAGTAAAATTTTAGTTTCTCAGACCAAAGTTATCTTTTACACTGGTTCTATTACACTAGATTCATTGGTTTTGGCAACAAGAAAATTTTCGCCATTTAATTTTAACATTTTCAAGTATCTTAAATTAGTTACAAAATAGCTGTGACTTTTTTTAAATTTAGTGGCACACTCCAACGTCCATTGCCTCTTATATGAACATTCTAACTATTTGAAAACTTTCCACAGTTATTGAAAAAAATTATGATTTTTTCGAGTGAAAATGAAAAAATTAATAATTTCGTTACTTTTTCGCCTAAATAAACGTTTTAAGGCTAAAATTGATGAAATACTTGATTTGTTTTTTTTATTGTATTTGTTTCTGGAACTCCCTTGATTGAAATAATTACAAGAATAAGGCTTTAGCGTTCTTTTCTGTCGAGATAAGAGGGTGACACTCAAAAAGAATAACTCGTGAGATTTGCTCATATTTGCTCAATTTAAATTTAGGCAACTCTTCTATACCCAATGACATTTGTTTACTGGCAACCCTATACATAGCCGAACAGCTTAAAGTGCTCAATCAATCGCACACACGCCGTAAACAGCAACCAAATGGCGATGCCACTGCTCGCCGCAGGGCTGGTGATGATAGCCAAGAATAAATTGGTTAGCTTCAACTGCGTTGATATGCATCAGCGCAGCTTACCCTTTCAGCTGTAACCAATAACGAGTGCTCAGTAGTGCAATTTTTTGGCTTCGTTTTCCCCTTGCTTTCATTTGTTCGATGCGATTCTTATCAACGCTTGTGTGTAGCGAAAAAGTCACTTACAATTTATTTTCACTTCAACTAAATGGGCGCTAGCGGAGGACAGAAATTCAATAAAGGGCAAATATTTAAGTCACAATACCGGAGATTTGGAAGTAATTAAAATGTACTGCGAGACTAAGAGCAGTATGCTCGATTTTCATAAAAAACTTGCGCTGCGGCAGTCTTAAACATTTTTATGGCAAGCTGCATTTTTTAAATAAAGTTTTCACTTCACTTAAAATACAATTTTAACTTTCATTCAATTAAATTTCGCAGCTGCTGTGCAAGGCTCATAGAAAGGGAAAGCCGAAATTAGTTCAACTAAACCACAACGAAGGCGCGTCGAAATTGGCGCTGATGAAATTATAAAAAAATGGAATAAACGGAGCAAAAATTTAGCAAACGTCTCAGTCACGCCTGTTGCGCAGCACGTCCAAAGTATAAACTACACTTAACTGTGCAGCATGCAACATGCAACTGGAGCTTGCCACAGTTGGTCTCCGTCCCACAGCAGCTATTACAAGTCCATTAAGAAATGCAATAATACAAATAATTAGCGGTTGTCTTAGTTGTGTTGTTGTACATGAAAAGTAGGGTTTTGCTATCTGCGATGATGAAAACTGACAACAATAACAGAAATTAGGAAAATTGACTGGGCACGCAGCATTGCAATGCAAGCTAATGAGTGTAGCTTTTGAAGTAGGCGTCTAGTGTGGGCTTTATGAAAGTAGTAAATGGGCATGGCGATAGCCAAAGGGCCTCAGCCGTATACATTCCACTTGGTAAACACAAAATAAGGTATGTATAATAAAATGAAATAAGATTAAACAAAAATTGTAATAATACGTAGGACAAATCAAAAGAAATAAAATAAGAAAACATTTAAATAAAATAAAATTAAATTTAATTAAATTAAATGAAATCTTATATTGAGATAGGCAATCATGTTTCCTTTGCACACTTTTACGCTAAACTATACTGACAAAATATACTGATAAAAATTAGATATTTCACACAAACAAGGTTGAAATTTTGAAGTTTTGAAATTCCTGCCCGTATTTTCTTTGTAAGTCAAATATTAGTGGCATTGTGCTATTATGATAGCACGGCAAAGTAATCATTGTCAACTTACGCATAGAAGTAAACAAAATTATAGCCGCTTCATATTATTTTTGTTGTTATTTAATTTTGATTAATTTTTTTTAGTACATTCTTTAACAACATAAATACAAGTTTAAAGACAGTGTCACACGATTGGGTATTTGCCGAAATTTGGCGCAAACCGTATCCCAATCGTGTGAATACACAAATATTTTTTTTTTTATTCCAATCACGAAAAATTATTTGTTGAAATTCTTCAATAGAACATTGCTGTATTGTACCAATCTTTTGACTACAAAAGAAAATTGTCCCAATTTTTTATTTTATACCACTAGCTCAATATAAAAATGCACAAATGTGTACAAATGTACTAGTCGAGTGACACTGCCTTAAAAATTCATGGAATTAAAAACAAAAAAAAAATCAACAAATTTTCGTAAAAATTCAAATTTTTAATTATATTCCTAGCACGCAATTTTGAAGCCCATTTAATTATAGTAGAATAAAGTACAAGTTTCTAATGGCTAGAAATTACGGTGATTTCTAAGAATGTTGCGTTGTGTTGTAATAAACATAAACATAAACATAAACATAAACATAAACATAAACATAAA
>NW_023458559.1:55512632-55527521 GCF_013731165.1 Rhagoletis pomonella
ATAAACATAAACATAAACATAAACATAAACATAAACATAAACATAAAACCCGATAGAGACCGAGATAGAGAAAGAGAGTGATAATGATAGTGAAAGGAGATACAACTGAAGAATGTGCTATGCTACGTTATGGTGTTTTTTTTTCATTGTTGCAGGAGATACCCCACATAAGATACTGCCCAGTGTCTGGTTTACTGGTAACAGCATGCACGATCCATGGTAGGAATTTGTGCGAAGCTATACGAAGTATGCATAATCGGACCTTTACTCGCTATCCAAATTATTTGTTCCGTTTTTGCGTCTTTCTTTTTTTAAGCTTTAATTATTTCGCCATTAAACTCATTTTTTTCTTTTCTTATTTGATTAACTATAATTTTTACTATTCTTATCGTGATTAGTATTTCTATTGCAATTATTATTTTTATCACATACGTAGATATGTATTTATGAAGTTCATCCTGTGGTATTCCTGTTCAATCTCTAAAATTTAAAACAATTCGCCTAAAAGTATGCAGTTTCATATGCTCGATTTCCTTAAATATTATTTCGTTGGGTTTGCAAAATATCTCCATGCATTTAGCAGTTCTCATCTAGGGTATGAAATTATTTTCGGATATCAAAATTTGTTGACATAACCAAATTATAGTTTCGCTTCTTTCTTTAAAGCAAAATACGTCTCCTGTGGTTTTCAAAAATAAATATATACTCTATCCCTACAAGTATGCGATGATTTGGTAAACTTATATTAATTAAACAAATTTATATAACTACTGGCAACGCAAATAAGTCGAAGGTTGAATGCACAATTTCCATGGATCTAAGTTTCATTTATTAAACCTTTTTGTTTTATAATGCCAACTGAATTCTTTGCGTTTCTTTATCTACCCATAAATATGCTAATGAATATAAACTCTTGTGAATCCAAGTTTACTTAAGTAATAAGCAATGTCAGAGCATAGTTTTCATATCTTTAAACAGCCATGTGATGTCATTTTGCCTTAACACGTCTCATCGTTTGTATAAGAAGTGTCGATAAGGTCAAACTATGCATTTTCGCAAATTTTTACAACTTTTCCATTGAAAATTTAAGCAACGCAATAAAATTGCAACAGCGCCAGAAAAAATATGTACTCCTTCAAAACATTGAGGCACTGTCACAAATTCGCTGTTCGCTTTACTTTACGACCCGCCGCCGCCAGCTGTAGACAGTAGTTGGCCTAACTGCCGTAGACAATTCTGCCGGAGACACCCATTTGCAATACCGCACCCATTTTGGCATTGACAGGCCGTTTTTTTATGAGCGCAGGCGGGTAATTAATCTCTGACATGTCTGCCGATAGTAATACAAAATACGTACCACGAAGAACAATAAAAAGACGATTGCTTGCAGACTGACAGCCACCAGCGCCCAACGCCACTTTGGCACGTTTAAAGTAATCAACACGTGCGTAAATAGACATTGCGTGTTTGCATTTTACATTTCCAGCGAAACATAATAATACAAAAATTTAACAAAATACGATGCGTTGCGGCAGGTTGGGATGTGAGTTTGCATGCAACAACAGTCAGCGAATGATGTCTATTTACTCAAATTGATATGTGAGTTGTTTGCCTACAAAACGAAAGCAATGTTTGAAAAATAATGGAGTGTTTATCCCTTCCCTAAATATTGGACGCAACAGTAGGTACTACGATAGAAGGGTTAGCAACAGTAGGTAGTGGCTTGCAATGTGCGGGAAGTGTGAAATTATCGGGCAAAAATAGAGTCTCCATGAAAATTAAATACTCTGATCTAAGCTCACACATCCTTCACCCCTCGTATCGCGACTGGCCTCGCAAGGCATACGAAACGAACTGCAATGTACTCCAGAGGAAGACTAAAGAGATAACAGTCTTCATAGGTCGGCTTGGCATATTAATAGCAGCCGTCCAAGAAACGCATGCAGCTTCGCAGCCTTTCCCACACCCACAGACAAATACGCTGGCGAACGCCGGTTCCGCAGGGTAGTAAAAAATTTCCCGGCAGCTATTCTAGCTAATGAGCGTGCCTATCTACGCCAGGAAGATCCCGGGGATCCTCGCCTGAAGGACCTTAATTTGGAGATTCGGCAAATGGAAATCAGCATAAGCGAAAAAAGTGGTAAGAGCACTTGAAGGCCTGTAACTTTGCATTTGTGAGTAGGCTCTGGTCAACCGTGAGGTCCCTGTTCACCTCGACGAGGCCCGACGAAGGAGTGGAAATTTCATTCGATGGTCGCACCTCGTCGGACCCGAAGAAATGTGCAAGCAATTTAACCGGCAGCTCCCATTGCATCCTATGGTAGATAAGGTCAAACGTTGGGTGACCAGGGGGCTGTACAAACTGCCCAAAAACAGTGCACCACTTACTTTCCCAGCGGCAAAGTGACGGTGGGACGGAGTTCGCATGCTGATGCTAAAACATTTGGGGCCCGCGGGAGTGGCATATATCACGTGAGACATTGAGGTTTTCTCCCTCCCACAGTCATCAGTTATTTTCCGAGATCAAGCCTTGAACACTAGAAGAATAAAACAAGGGGTTCCACAAGGTGGTGTCCTCTCCCCTTACTGTTCAACTTCTACATCCCGAAGATCCCCCAGCCACCTGAGGGAGTTTCCCTGATCCCATACGCTAAAGACTGCTCGATATTGGCGTCTGGGAATGAAATTGATGACCTCTGCTGAAAAGTAATAGGCTATCTCTCCAGTCTTTCTCGCTTCTTTACTGCAAGGAGCTTAACACTCTCCCTAAGGAAATCAACGGCGACCCTCTTCACCACCTGTACGAAAGAGGACAGGCTTCAATTACGCAGCCACGTCGATGGCACACCGATTCCGACAATGAACTACCGGAAAATTTTAGTGGTCACCTTTGATAGCCTGCTCTCCTTCTTCGCGTACACAACCGCAGTTGTCAATAAAGGTCACAGCCGCAACAAGGTCCTCAAGTCGCTCGCGGCAGCACCTGGGGCAAGGACAAAGAAACGTTGTTGGTAACATACAAGGCAATTGGCCGGCCGGTTCTGAACAATACTGCGCTTGTTTAGTAACCGGGGACTAGTTTGACGCAGTGGACGAAACTACAGACTTGTCAGAACGCCGCACTCCGGACAGCGACAGGGTGCCTTTTGATGTCGCCTGAGCACCACCTAAACAGGGAGACCCAGTAAGTAATTTTTAATGCTTCCCTTAAGGGAGCACAATAATACCGTGAACACCCTCACAGACCGTTGCTAGAGGAGGAGTCTCCGCCAAGGCACGTAAGGGGCACCTATTCATTTACAAGGACGCAGTCCAGACTTATATTGACCAACCACTGGACCCGACGACGTACCGATGAGCGATCAACGGAATTCGTAGGGTGTCGGTCACCACCTACCACGACTCCGGGCCTATGAATGCAGTGATCGGTGCCCAATCACCACCTGTAACAGGTAAGGAGCTTCAACTGCCAAGAGAGACCGGCGTTACCTTGGCCCAGTTACGGTCTGGATACTGTAGCCGCCTCAACAGCTACCTGTTCAGACTCGACCCCAATATCCCCAATGAGTGTCCGACTTGACTAGCACTCCTCTCCCTTTGGCCCGACCCAGTTAAAACTGCCCGTTTCCTGGGCCTGAGCTTGACGACAATAATTGAGGGATGAACCGAAATAGGCGAGGCTTAGTAGTGACTCTACAACAACAAAAACAGGAAGTCGCTTAACACGATTATCACCAGGAAAAAGCATGATGAGCCGGAAATACGTGTGACTTCTTTGGACTTAACACGATACCGACACTGGTTTAGCACGAACAGGCTGGTAAGCTACATTAAAACAAAGCTGGATGCTTGCCTTAGATTATACAAATTCAAGTTATCAATCAATTCACTTCTTGGTCTCATTTTTGTTGCCGTCTACTCTCTCGGCATGTGTTCGCGTTTTCCAACTAACTTTCAAAACAATTCTGAGCAATGGTAGGACAGGGTGAAAAACAACATAGCATGTCAAGGGCCATGTATGAAGAACTTTTCTGTACTCAACGCGCATATTGTTTCTGCTTTTTGTTGACAAAATTGTGACAGAGACAGTTGTGTTGCATACTAAGTATGCACATTAGCATCTACAAGTGCCAACAACTACGCGGCTGTTGAAAGCGACCATCTCGCGCAAAGCTGTGAAGTGTCCGCCGTTGAGTACTTCCCAAAAGTTGTTGTTTTAGTTTCTACCACAGGCGCTTCGTTGGCTTTGCTGTGCAGCATGCTTTTTTAAATTTAATTGTTTTTACTTTCGATGTGCTGATATCGCAGTTCTTAGTTGTTAGCTGTCGCTGCCCCGCCGTGCATCAAACACCAGTTGGATTGACAGTTTTGTCATAAGTGACAATGCAGCAAATGAGCCAACCATAAAGCGAGGCGAGTGCAAAAATATATTAAGAAGGCAATGGATTTGGTAGATCTACGAAACAGCGACAAAGTCCAAAGGAATAATGAATGACTCATGCATTTCCGCTGGCACTAATATTCTATTTTCATTTTCATTTCTTTTTATGTACCCATCGTTTATGCAATCAGCGTGAGTCACTCTAATATTTGTTGCTGGTTTTGTTATTTCTTTTCTTTCAGCACTCCATAATCTAAACTTTGCAATCTTTAATTGCATCCGAAAACGGAAATGAAGTCGTCGCTGCCAAGAGCCACAGAGGCAGGCAGACAGACTGGATAAGTTCATAATAACAGCACTTATTTTTTTCGTTCCGCTTGATGAGCAGACGTGTGGGTGTCATGCGCAGGCATATCGATTTTGAAAACTCCATAAGTTAGTGTGTTGAAAATGGAACAATGCGATTCCCGATTTTTGTTGCAGGCTTGACTGAAGCGAGCAAATTTTCGCAGAGGAGGTAAAATAAATATTTACTCAGATACAGAGTACATTGGGAGAAAGAAAGACAAAAGTGATGAAACAGGTTTGCATCCTTACTATGTAGACTTAAGTGCTTGAATCGCTTCGTCTGCAGACCTGAACATCTATAAAGGTAAATTGACTCTTCCTCGTCCTCATCATGGCAGCTTCTGTAGAGAGTACTTGTTGGTATTCGCCACCGTTGAAGCATTGATACTATAGCCCAATGTCCTGGGATGACACCGGTTAGGACTCTTACTGCATATCTATTGAGTTTCAGTATGTCCCCTGTCTTTTCACAGTCTTCCCGTTTGTTCCACAAGTCATTTGTCACGGCCATGGTGAAGTATTCATTAATTTTCCTAACGTGATCACTAACGGTGGTAGTACGGAGCTATCTGCTGCTTCTATTCTCATTTCTGAGCCGCATCTGTCCATCTCATCAGCCGACGGATTGACTTCAATATTAATATTTCCGTAAACCCAGCATAGAGTTACGTTGATACGGCTTCGTGACACCAGCGTGGTGCGACGTTTCCATAAAGTTCCCAAGTTTACTACTTTACATCCTATTGCCTTCAGTGCTGTCTGAGTAACGACAAAAATGGTGGATTTGTTTTGTGTAACCCTAATACTAAGTAAAAGATTAGCCGCCCTCTCTATAGCGTAGATTTGCGCTTGGAAGAAACTGCAGACAAAAGAAGAGGTTGATCTGCAGGTCCTTCGAGTAGACACCGGCTCCTGCTGCGTGCTCGAAATTGGTTGACTTCCACGTTTTGGTCCTTTTGAACCTGAGAGCGCTCTTTGCGGCCGTATCATGGACGAAAATATGAAACGGTTCCAAGTGAAATATCATGTTTAGCCCTTCCTGAGGTTCACTACTCACTGCCACCGATATGCCGATGCATGTGAGTCTTTGCACTTTTCCTATTATTTTCTTGTTTTTTTCCTTTATCTAGAGCCCTCCATCATACCAAGGATGCATGGGTTGCAATTGGTCTGGTGACTGTGGTGTATATCCCATAGGCGACGTACGGTACTAGTCCACACTGCTAGGGATTTATGGGCTCTCTCCTCTAAATTCTCTTTTCAATTCAACTTGGTGTCCAGAATAATTCCAAGATATTTTTCTTTGGAGGACAGTTTCAAAGTCGATATATAACCCAGTGCAATCTCTATTAGTTCACCAATCGTCGACAGGAATTTGCCAGTGATGAGTATCACTAAGTTAGCTAAGTTAGTTTTAGAAATTTCCAGAATTTCTTTCACAACCGGGAGTCAGAGGAGAGGGGATAGTACGCCCCCCTGTGCGTTCCGTGCTCACAGGGTTCCTTGTTTCAATAGCCAGAATGTCGGCAAGATTGTATTCCTTAAGTTCCAGCGCACAAGAGTATTGTAAAATAGCGGGCATTACGCCTACCGGTCCCGCAGATCAAAAGATTTGATGGCTTAAGCGACTTTTTCATTGTTCACAATATCTGAAGCCTCTTCTATAGGAATACGAAACTGATTTGTCACATGATTTCTGAAAATTTGGACGGAAAAAATTGTCTGCCTGGAAAATGTTTGTCTATTAAACATTCAAGGGTCTTCTGGCTGGAGATCGTCCAAGTGCCATCTGGCCTCCAGTCTTCCAGTCTTCCTCACGCCGGCTGCGTTTATTCTTATTGCTTCTACTTTTCAAAATATATACCTCACTCACCAAACACATTTTTGTTTGAACGATACAATCAAGTTAGCAGATTATAAGGACTTACAAGTAAATTATATGTATTAGATAGTTATATTCAACAATTTATATTGAGCTCGAGGCCGTTTTAAATGAAAATTTTTATTGTGGAAAAGCTACTATAATTTGAAAAAATGGTAGAAGTGATAGCTATTTCGGAAATCACCACATTTCCTCATCAGACTTCTTTCAGTAGGATTCGCACCGACGATCCCACTGACTCAGCCAGTTGCCTATGCACCGTGCTAAGTACGCCTTGTAAATTATCGTTTGCTAGAAATAGATAGAAGTAAAAGTTTTCAAACAAATTTACGTCTCTGGAAGCCACCTATTATACATTTAGGAATGCCAGTCTGCGCGAATAAAATCCACTTAATTCGTCTCTTAACAGCGTCCAGCATATTAAAAATGCAAACAATTCGCACTTGCGCAGATGTATGCAGGAATATGTGTATGGCAATTTGTAAACGCAAATAAGCGCTTCCGTTGCTTCCATCTAAACGGCCGGCAACAAGCAGCAGCAGCAGCAGCAGTTCGCATCATCTTCTTTCCCTCTAATGTTGTTGTCCAGCCTATTGTTGATGGCTTACGAGTAAGTATTTGCCTCTGACTCATCGGAGTGCTGATCCTTGCGTGCCTCAAGAACAGTGGCGTTCAAATGCTGATTGCTGACAGCAAACTTTGTCATTCGCTGTTAGCTCTACACTCCTGCTGCTCTTGCCACAGACGCCGCCACCCATCAGGCACTGCCAGTTCGGTCACTGACTGTCACACCAGTTACCGCTGACTGCCGTCTGTATGGTGCGCCTTTGTTTTTGTTGTGTTACCACTGTCACCGCCGCTGCTGCTGGTGCATTTGTTGTTGTTGTTTGAATGGTTGCCGCACACAATCACCGCTTTGCATCTCAGTTTACACATTAATTATCACCTGTTGCATCTGCTTGCTACAAATTTTTTACGCTCGCATATATTACAAATGTTTGTTGGGCTGTGATGCTGTTGTTATTGGCGTTGCTATGACTGCTCTTGCAATGCAAATACGACTAGCCGCCGAGTATCACTTAGCACGATGTCCTCTTGGATCATTTGCTGATCTTTTAGCTGCCCTGAAGGTTAGTTGTTGCATTTGCTTACCTAAGCATGCATGTAAGATGGTTCATCCGCTGCTGGGTCTCGCTTGGGACTGCAGAAATATATTTATACGTGCAGCTGACAATTATATTGTTGCAGTGGCAATGACAGTGGCAACGGTAGCACTTCAGGCGCACTATAGTACATGCGAACTGTGTGTGTGTGTGTGTGTTGATGCAACGATGACAGCGGCGGCAAGCAGCAGCAGCAGCAGCACCAGCACCAGCACTACGAGTAGCCGTTGGCAATAATAAACATGACAGTTGACAATGACTTTTAATGTTTGACTGCATTTTTACACGGGTTTTTCCCTTTTGCACATGAGCGGATGCTCATGAATAAATGCGCTTCTCCATAGGTACACCAAGCACTTGAGCACAACATACATACATACGTACATATAGACTTAACTTAAGTCTGCACTTCAATTTATTTTATTATCGCATGCTACCTTCTGCACCAGCAGCAATTGCCAAAGGGAATTTATTTATTATAATTGATATTGGCTCTATCGTAAAATAAAAATTAATCCTAGCACTTGACAATTATGAGTGCAGCAAAAGGATAAGAAGCGACTATCCTGCTGGCAGTTTTTTCTCGGGCTCGCAAATTAACTTGCGGAAGCAGTAAAATAATAAATATATATACATTAAGGTATTTGACTATTCGCCTTTTTTCCAAAACCGGTTTTCGAGTTATTCGAAAAATTTCAATTTGAAAAAAAGACCCGGTTCCCTATTTTGAAATTAAGAAATAAACTGGTTTTCATACAGTTAAATTGCTTAAGTTGGTATAAAGTCATAACCAAAAATCCATATATTAATGCGGTAACATTGCTGCATTTCTTTATTCATTCTGAACGTTTGGAATAAACTTGTTTGTTTACTTATTCTTTAGAACGTTCCTAATGACATGCTAACGCATATTTCAAACGCATTCTGTTCATTCCGGCTGTGAAATGAGATTATCCGGAATGTATAAAGGAACGCGATCATAAATTTTGTCAAACAACAATTTTGTTTAAATATTTCCCTATTTGTATATAGTTGTTGTTGCAACCTGTTCAATTTCAGTTGTTTTGTGTTTTGTTTTACTTCGTATTTGAATTTAAACTTTGTAACCGTTCAAATACAATACCGCGAACGGCGAATTTTTGCCCATCGTCAGCACCTTTCGCCGAAAAATTACGCCCAGTAAAATACAACTACTCCTTCTTCTTCTTTATTGCCGCTGTAACCGCCTAAGCGATTTTGGCCGAGTCCAAAACAGCACGCCAGTCATTTCCCTTCTGTGCTAACTGACGCCAATTGGAAATGCCAAGTGAAGCCAAGTCCTTCTCCACCTGGTCTTTCCAACGCAGACCAGGCCTTCCTCTTCCTCTGTTACCAGCATCGCGGCCCGTGTTGAATATTTTCAAAGCAGGAGCCTTTCTGTCCATTCGAACGACATGACAAAGCCATCGGAGCCACTGAATTTTAATTCGCCGCACTATGTCTATATCGTTGTAAAGCTCATACAGCTCATCGTTAAATCGTCTGCGATATTCGCCATCACCAACGCGTAAAGGTCCAAGAAATAAATCTATCGTCGCGAAGAGTCGTCGAACAAATTTCGTCGTTTGCTTTGTTTGTGCGCGTTCTCATATAACTCAATTGAGGGATTCATAACGGTGTCGTAAGTGTCGTATTGTTGTATATCGTAATCTTTAAAAGCTTAAACCAACATTTTTTTAACACTGCGAAAATTCATAATATTACTTTGACGGTACTTTGCGAACCCCCTTAATATATTTTTAGGCGTTTAAAGTTTACTACATACAACAATACGACACTTACGACACCGTTGTGAATACCCTAAGTGTGTTTTAATTTTTACAATGAACACTCGCGGCGAAAAATTCGCCGTTCGCCGGCATTGTCTTTCAGCGGTAATAAAAATAAATATGAATATGAAGAAATAAATGGCAACGATTAAGACAAAGCGAATGTCAAATTTATAATAACGACGAAAATGAAAATGAAAACATAAAAAGAAATACATAAAAATCAGGGTAAATTCAGTCATAAAAAATATCGAGTAATCAATGTTTATTCATTTATCGCAACATATCGAATTATTCTAATTGATCAATATTTATTGAGTTGTCAAAATTTATACACACAGAAAAATAGTTGTCGAAATGTACGGATAGTTATCGAGCTGTACAAATTTATGGGATTATCGAAATTTGTCAAGTTAATCAAATTTATAAAGTCGATTTATCGGATCGTAGTATCTGGACTTTTAAAAATATATTGAGTTATCGAAATTCCAAGGTTATATAAATTTATCGAGTTATCACTGCTTATCGAATTTTTTCATGATACCAGAGTGTAACGAGTTACTGAAACTTGTCAATAGCTTTCGTTAAATATGGATCTTTAAAAGTTAACCGAGTTACCGAAACTTATAAAGGTATCCAAAGTTTATCGGGTTATCGAGATATACATATTTTTAAAGTATCGTAATTTATGGAGCACTCGAAATGCGCAGTTATCGAAAACTATCAAATAGCAAAAATTATCGAATTTTGTTGAGTTATCGGATTTTAATGTAGTTGAAAAACAACAAAGCTGTTGGAGCTGACAGCCTGTCAGCTGAGCTATTCAAGTACGGTGGCGAGGAGTTAATAATGTGCATGCATCAATTCTAATGCAGAATATGGTCAGGTGAACGCATGCCCGACGACTGGAATTCAAGTGTCTATATCGCTGTAGTCCATAAGAAAGGCGACCCCGCCATTCGCGCCAACTACCGCGGGATCAGCCTTCTAAGCATAGGTTACAAGATCGTATCGAGCGTATTGTGTGAAAGACACAAGCCCACCGTCAATGAACTGATTGGACCTTATTAGTGTGGCTTTAAGCCTGTAAAATCCACCATAGACCAGGTATTCACAATACGCCAAATCTTGGGAAAGACCCGCTAGAAAAGAATCGACACTCACCACCTATTTGTCGAATTTAAGGCCGCTTTTTTGCCTATACGTCGCTATGTCTGAATGTGGCATCCCCCCAAACTCAGACGGCTGTGTAAAATGACGTTGAGCAATACCATCAGCTCCGTCAGAATTAGGAAAGACCTTTGCAGGCCGTTCGCCACCAAACGGGGCTTCAGACAGGGCGACTCTCTTTCATGTGACTTCTTTAATCTGATGTTGGAGAAGATAAAAAGATCTGCAGAACTGAACCGCTTAGGACCAATTTACTACATGAGCATGCAATTTGAAATCAAATATGATACATTTTTATCTCCAAATCACCTAGGATATAATTTTAAGACTAATAAGGGGTTTCCCTTAAACTGGAAAAAGCCTTGAAAACTCAGAACTTTTATTGAAAAATCAAGATTTCAAAAAACCGCCTATAGATATTCAAAAAGAAAACGGTGGAAACCGGTTTGGAAAAACCGAATCAATCACCCTAATATATGCATTAGACTGTCCCCAACCAAAACTGTTTTTTTTTCTAACGCATACCCCCTCATTTTATTGGGTTTGTCTTAAAAACTGTTCAAATAAAATTTTATGCAATTCCGACCACGGCAACCCGTGCCGACTTGCAGTCAAAGTTATCAGAATAATCTTTGTGCAGTTCGCATGTTTTGTTAACTTACTCATTTTTTTTCTATATAACGTGATATTACTATACTCTCTACAGTATTAGGGCGTAATATTTAGTAAATCTGTGTTAGAAAATCTTGACTGCAACTTTCAAAACCGAGCAATTTAGCCAAACTTTCTTCTTCTAAGGACGTTATAGGATTTCGCCAAACGCCGCAAACCAATAATAACAAATTTGATGAGAAATTCTGCGCTTCCATTGAAAATGGTCGCTTCTTGCAGAGGCACGACGAGAGCCGTGATAACGCGAACTTTATGGAAACACTGCTTGAATTTAAGAAAGGAACTGAGACATCTTCATCGGAGAAGAAAGAGAAATTGAAACACGTCAAAATGTTCGTAGTTCTGGCTTCGAGATCGGCGCGAATTCCTAAACTAAGATAGGATCATTTAAAATCGGCGAAACCCCTAGTCTATACTAATGGAATCAGTGTGAAGCATGGTACAATAATTACAGTTATTGTCTTCCTAGAGATCAAATATTCCGATCTGCGTTAAAAAGTGTTCGGCACGAGGCGATTTTGCGTTGAACTCACGCAGGGTTGCAAGAAAAAAGAGTTGAATGGGTAAATGTTGGCTGGCGACCAACTTTGTTGAAAGCGATTAGTTAAAAGGCCGTTCAACCAAAAGTAGAATGCAAAGTTGAACAATGCAAACGCCCTTTTATGGCGAATATTTTGACATTTTTTTATACTTTGATATTTTTAGCCATTAAGTTTTTTTTCGTGCAACCCTGCGTGAGTTGAACGCGAAAGTTGCCTGAAAAATCGCCTCGTGCCAAAGCCTCATTATTTGAAAAATATTATTGTTGCCCACACTAAAAGGTTTACGGTATATACCATATATGTCCACGTATTTTTTTTAAACAAACCTTCTTGCAGAGAACTTTTTTTTTGTTTGCAAAAGCCGAAAAATAAATACATATTTGCTTTGTAAACAATTGAAATGATTTTATTGCTCACTTTATTTCATATTTTATTTTATGTACGCTCCACCTGTTAGAAAAATTTTATCAATTTTAAATTGTTAAAATAAATAAAATATTACAATGCGGTTATCACACTAAAGGAGTCTAAGAAATTTTACTGCCGAAAATATTTTGGTAGTGGGTTGCCGCTTATTTAAAAAATTGTATTCAGTTAAAATGATAAAATAAGGTAAATACTGAATTAACTGCCCTTTGAGGAAAGTGCATAATATGCAGTGTCGAGTTATAAGAGTATAAATTAAATTTCCAGGATTAACTACTTTCGAAAAAATATTAACTGACACCTTTACTCAAGAAAGAAAAGTAATAAAATTTGTTTAAAAATGTCACTTCATAAAGCTCTTCAAATCTATTTAATTTTTTATGAATGAAGCCATACAAGTTGTGGAAGGGAGTAAGAACACAAAAATACTTTTAAGGTGCAGTGACGCGTGCCGCGTATTTGTTACTTTTTTAATAAAAATAAAACAGAATTTAAGAAAAATCCGAGTTTTTAACCAAAATTTACCTCTATTGTATCCTACTTGCCTATAACGAAATTAATAAACACTTTATTTAACCTCAATTTACATCGCCATTGGTGTAAAAGAGATAGAAAATTGGCATTGACGCTTACAATTTAGCGCAGATGATAAATGAACCGCGGAAAATCGCCGCCAGGCACTTAAGTCATAACTCAAGCAGATTGCCGCCTATGAAATGAGTACAACCAAGGTGTGTTAGCATATGTATGTACATACATATGTGCGTAAGTATGCCAGACTGCGTGAATAAAGAATTCAAATAGTTAGGTATGAGGATAACAGCTAGGCATTTTGCAAACGATGAACATATAAAGGCAATGTTCCTGAAAAAAAAAAACAGAAAAAAAAACCGAAAGCCAAAGCAAGCAAGCCAAGCGACACGTTGAGACTTACGCAGCTCACCTTGGCCGTGACAGCCATGAAGAAGGCGTCCTCTTTTGCCTCAAACGTACTGCACTCTGTAATACGTACAGCGAAGGCTTCCCGCCCGCGCTCTCCTCCCACACAGCTTCAACGTTCAGCTTGCCATCGCCACTGCCATTGCAATGGCTGCATGGGAAGAGTTGGGAGTTTGTGTGCGCTTTGCGATTTTTGCATTCGCTTTACATAAATTAAATTATAAAATACTTTATAGGCGCGAGCAGCTATCTCCGGCAACTATGTACGTTTGTACAGCAGCAGCTCACCTTTGCTTTGCCGCTAAAACTAAGAGGGTGGACATGTTTTCAATTCTCTACAAGCGCAGCAACTCCTTTGTGCGCCCGGGCGTCTCCTTCAACGGCAGAACACAGTTTCATCGGAGTTTCAGTCACTTTTAACTCTGGCGGCAATAATTTCGTGAATGCCAGAATTATTCTTCTCAGCCGATGTACTTTCCAGCCGCATCGCGCAGTGACTTTATTTTATATATTTATTTTCAGTTTATCAATTTTTTTTTTGTTTTTGTTTTGTGGTAGTCTCCATGTATAACTTTTTGCTAGTGCCACGCCCACATTTTGTATTTATACGATCAGCAAATAACCAGGGGGTAGATTTTGTCGACGCAACAATTGCGGCTGCCGATGCAACTCCCAGCGCAGCTTGGCTTGGCTGTCTGTCCAGCAAGCCGAGCAGTCTGTGTACCCTGCATACCAGCACATTATGTATATATGAATGCATTGTTTGTGTTGTCTTATTTTTTTATACATACATATCTGTTTATGAAAAATTTTAATTTAATTGCAAATGTTTTCTATCATCATCGACTTAGTGGAGGGAAATAATTCTTTCTACCTCTCCTTCCCACCCAATAAATGCGAGAGTAATGAATGCATTCTTTGGGGCGTGTTGGCGTTATTTGTTTTTATGTCAGCCAGCGTGGTATTTCGGAGCATTTGAACGTTCAACAGGCACATGATTAATGTGGCAATTTATCGAGTTGTCTACACTTGGAGTGGCTGTTGGATTGGGAGTCGTAAGGCAAACGAGTACCTTTACTTTCGAAGCGTACTTCAATAAGGTTTGAAAAAATTTCACACGCACTTAGCAAACGAATATGGTGCGTAGAGTAATTTTGCTTCAGCGCTGATAAGCCCTTTACTGAAATCCAATTATTTTGCTTTTGAAGAAAAAAAAATTATTGAAAATACATAATTTTTTTTCCAGTTGGCAATTTGATGATTCTCAGGAAGGTAGTTTTTAATAATACCTCCTGCTTGGATGCTATCTGAAAAGATCCTCGACTAGCCCTGATATCTGTAGGCAGCTGAGAATATCTGGTTTCAAAGATATGGAAAGCAAATATAAAACTCTCAAATGTATGCTGCGTAATTTCTTTCTTTTTTAGTTTGAGGCTCTACGGCTTCAAACAATAATAAGGGCGGGCTCCGAGGGAGTTACTTTATTGCGACAAACTTTATGTGCGTTAATGAATAATAATAATAATAATAATAATAATAATAATAATAATAATAATAA
>NW_023458559.1:55527531-55579584 GCF_013731165.1 Rhagoletis pomonella
AATAATAATAATAATAATAATAATAATAATAATAATAATAATAATAATAATAATAATAATAATAGATTGGCGCTTACACATATGTTAGTGTTTGGCCGAGCTTCTCCTCCGATTTGTGGGGTGCGCCTTGATGTTGTCACACAGAGGGGAGGGACCTACAGTTTTAAGCCGACTCCGAACGGCGATTGTATATTTATAAGAGGCTGTTTTTCATGGCAGAAATACGCTCGGAGGTTTGCCATTGCCTGCCAAGGAGTGACCTTTGTTAAGAAAAAACCTTTTTTCTAAATTTTTTTTGCGATGTCTCTTTGACCAGGGCTTGAACCCTGCGCTTATGAATAGGTGGCGATAAAATCGAAATTACATGTTTTGAAATGGAAATTGTCGATTTTGGATGGAGAAGACAGGAAACGTTTGTGTATCAGTCTGCAATTCGTGAGACGTGGGGTTTCCTCCACCAGCCCACAAAAGGCTCGGGATCATGCAAGCGCATTTGGGCTCCATGCTTTGCGATACAGTCCGCCGTTTCTTTGCCTTCTTACCCTTCATGTCAAGGTGGTTCAAAAAAGTTTTATAGCTATCCACAAGCTGCCTGACTATGCGAATAATATTTATTCGGACCCCGTTTGCCCTTCTACGAAGACATTCGCGAACATAGACTTCGATTGCGAAGACTTCCGCCTGGATCATGATGGATGTGCCCATTGGCAAACTTTTCTGGAATATTGATCAAAGTACGTCTGCCACAGTACACCCGTTGTCTACCTTCCATCCGTCGGTATACCATACTTGGGACCCTTCGTCAATTATAGTTATTATCGCTTGACAGCAGTCCCTTTCAGAAATTCCAACTATGTAGTGTTTATAGAAGGATAACTTGGAATCATCCAGAAATGGCTTGAGAACCTTCAAATGACCCCGAAGACTCCACTTTTCATGCTGGCCGTATTGAGCAGCGGCAGGGCGCCACAGAAGGTTTCTTTTTCAATCAAAATAGACAAGGAAAAAATGCCCGTAATACCAATACGTTCATTTGGGTGGTATTCCCCAAGCCTTACCATGAAACCTCTGACAGGCATAAAACGTCCTTGTAGACTTTTTGGTAACATTCGAAAGATATGAGTTGCAATTGAGCCTTTTGCCTAGAGTTAAAGCTCAACCAGTCACCGAAGGAGCGCCCTTCCGTTCCTGCCGTCCATATCAACATATGAAATTTCTGTTGCTAGAGAGAGAGAGAGAGAAAAAGCAATGACAACGTCTCCTTCACGCTGTGATGAGGTTTCTTTAACACGAGAATCTCATAAAATAGGTCGTGTCAGCTGACACGGTCTACGGTTAAACGTCGGTAGCTGGTTCAGCTATTACGCCTAGATACTTCTTTTGAGCACTCAGTTTCTGTCCCTGGCAAGTAGGGTCTAGTGAAGTTGACTTTCCTTCTTCTGGTAAATGGGACAATGGTGGAATTCAGTAGGTTTATGTGCAATAATTATAGAGTCGCGGAATCTACCAAAATCCAATCTAGCCTAGCAACCTACCAAATGGAATTAAACCTACCAGTTTTGGTAGGAAAAGCCCATGTGTGGCATAGTTGCGTATGTATCGTATACGGCTCGTAGCACCATGCGCCGTCATCTAAATCGTTTACTCGCACGCTTTAACTTAAAAGTCATATTATTTAAAACTAATTAAATATTAGCGTGGAACCATAAGCTAGTCGAAGGCAGCATACAAATTTTGGATAATTGTCTGTATGTTTATCATAGGAAAACTTTTTTACGCAATAGTTTAATATTCTAAAAAAATTTCAGATAATTTTAAAGTTAGAAAGAAGATAGGTAGTGCTCTCATCTAATGTTTAATTGTAGTTACTGTATAATGCCTTTTTGACACATTCATCCAAATTTATATCTGTTATTTTGAAGAAAAATTTCCATCGAAAAAATCTTCAACTATTGACTCTGTCTTACCAAATCAGGCCTTATATAAGCTAGACCGTAATCGGTTTGACTATTTTTTTTTCAAATTTGTGATTTAAGCTGCTAGATCATCACGCTTGCTCCCCATATCTGGCACTGGCAAACATCCATTTCCCTCTGGCCCAACAAATATGTAGCCTCGCCCAAGTTGGTGGCGAGGTCGTAGCATCTTTAGCGGCATTATATTTGGAAAAAATCGTAAGGACATTAATATTAATAAACTTAACTACATATTGCATACAAACTTCAAATTGGAATTCCAAGCCAAAAGCAAGCAGCAGTACCATGCAATTTGATATAAATTTCTAACCTTCAATAGAAATGTGCCCTGCAGGTCTAATGGCTACGAATAAAGTGACACTGCAGCTCAGAGGCGCCACTGTTATTTGCATAAATCTTAAATAAAAACCAACAAAAAGCAAAAAATAGCAAACGCAAGTGCATACAAAAATAAGAAGAAAGCAAACGCCTATAACTGACTTCAGTGATATTGCGCTGCAGTCAACTTTATCCTCGCGCCAAACAACACCCTCTTCCAGCTACTATGTGTACGAGCATGTCTAAGCGTTTAGTGGGTAGTATATGCCTTTGGGAAATAGGCAAATGCTGCAACATAGCAAAAATGATTAATTTCGCAGTTGGTAATTTATGTAGAAACATAATTCACAGCTGGAGAATGCACAGGGGCATATACGCCGAACAATAGCTTGAAACGGCAGAAGCATATGAGCACATACATATGTACGTATGTATAGTAATAGCATGTGCGAATGTGTGTCAGGTATGTATGAACGCTTTCTTAAGCGCTTACACATGCAAGCTTAATATAGAACATTCAAGTGCTTGTCCAATTTTGATGCAGCAAATGTTGAATGTTGCAAAGGATTAAAAATCGCATAAAAAATTATGCCAGTCAAGCACTCGGGCAGTCAGCCGACAGTCGACGGTCGACGGTCGACTGGTTAGAAGCAGTGAAGAAGCCGTATAGTGGATCAGACAGCGACTTATTGCAGAAGTCTGGCTAAGAATAGAGCGTGCAGATTGTGTGTACATATGTATGTATATCGTTATGTTGCACGAATGTAAAATTGTAATAAGTAGTTATGACTGTAAAACTGCATGTGACCTTGTACCTAACTAAAGTTGCACTGCAAGAAAAGCGAAATGCCCACTGTGGGCAATCTAATTAAATTTAACAAATGTGTGTAGCTAGGTCAGGCGGCCGGCAGAAGCTCAAGGGCACGCAAGCGCGACTAATGACTTGCGATATTTGCAATAACTCCGAAATACCGGATGGGTAGCTTATTGGCTGCAGAGTTGCCTGCAGTTGCTGCGAATACTTCACACTGTGCATACATGTGTGAAACGAGAAGATTTCTTGCTATGTAGACTCTTTGAAATACGCGAAGATTAGCTGTCTACTTACTTACCTAGTTACATACATACAGCCGCGTGATAAATGTACTGCATGTGGACATTAATTTGACATGTGGCCATTTTGCGCAGTCTATAGTGGGATATCAGTTAAACGATTTATTATTAATTTCATACAAAAGTAGTGGGCTAACTATTTGAATGACAAATGAACAAAAGGTCTTTTGAATTTTGAGTCTACATTCGACGGCGCAGGAGGCATCGCTCTTAGGTACACTGCCAGCAGCAATCAGCACGTCGATCAGCTGACACGCGTTGCGCTACACGCAACAACGATTTATGTAGACTCTTTTTTTCATGAATATCAGGGCATAACATAAAGTTCACTTCAGTAGAAGAAGCAGAAGGGTTGATTAATTGTTCGCGTATTCGCTGATAGCATCTGAGCTGAGGAGCTAGCCCTTTTCGCTCATGTTCTGCTACAATGTGGCAGATACAAGTGATATCGGCGAGATTTTGAAATTAAAAAAAACAAATAAAATAAAGCGCTATAAGTTACTGGTAACTTGAATTTTTGTATTTTGTTGTGAGTGTATGTATGCAAATGCCCTTTGGGTATATGAAGTAGCGCGGCGAAGTTCGCGTCTTAAGTCTTTTGTTGTTTTCGGGATTGCCGCATTTTACACTGCCATAGGACATTTCATATGCACTTTTGGCTGGAGCTTTATTTAAAAATTACAAACGTATTTTTGTTTGCCCGAAAGCACTGAATTACTTTTAGGCTACCGTTTACCAACAATTTCAAACTAAAAAGTTGTTTGCAGCTCTCAAGAAAATCACAAGAAATATTTTTCAATGCTCGAAAAAGTACTTTGCTTTTGCTGTAAATATTCTTGAAGAAATAAATATACGAACATTTATTTCTTGAGTGCTGCAGACTGATTTAAGAAATTTTGTTAGAAGAAAATTACTTTTTTCCTCTTAAAGGTAAGAGTTTTGGCCAAAGAATAAATTAATGTTTTTTTAGATGTCGATAGTACCGATAATTTTACTTGTTTATTTTGTTGATTGATTTTTCCGAAAAATTACACTGAAGATGGCTCAAAACCGAAACAGGTTTGTCCCCAAACCAAATTTTACGGGTGTTTGCTCCAAAATATATATTTTTTACGCTTACTTTTGGCACAGAAAAAAAATCGAAAAGCTTCGTAATTCTCCAGTTTTTTTTTCGAGACTTTTTGAAATCATTATCGTTGGTTGTAGTGCTACCCAAGTTGACACTGAGGATTTACTTAGCGCATAAAAGTACCATTTTGGTGTAATTCTCGTTGACACTGGATCTCTTACCACCTCCTCCCAGTATTAGATCCATCCAACAACCTCCCGCCTTCACTGAGACGACGAGCTTAGTTCCATCTTCAATTCTTTAACTAGCTCAGACTTGGCTTCAGTAGATGATATAGCCATGGTGTGCCAGCCGAAGGGATCGACTGAACCAAAACCAGGCTTCTCCGAATACACCCCTATCGCTATATCGCAGTTCATATTTGACCTATTAATGTAGATAGAGATAGAGATGTAGATGGCTTCCTCATCGGCAGTTTGGCCCCTTATCATTCAAGCCAAAATCAGGGCTTGATACCGCCTAGTTCGTGGTTTTATTTGCTATCGAGGTAAGGCTTAAGCACGCCATGCCGGAAGAACCTGGATCCCCATAGCCCACATTTTCTGAGTCGTACTGCTGAATACATCGCAATAGGTAAGGATTGGCCCCTACTTATTGCGGTGAAAATCCAAATAAAAAGTTTCGATTTTAATCGACGTTAATGCGGTGCTTTCTGAGAAGTTTTGACTTTTTAGGGGATTTCGAGATTTTTCGGTACTATTTCGGGATTTTATCGGATACGTCAAGCATGCAAGATTATATCTAGGTTTTCCCCTGGAATTTTAAAAACTCCCTAAGATTAGCTATTTAAACACTGATGACCATCTTTAAAAACTCGAATATATTCAGCTGCAATCAAGTGCTTTTTGTTGGCTACGAATAACGCTGGATGTCGGACAATCTAGAAGAATACCAAAATAACTTGGATATTATACTGTCCCTCTTTATTGGACTTTCAGAATTAGTGCTGAGCGAGAGATGGATGCAAACTATGACCTGTCAAATTTCTAGGCAAACTTGGCCTAGGTAGGATCGAAAAAAGGTCTCGAAGCTTATATTCTTTAAAGAGGCAAGATATATCTCACACAATTGGTACTCTGACAT
Source organism: Rhagoletis pomonella (assembly GCF_013731165.1). Classification (NCBI taxonomy): domain Eukaryota; kingdom Metazoa; phylum Arthropoda; class Insecta; order Diptera; family Tephritidae; genus Rhagoletis; species Rhagoletis pomonella. Next base: position 55,533,151 of record NW_023458559.1, read on the forward strand.
GCCACTGCCTATACCTAAAGAAAACACGCAGAGTGCCTTACCCTATATGCTGCAGAATTTGCAAGAATTATGAGGGGGACGAAACAGTTCGCTACCTTCTCTATAGCTTCCGGCATTATCGAGAAGCAGATTGCGCTTTCTAATGTAACCTTTCTTTAGTAACCTTGACAAATTGCTAGATTTAAACCCATGGTGCCTCACGAGTTTCTCCTGGGATTCAAAATGGCTTAGCAAGGTGTTGTCACATCGGGCCTCCACCTTCTCGCCTATTTGTGTTCCTGTGTAGCAGTAACAGCCACATCTGCCTACCTGTTCTACCAGCAGTAGGATTCTCTAAATTTGTCTACCCTAAATTACTTCCGGCAAAAATCACTAATATCATTAACTAAATTTTTATTGCCGCTTATCTCTAAAAAAATAACAGAAATTATCGAGACAATTTTTGGAGTCTCTGTGCAGTCTATGCGTTACAGCTCTTTGAATTTTCCAAAAACACACCGTAATGGCTTACCGGTCTAAGGAAATAAGCCCTGGAAAATATATTTCTGGATGCCACAATGGCTATCTGCGAACGCCAAATAAACTGCATTTACATACTCGAACTGAGGCAAGCAATTTTTATTGTATAGTTTTTTTCACACCTCGTATTATACAAAAAAAAACCGTAGTGTAAAAATATACTAAAACAAAGTCCAACTGAAGTGAGGTCAAAAAATAAAATACCACGCATTGTAATTATGACGTCCCTGAAATAGTGTTGCCAATTGCTAATTGTTGACATTGAGGCGACAACAACCGCCTGTATCACCTTATTTGACTAAGTAAATGACCAACTCATTTCATGAAGGCGCAATTTATAATTTAATTTGTATATAATTTTCATAATAGCGTCATTTGCACGAATCCAAGAGGAAAATCAGTCATAAAAATAGCAAATAGACAAATGTTCAATTACAAAATTAGTATTTTGACGAATGTGGTGGTTAGCAGCAATTGCCGGCCATAACGTAATGACGCTGATGGCTTCAGTGCTGCCGCCATGGCGATAGCGGCGATGTTGTACGAGTATGAACAGCTGATAATGGATGAATAAATTATGAGTTAATAAGGCGAGTGGGAAATTAGTTGCTAATTTATTGTGTAATCATTAGTTACGATAGTGAAAATTAAGTGTGCAACAACATAAATTGGCAACGAATTGCAAATGCAAATAAGTGAGCGGTTGTCTGAGCCTCTGACTGAGTTAACATCCACTACGGTGAAGTTGAAAAATTGGTGTCAAAGTGATTAACGAATTTAAGCAGCCGATAAGCGCACATAATAGGCACCTGCTAATCGACAAGAATAAGCAGCAAATGTTGTGTCAAGTGGAAAACAGCGAGCGGCAAATAGCACACACCGACAGTGATATGGCTGTGTGTGCGCAAAGAAGCAGGGTCTTGGTGTCAAGTAATTTCCGAATTTCTTTTCTATGCATTCCTTTTCTTCAAAAAAAAAAAAAACAGAGTGGCGTCGTTATGTTTTTAATTTAAAAACTTAAAGCAAGAATTTTACGTACAGCCAAATTTCAAGCAATAATTTTCAATCTAAATTTGCATTGCGAGTATATTAAAAGATGCAGCGCTCAAATTAACCGCAGTGCCTCTAATTGCACAAAAAGACAAGCCTGCAGCACACGTTCCACAATTTGCGCTATCCAAGCTACCTTCAGCACATTTGCACTGCACAGCGTTGTTCAGCTATGGCAAATCGCTAAAATAGAATTGCAACTACCAAAGTGCTTAAGCAAGAAAATTAGCATTAGTGACACATGGTGAGCATTATAAGAAACAGCTTCCTCACTTAAAGTGTATGTCGCATTAACCACAGCCGTGGAAGTAATGAATTCTTCTTTGGTCGACTGTGACCAGGCAATGGGCCAAATGCGAGTAGAATTATAATTTTTAGTAATGAAAAAAAGAAGGCTTTGCCATGGAAACTGGAGAAGGACTCAGAAAATGTAAATTAAATTTTTCCCTTTCAGATACAAATCTTCGATAGCCAGCGCAGATCGAAAATCGAATGCAACTCATAATAAGGGCCTCTATTTTTGCATACAGTGTAGTTCTGCGTTGAATTCCCTTCTGCAAAATACGCATAAAATCGAACGGTATTTTTGTCAATAACCACGATTGAGAGAATACACAAAGGTTGCGGCGATCTCGGACCGCTATTCCTCTCTAAACGAATTTGACAGAATTGTTGTTTGCATGACGTCACACTTGTGCAACTTGTTTACGTTTTCCTTGCAACTTTTTTTCTTTTTCTTCCATTCTTGCTCACGTTTTGTCATGTTCAATGTTATCATATTAGTTTTTATTTAGAACAGGGGGTTTTGGATGTATTCCAAAATGGATGAACAATAATGATGAAATAACGCCCGCGTGCTTTATTCAATTTTTTAGGAAATGAAGCTCGCGGGCGTTATTGCCATATCGAGAGGGAAATAATGCCCACCGGCAAAGGCAAAGACTTCTGACGCCTTAAAGCACCTGTAATATAAGTTTGCACAAAAAAAATTACATACCGTTTATATAAGAGCAACAGCCGGACCACGTCCATATTTTTAGTTTTTTAGTTTTTTACATACAATAATTAAAAATATTTTCTTACCAAAGCACATTAGGTCAAATGATACATTTGGCTGTGCGAAAGTCCGATTTCGTAAAGGCAGTTTTACATTATTTTTTGTTGCCATTCTGTAGGGAATACTCCAAAATAACAGAAACTTCACTTAGTTTTTGTAAAATAAAAAACACCGTTATACAGCAATAAACCAAATTTACACTTTCAAAACGTTACTGATACGTTGTTTGCGCAACCGGTTTATTTTGTAAATTTCAAGTGCATTGTTTTTGCAAAGTTCGAATAAATAAAGGATAATTTTAAATGGGAAACAAAACTATATCTAAGTGAGAACCTATGTCCCAATTTAAAAAAGTTACTTTTTATCATTTGTTTGCAAATAAACTGACTTATTTGCATAACCTCAAATTTCTGATTTATTTCCATTTATAATTTTATGTAAGCTTTTACAATTTTGTTAACTTTCGGCAAACAAAATGGAATCGGAAATGCATAAAATAAGATGTAATGAGTTGAATTTGTTTTACTTAACTTGCCGTTTTTAGCCGTTTTCAAGAAAAACGGTTTTTTCTGGGCTATCATGCTATCACAAAAGGCAAGTTGTTTAAAGTTTGGCTGATTGGAAAAAGAAAAGCCTTTTTCGGTTGTCAACTATGTTGAAAAAAAATTTGGCGCTGCTGATATTTGCGAAAGTTCCATGAAACTCTTAGAAAAAAACGCGTATTTTTTACAATTATTTATCAAATAAATATGAAAATTATGGGAAACAATTTGGAAAGGATGCTAAAATATTTAGATCTAAAAACATAGCGTTTCTTGCTGATGAGGTTCTTTTCGAAATCGAAAAGCCAACTGTGTCGACCATCAGCCGGATTCTAACTTTCGCTATCGCTAAAGTGCTAAAATAGGATAGCTAACCTTTTTCCGAATTTTTAGCTATCTCCAAAAATATCTCCAACATTTTTTGGTGATAAATAATCCATTTTAATGGTGATAAATAGTAAAAATGGAAGTATGTGATAGCAAACAAAAATAGCAGCCTCAATTTGGATTACATTTCATCTCCTGTAGCGTAGCCGAGGCTAGCGCCTTCGCAAAAAGGCAAAACCTTGAGAGAACTTACGGACTGAAATCTCGATTTTTTTTACTCAAAGTGAATAGAGCTTTGAACATTCTTTTAACAAATTAGTTTCATAAACATTCGTATTCTTTTCAGGAAGTTACCAGCAATTTTTGGTAAATGTGCATTTGTATTCTGAATATAAATAATATCGGTGGAGAATTTGGAAATACTGAAACCTCAAGTGAAAACGAAGTGTTTTATGAAGACTAACTGCTTTAGGAATCTCTCCTCAAGATATATCTGCGAGACATGTAGTAAATATTTTTCTTTTTTTAATTTAGGAATTTCGATAATGCCATAACTAATCGCTAGAAGAAACCATTTATGTACATGTGACCATACTTATTTTATTATGTAGCTCATTTTAAAGGGGAGGGGGTTGAGTATGGTAAGAAAATAACTTGTGTCAAAACCAAGCTAATTGGACAATGTTTTTGAGTACTACCTAAACACATATACTCATCATTTGAACATACAAAAAAGCAGAAAAGTCTGTTTTACGAAAGCCAAGTTTGTTTAACATTTGATTTACTGCCTTTACACTTGTTTTAACGTTTGCCATCTTTTTACATTAAAATAATGCAATATTTTAGCTGCTATTAATTTCGCACAGAAAAAGTAATCATTTGACCTAATGTGCAAAGGTCTAATTTCGATTAACAAATGGCATTCCCACCCACATTTTTGTAATATAATATTTTATTTTATTTACAAATTAATTGGCTTCAACTTTTTTAAAAGGTAGCAACTCCCTAAACAGAGATTTCCTTCATGTTATAATCTACATTACAGACTATCTGCGTGCAAAATTTCATTGAAATCCGTTCAGTCACTTTATTGTGAAAGAGCAAAAACCATATTCACTCACTCACTCAAACACGCGTTGCAAAGTTTATGGTAAATGATGCCTATAACCTTCCCGGGGTAAAAACAAATAGGCGTGCAATGTTTCATTCGATTCCGCATCGCGATTCATAAGTTATAACTTATAAGATAACAAACATGTCATTACTCCCTCCCAAAATCTCTTATGGCGTCATGCATAACAAATTTTCGAAGGTACTTAGAAGTTAGGTATTATGGCTCCAGTCTACATATCGCGCGCTTTCTTCAAAGTATCATCCTTTTCTTTTCAATTTAGCTGAATTAAATTTTTCAAATAGATAGCAACCTGTAGAATATCTTCGGTAGTAAACCTTTTTGGTTTGATACCCATATTTCACTATTTATATTATCTTATCAAATAAACTTAATTAAAATTTTCAAACAGGTGGCAACCTTTCACAAAACTTTTTTCGGATGTGACACTTCTTAAGCCTTTTTCTTTTGACTTCAATTTTCAAACAGGCGGCAACTCTCTCATTTTTCTTTCTTCTATATTTTAAGTTAGACCTCTAGCAATAAATCCGTGAAAAACGCATTCAATTTCATGCATTAGTGTCCGAGTAATGCATGTAAAAATTGTTCATTTGTTCTCTTTAATATTTATTATGTACATACATCGACCTGTTACAATTTTGTTATATGTATTGATAAAATCGTCACAACGTCTGCGTACGCATATTTTTGACGCTGAATGTGTAGCAAAGTGGATCAAAAGTGATAAATTTTTCGATGACTTTTGCAGGGATATTTCTTTTTAAATTTTGATACTTTTCCAATGGTACAAAAAAATTCCAGTAGAAGTCAAAAAACTTGCCAGAGATGTTTACAAATTCTTTGCGCATAGTGCTAAAAGGGTGGAAGACTTTGCCGAGTCTCAAAACTAGGCTATTGTTAAAAATCATAAAATTTTTCGAGGGTCAAACGTTGTTGGTTATCGCTGAAGCAAGCTATTGATCGTTTACTATCCCTACTATTATTTTTCATATTTTGTTTAGATGACGTTGTGAGCGGGACAAGCGCAAGCTATTGCAGAAAAAACTGATTCCACACCAACAAAAATTTATTATTTATTTTTGTCTAATATTTTGGATATTGTCAATCGAATGAGCATCAAATTTCAAAGTGAATCATACAGATTGCATAAGTTATATAACCATTTTAAAAGTAATTATAAACTTATACGGTCTTATTTTGCCAAACTAAACTTTATGCCAAGTAACCCAGCTGATATGGACTTTTGTAACACAGATAATAATTTACCTATTAAAGAACTATATATTACTTCTGCCGCAGAGAAGTATATATCTACAGCACATTTAAATTAAGTCCTAATTTCAAAAAAAAAAAAATAAAAATATTCAGCAACGTTTTATAGAACTTTTTTTTTCAAATAGAAAAAAGAGATTTCATTTTAAAGGTGAAATTTTTGAAAAGCCTTCCATGTATTCATACAAATTATTGGTTTAATTCCATATTGATACTTTGATACTTTAAATACTTTGATACTTTAATTAAACAAGCGATACATATTGATACATTTTAAGTCTCTTTTCTGCTACAATTTTTCACAAGTCCCCAGTCACACTGGTAGGTTCGTCAATATGTCGATAGTCAGCAACCAAGCTACACCGCAGCCCCAAAAGGCATTCGTAATCGGTGCTGTCTTAAAATTACCTTTCAGAGCGTACTTGTAGCTTGTGGTACTTAATGAAGTACTTCAGAAATTAACGAGATTTTCAGTGGTTGTAATGGAGCCATGTTAAACTAAGCTCCTCAAAGCAAAAGAAATTCACGAACTGATTAGAAATTCACATTTTCGGGCAGCAACAGGTAAAGCCACTAAAGCCTGTTTGGTTAAAAATATCGCAAATCCAAGCCTCTTTCGTAACATGTTTAAACATTTAATTTTGTTTTTTGTTTTTGGCATGATATCGTTTCCTCCTTTGGTTCCAAAAACCAAGCACACCAACTTTTTTATTAGCAATAATTACAGTTTAATTGAATGAAGGTGGCTAAGTGCCAGAAATTCTGTACAAAAAAACCGACATGAGAACACCATCATTATTTAGAGGCCGAACGCATTATTTTAAAATTTAAAAGCATAAAATTGTACCGCCTTCAAAGTTTTAAAGCGACTCTTAATGATTGCGTAATTTGCGATAACTTAAAGGCAATCGCGGTAAGAACAGGTAGACAGAACAAAATTATTGAAGGAAGGACACCAAAGGAAGGTGGAATGCAAACAAATGTAACAAAAGTGTTTGGGAGGCGGAAGAATTTTAATAAAATACGCATGAAATTTAATCGAAAATTCACGCACTCGCACACAAACAAAAAAGCAGGTGCCTGTGAACTGCTTATCAGTAAACTGACGATGGAAACTGGACATGACAATATTAATAAACAATAAAGCGCATCTGACGCAGGAAGAAAGGAGGCGAAAAAATTACGACCGCCAGAAAATGCAAAACATGTGCCATGAATAAAACTACAACAAAATAATAAAAACAACGCTTTATTCATCATTATGGCAACACGCAAAAGGCAAGCTACTCTGAGAGGCGTGTTTTTTGATGACGGGTCATTGATATGCCACGCTGGTGGCCAGTGGCCTCTGGGCCAACGCTGTGAGGGTCCCAGCTACTACTGCTACCGCTACTTCTGCGCACATTGTGGCATTCCCCCGTTCTTCTCTTTCGGTTCTTTCACTCGCTACTTGCAGGCATTGCATCATCTTCGCTTGATACTTTTTTTTTTCTTGTAAATTTAACTGCCTTTACGTGCGCATGCGCAACTGTATTTTCATAATAATAATCGACCAAGTGGCGGCGGCGGAGCGGTCAGCACTAGTAGGAAAATTCTTAAAATTTTGCCATGAAACGTACGATGTTGCATACAATTTTGGTATGACGATTAGTACCAAATTCTCTTTTTGTTTTTGACAACAAACAAAACAGCAACACCAACAACGAAAGCAAAAAGGAAAAAAGAAAGGCGATAATAATAAAAAGCCATTGACTTTTGTATTGCATAAGCGTCATAAAATTGATTGCCATGAAGGGCAGGCAGCTGTGCCTCTGAGCTGAGCTGGTAACCACCGAGAGAGGCGAATAAAAGATATCAGCTTAAGACGCTGGTGATAATATTCAATGCAATTGTTGAGTGATACAAACTATAGAAGGGCACATGCGCCGCATTATGGGGTGAAGATGGAAGTGGAAGAGGAAGCACTTCATGAGCCTCTTATGAGTACAAAAAATGTGACTTTTATAGTGATTTTCTATTCAGAAAATTAGCTTTGAATATCAAATTCGTCTGTGATTCTCAAGTGCTGTTGTTGACTGCATTCAGTGCGCATTACCAATTTTTTGTTGTTGTTGATCTTTCTTTGCATGCATTCACTCAGAGTCAGTTACGTGACATGCATTTCATATGGAAGATTGACGCGGAGTGTGTGTCTGGCTTGGCCTTTGTATGGTGTTATTATTATAAAAAGATTTATGTGTTTCCATTGCGCTTAGAATGGAGGATTACAAAAAGTCAACTATTAACTTTGTCACGGTGAGAAAGGAAGTTTTCTTTTAATTGTGATGGATAACTTATTCTTAACATTAACACAGCAGTTTTTCTTATACATTTTTAGATAATAAAATTATATTATCCTATCCATAATATGTAGGTTTGTATATATTTACATATTAGCTTCCTTGCGCTATGCGAGAGATGCTTTCGTTGTTGTTGTAACAGTAGCATCGAAGGGAAGTATGCGAGGTAGAAAATTAACAGGACAATTCTGGCAACTGTCTTCCAACTCCCTACAGTAATTGTCAGTTCTTGCCACTATCTTGAAAGCTCTTTAATGTCTTTTGAAGGTCAATTGAAATATCTGCTCACAAGGACGTCTCAACGTTATCCTGCTCGCCTTGTAACAATAAGTTTTTTACAAATCAAATTAGACTAAAAAAATATATACACATTTTCTTCTTTTTAAAACAATAGAAATTTATAAATAAAAGATAATTAAATAAGAAAAAGAAAAGAAATTAATCAAAAAAGAATAAAATAGTATTCAAAAAATAAATTAGATTTAAAATATTTTTATTAAAACAAATACTAACAAAACAATTAAAAATTTAAAAAATTAAAAAAATTTAATGGGATCAAAAACATTTAATTAAATAAAAACAATAACACGTAAAAATTAGTAGAGAATTAAATTAAAAGAATAACAAATTAAATTTAAATCAAGAAAAAATAAAAAAATAAATTTCTAAAAAGTAAATGCAATTAAAAAATAAACATTTGTTTCTTACACAATAAATTTAAAAAAATTAGAAAGCAAATTTAACTTTAAAAAACTATAAAAAAAAAATATTTTAAAAACGAAAAAATTAATCAAGTTCCTTAAATTAATTGAAATTAAACAAACATTCTTTTTAAGACAACCATTAAAGAAAATTAAGTAAAAAAGAAATTAAATGAATGAGAATTTTAGATGAACGCTAAGCGAATAAAAGGACAAATAAATATAGGTAATTTAGAGTCGATTTCTTCTGTAGATTTTAAAATGTTTAAGCAAAATTGTGTTTGAATCGCAGATAAATTTTAGAATATTCTTCGGAAAACGGCACTTAAAGTATATTACTTAAGTCTATTTTAATATTTTTTTTTTCAAGAAACCAATTTTCGAACAATAATATGAGCAAGGCATGAAGCGAAGGAGGATTCGTTATTTCGCAAGTCATAATGCATAATTTGCAATTCAAATATCACTCAAACCCATTGAAACAGCAACAAAACCGACAGCAACAACACAGGAAAATCATCATCATATGCAATAAGAAAGCAAAACAAAATTGCAAAAATGACAGACGGAGGGGGAAAAATGCGATTCCGAAAAACGTTCATGGTTATGCATTCGTGCGATTTTTCATGTTGTTCTTGTTGTTGTTAGAGCAAATTCAACATTGCCGTACCACGAACGAAAACAATAGCAAACACTACTGTGAAGTGCATACGTATGTATGTCCAAGCTTGCCACAGAGACAAACCGAAATTAGCTTTTGCCGCAGAGAGAGGACAGCAGAGGGGCCAGAGTGTGACGCGGATGGCTGGCGCAGCTAAGCACTCACCATAATATGAGTGGGTACGCCTAAACCAATATGTCAAAAATGTTAAGCAGCCACATATGTACATATATGCAGATATTGGCATAACAGACGCAACGAACATTCGAACCGACGAGGACAGACAGGAAAACAGAAAGATGATCAGCAAGGTAACAAGCCTTCACCTAGCCCCATCGACTGGCCAAGGAGACTCCGATTCCGACTCTGACTCCATTTTGCGAGCATCTATGAAGCAATGAGGGAATCAGCGCGCACTTAAATAGAAAAAGACATTAATATACACAGCGCCAACAAGAAAAAAAGAAATATTAATAGAAAAATATATATGCGACAACAACAAAAATGGCATGTACAAGCAATGAGCGCGAACAACAATAATAGCAATAACTGAAACAATTGAAAATGAGTGTAGCTCCACTGCAGTAACAAACAAATATGTAAACTAAGGCATGGCAGGCGCAGAGGTGGCAGCAGCAAGGGCTTTTGCATAGACAAATAGATGTGGCCACAGACACACACATACGCGCGCAAATGTGTATTTATTTATAAGCGCATGGGAATAGCCAAAGCAGGCAAATGTTGAACTTGTGGGCCCCGATTAAGTACGAAAAGCCAGCCAGCCAGCAGCCAACTAGGCGGCTAGGCGGCCACGCGGCCATCTCGTTGGTAGGCGGCAGGAGGCGTGCGATCAACTCGCCAAGTTGGCAGCGAAATGAGATATGGCTCTATAAAGTTGTAAACTTTTGCCAATGAAGCCATAAAGAAAAAATTTCCATTTCCTAGTTGATATGCGCGCGCAATAGCCAAATGTCCACAGTGCCAGTTCGTAGCGGAGCGCCGAACTTTAGGCGAGCCTACATCGTTACCTACATACATATGTACATGTGTATTAACATATACCTGCACATGTGTAGGTGTGTGTGTATGTGTATATGTGCAATTGTGTATTTGCTTTCGTAGTGCAGCAGGACAGTAGCGCTGTTTGCGGACGGCCTTTGCTGGCCCCAAACATGGCCCCGACATGCTGTAGAAATTAGAAATGGAAGCTAAAAACAAACGCTGCTAACAACACAAAACAACATGGCAAAAACACTGCAATGAAATGAGCGAACAACAACAAAAAAAAGTCAAAATACGACTAAAGCGCCATGGTTGGCTGCAGCAGCAGCAGTATCGTGGCTGCTACGCGCTCGGCAGCTCGAAGGCGGCGCGCGCCTACTTGCCGCATTCACAATGGCGCATATTTATGCCACAAACAAAATTTTATGTTATTTAGCATGGCAGCAGTGACGGCAGAAAGGCTGCGAAGAAGTCAAAAGAGGCAAACGCGCGCGGGCGCAGGCGCACACGCTGTAATTGACTATTAGCGGGGCGTCAGCGCGCTGTAGTTGCAGCTAACAAATGTGAAATTCAGGCTAGCAATCGAGCGCAGCGCTTACGCAGGCAAATAGTCGCGACGCTGCTGACGGCACTGGGTCTCCAAGAACACCCCCTCCCCCCACAAGTGTGCATGCATTTGCAAATACATACTTATGACCGTAAGCGGTACGGCAGCGGGGTAGTGTATGTGTCCGAGTTGAAGAAGTCATCGCTTCATCATAAAAATGCCATAAGCGTATTTATTATTGAAATTAATTCAATTTCTAACTGGCCATTGGGGTATTTGGTGGCGTTGAGTTGTGGCGAACAAGCGTTTGCATGTGAATTTCGTATTTTGTTCAAGTAAAATATTCGCAGTTCTGTACAACTTTCTATGCATTTATAAGCCACAAATGACCATATGTATACATGTATGGTATATTAAGGTGGTCCAAAAATGCATTGGAAAAAGTAAAGGCGGTATTTTAATGCTCTCACCCCCTAGTATTGTCATATAGGAAAAAATATACTCCTACTTTTTTATTTTGAAATCAAAAAATTTCTAGTGGTCTGTAAAGGCGCTGAAAGCTTTCTACATAGTTAATATGATAAAAAACAACTTTTCGTAGAAATGATATAGAGTTCTTGAAAGTCAATATTTTTCGATCGAAAGACTCTGTTTCTCTTCAGAAGACTCCTAATAATAATACCCATTTGTTTATATAACCATTTTTCATAGTAACTATATTTTACAGGTCCACCAAAACCCCCTGAAAATGCAATGGGGGTCCCATATAAAATTGTTAGCATTAAAAAATGGTTAAATAAACCATTGGGTATTATTACTGAAAATCTCCTAAAGAGAACCACAGTTTTCTGATCGAAAAATGTTGATTTTCAAGAATTCTATACCATTTCTACGAAAAGTAATTTTTCCCCATATAAAATACATGGAAAATTTTGAGCGCTTTGAGCGACCCCAAATATTTTTTGATTTAAAAACAAAAAATATAAGCATATTTTTTCGGTATGGAACAATCCTTGGGGGTGAGAGCATTAAAATTTCGAGTTTACTTTTTTTTGGACCATCCTAATGTACATAGATTCATATTACTAAACCGAACTATTACTAAGGGCTAAATTCTCAGTGAGAAGTTAACTCGCTTTTTTTACTGCCGATTCTGAGTTAACTTCGGACTGTGAATTTGGCCCTAAATAGGGAACTTGGTATTCCTATTGATGAGCATAATCACATGGAGGATTGCAGAACAATTTAATTTCTGTAGCTTTAATTAACAACACTTTATATAATACAAGCGATTTCTGAAAAAAAACTGTTTATCAATAAAAAAACATAGCTTTAAGTTTCGAAGCTATAACAAAATAAAATTTTTTTATTTGTTGTTTACAAAAAAATACTTGCCAAATATATAAGTCAAAATTGTTAAATATATATCTCTTTCATTCATTTCTTCATAGGGTGGGTGCTTCTTTTATAGGAAAATTCATACGGCTTATGACCAGATTCATACCTTGTAAATGCAGCATATTTAGGGATGCAAACGATGCATCGATGTTTCTGAAACATCGATAACATCGGCCAAAAAACTGTTGTTTACCATCGATATTTGAAAATTACTCAACATCGTAAAATTGGCGATATATCGATGTTTTAAACATCGACTTTAGTTTCGGTTCAAAATTGCCATTGCGTTCACATCTTTATGTTATATTCTTTGGGCTCTGTCACACGGTCAGTATTTATTGACGTGATCCAAGTATAGCGATATTTATTGACGGTGTAGTATACAGTATTGATGGATCGTGATCCATATCGCAAAATTTCTAAAAATTTTGAAATCTGGATCGCGGATCGCAATACCGTCAATAAATATTGAACGTGTAGCACTTTCAAAACGCGATCCATACATTTCCTTAGTACATCTTTTACTCTCATAATGTAAACATCGGCTCTGCCTTCACTCTCGGGGCTTAAAATCTTTCAAAACAAATTGAACAAATCTTAAAATAATTGTCATAAATAATAAATGCATTATCTGAAAATTATACGTACAAAATAAAAATATTTTCTTGCGTCATAATAAGCGTTCAGCAAAATAAATATGCAAATACTGACGCGCTAAATATTGAACATGTAGCATTCGTGCGCGATCCATCAATCCATCAATATGGATCGCGATCCAAGTATCGTGATAATTACTGACCGTGGGACAGAGCCCTTTGGGTAAGCGTATTACGGGTGATGGCAGCTCTGCACTTAATAAAAGCAATTGGCAACGTTGAACATAGGCGATTTCCATGACGTAGTTACAGTATTTCAACACGACTGAAGGTGAGTGTAAGTATTATCTGCGCGTAAACAGCAAATCTATTATGACATTGGAAGGAAATCTAATTAAATTCAAAAAACCACCCATTGAAATGTTAACAGTGTAGCAGTTTAGATGGACACTAGGTTTTTGTTAAAATTTTAACAAGCATTAAGTCAGTTCCAGGTATTTCAGGATTTGCAGGTTTTACAGGTAAAGCGTTTTTCGCCATTAATAAACCTTATGGAAGGTGGCGTACGTTAACAGCTTCCTGTAAAAACCTGCAAATCATGAAGTACCTGTAACATACTTATTAAAAAAGAGAAACATCGGAAAATATCGATGTATCGATAGTTTTGGGGCGATTTTTTTCGGCAGCGATGTTAGTGTTTACGATACATCGAAATATCGATGTATCGATGTTGGCTCTGAAAATTTGCATCCCTAAGCATATTTCTCCAAGAACTGTACGTATATATATTTTTTTTAATATAAGAATTTACCATTACCATTAACATTAGCTCGTATGTATATGTATACATAACTGTTGCTTTGCGCTGTTTTCCGTACGAATTAACAGCAGAGGGCGCTCTCATCTGTGATTTGCAGGTGAGCAACGCTGTTAGTGGGCATGTATGTTAGATTCCATAGGATTTTTAAGGTCCTGCAGTTCCATTTTTAGGAAGTATTTAAACTTTTTTTTTTGCCTATGACAATGAGAAGCCCATCCAGAACTTATAACCGAAACTGCAAAAAAAATCGGTACAGTCGATCTCGAGCTTTGCGAACAGAAAAAAAGGCTTTCAAAATATATATTAGTATATATATTTCGTGGCCATTCCGCCCGTGCGCTTAACATTTGTTACAAGCGGCTCTTCGACGACAGCATTGCATGGCTCATCTGGTGTTTCGTCTAACTCAGAGGCTTTGAGCAATATTATTACCTCATCTTGGCCGATTGATTTGGGGTCTTCGTCATAAAACGCGCTACCTTTATCGAATTTATAAAGCATCGAAAAGTGTTAACTCCATATATCAAGTGTACTCGGGATGTCTGGTCCCACATTTCCATTAAATATTGCCTTTGCAAGAGAGAGTATCGATCCTGAAAAAATGCTAATGCTGCTTTATTTTCTGAAAGTGTTTTCGAGCCGTATTTCTGGTTGCTAGCATCGCAAGCTCTTCGCACTTACGTCTTTTTCCTCTTTTTTATTCGTCTTGCAAATGCGTGGTATTCATGTATTTGTGTTGCTGTAACGTGTTACTGTTACTGTTACGTGAAGCAAAACTGGAATTGAGTGGACAATATCGCACAAACGATCGAACATTTTTTGGTTTTCATGAAACAAGACAATCTCGGCACGATAGTATGGAATATTCCACACACGCCCTCCTAACCTAACCTAACCCTTCGGTAAGAAATTTGCCTAATTACCTCTTCAGATTTTTAAGTGCATCATCTGCAGTTACAAGCTGGTTTTTTGGTTACCAGTTCACCACGGTGCTAAGTTTTGCCACCTGCCAAGCACTCTAACTTCCTTAAAACAATAAAAAAAAATGATGCTAACAATTAACTGTTGACATTAAATTAGGCACATCAATTCATTTATTGGGCTTTCAAAGAAAACATTGTTCTTTGCTTTGTTGTACTTTGTAATTTGCTCGAAATTCTTCCCTTTGCATACTTCATTCTAAACTCGCCAAAGCTATGAAATGGTCTTCCATTATATAACAGAACCCTCAACCTTTCCGTTTCCCTACTCTGATGCTGAGTAACTCTCCACTCTGCTAGCGGAACCCATCAAATATGCACTAAAAAAAAAAAAAAACATTTATGACCGCGAGTCTTCCTTTGTACCAGCCAATAAAAATGTTTCAGTCAAACGTCAAACAAGCACCACTAATGTATTACGGTGTAGTAAAAATTTCGCCAGTTGAAGAACAAAAAATCAGTCAAATGTTTTCAGACAAAGTAATTAAATACTCAAAGCATTTTAATTGAAAGTTATTGCCATTTTATAGGCGCTCTCTGCGCCGTTGCGCCAATATCGGAAATTGGCATTGATACGAGTACAACACAGTCGGATGGACAAGGCACACCAACAACAAGGCCACGCCACACCTGAACGACTGCGACACAACATACATACATACTTACCACAACTGAACGCAAAGCAATTAAGCGGCCGCAAATGGCAACTCGCACTTATGTAGCTGCAAAGCAAAATCAACAAACGAAAAAAAAGAAAGCGCAAAGCAGCAAACAAACAAACAAATGGAAAAAATTGGCAAACAAACAATTTCGCAATTGTAGAATTTTACTACCCACTGCCATTATTGGCGTATAAATTTCCAGCAAACACTCAGTTTTGATTGCTATAAATGTGGGAAGAGTGTGAAAGGATCGCTGCGCAGTGCCCAGTTTGATGCTATTTTTAAAAGCTAACAGCATTGCATTTTTAGTGTGTCGCTGATGACGCTGATGATGGAGGCGATAGTGTTGCTGATGTTGACAATAATGCTTAATGTCATTGTTGGCCATAAATAAATATGGTGTGGTTGTACAATATGTGGCTGCCCACTGGCCGGGCGTTGCCCCTGGTGGTGAGGGGCATATGTAAATGTACACTTATGTTCTTACCTTGCTTTTACTACTAAATGTAAATAACCACATACATGTGTTTTTATGATTCACGCAGGAGGAAATGAAGCCAGGCAAAGGTTTGGCTGTGGCAAAATCGATAAAACAAAAAATCCATGATGATAGGGGTGTAAATACTTTTCAATTTTGCCACTTTACGCTAATCGACGAGTGTAGTGCGTTTTTATGGACTAGTGGCCGATACCCAGCGTGAGTATATCTACTGCGCCACTAAAAAAAGGGTCGATTTTCAGGTGGCAACTCTAGTCGCAAAAAGGTGAAAAAGTCTCGCTAAATAACTCTCACGTAGACTGTGTAGGTGAGCCGCTCATAGAGCTCTATTGAGTGTTTACACGTCTCTAGCGAGATTTTTGTCTAAGACCGAACCGGAAATTCTGCAAATATTTGAATTTTTTGTTTTTAATTTTTTTATTCAGGTCTATTGTAGGATTTTTTTTCGAAAATGTTCAGGCTCAACAGACCGCTCATATCTTAACTTTTGTTTTATTTATTGTCTAAGCAAAATTCTTCGCTTAATTTTTGTATTACAAACACAATATTAAACCTTAAATAAGGAAAACGAATTAGCAGCAAGAGTTTACGGGATATACATAGCTCAGTGGTTAACGCTTCTGACTTTGAACATCGAATTCGCAGGTTCGATCCCTGCTGAAGTCTAGAAAAAAGAAGTCTGATGAGGAGATGTGGTGATCTCCGAAATAGTGCTATAACTTCTACCGCTTAGACTTTGTTGCTTTTTCAATTTTTCCTAATAAACAATCGTGGTACAAAGCTCAATAAAAATATTAAAAATAAACAATATTAAACCTTTTACCACTGAGGCATCCAACAATGAGGTTTTCGATTACGTTCGAAAAAAAATAATATTTTAGATATTATGAAAGTGCAACAAGCATTAGTCTTCACTAATCTGCCTTAGCCATGATTTCTAATTTCTAAAAATTTAATTAAGCTTGCAACAAAGACATGCCCCAAGCTAAAAGCCAGCAGCGGTTGCTAAGTCGACTTTTCATACATTTTGCTTTTGTAAACGATTTCTGCTACACGATTCAGCAGTACCTACTGTCAACGGTGCAATCTGCGGCTGCTAGTGCGGCAGATGAGCATTTTTCATAACTATCCGAGAAGGCAAGGCACAAGACTAACCAGCTACAACCAGCACCTCCAGCAGCAGTTAGACAGTACGCCACTCAGTCAGCTAGACAACGTATGTATTTTTTTGTCTACATTCTGCGAATACATACATACATAAATGATGGTAATAATAAGCACTAGCGGGCTATCGAAACGAATAACTGCCAGCACAGCGCGCAGGCAACGCTTGTGTATATCCATTTCTGCGCATGCGTACTTGAGAACGCATGCGAGTGTGATAGCGTAAGCTTGTTTTAAGTTTTATGTGTTTTTGATTGGAAAATGTTGCAAACACTTTAAAATGCACTTGACATTAATAACAAGACGGACGCGTTTGATATAGCTGGCAGTAAAAATTACACTTCCATATGCAAGTGAGATATTCGCTTGCCACTTGCCGCTTGCACTAACTATACAAAATATTTCACGCCTATGAAGTGCTGGTGCGTTTTTTTTTTATTACATTTTTTGTTTTTATTTTTTGCGCACATTCTTCTCCTTGACCATGACCATTCTTCGTTGCGTGGCTGTGGAATTCTGCAGGTTTGCTGATAATTTACTTTTTAACACAACGCACTCAACCAGCCAGCCAGCCCGCAAAAGCCACTTCGTGCATCGGTGCCACATGAGCAGCGTAAAACTATTTGCATAAGAAATAGTTTTTATATTTAGCAGCAAATACTATTTAGTTGAGTTTTGCGAGATAACAGGGTGCAAAGAGTTTTGTTTTGCGGAAAATAAAAGAAAAGCACGCAAGTAGAGGCGATAAAATTCGCGCTTTGTTGTCATTTTTCGGTTCAAAGTAAGTATATTTATATATCCTCACCTGAAATGCAAAAGGCTCTAACAAACAAAAAATCCAAGATTGTCTTTTTAATTGATTATGTTTCCCCACATTAAAAAAAATTTAAATCTCAAACATTTAAAAATGGCTGTGACAAATTTTCTGCATGCTGCCATTTTTTTTAATTTGGTGGCACACTCTTGAAACTTCGCATATATGTTGTATTTGATGCCAACATCTATTGCCTCTAATATGAACATTATATTTGAAGACTTCCCAAAGTTATTAAAAAAGAAAGAACAATTAGGATTATTTGAAGTTACAAGGAAAAAATGAGTAGTCTCGATACTTTTTCCCCTAAATAAAAGTTTTAAAACTAAAGTTGGTCATTTGCTCGAAATATATGCAAGAGGAATGCTTTGGATTAAACGCATAGTGAAGCGACAAGTATATCATCGGGCAAAGCGTCGATTACAAACGTGTATGTATGCTTTGCTCTTCACTATGCGCGCTCCCATTGAAACATCCCTGTAGGGAAACCGCGGACTAGTGAATCAAATTTCTAGTTCCGTACTAGGTCTTTATCGCCAAAAACGAACTAGTCCGATAGGAACTAGATCCCCACCAGTCCAAAATCGGCGAAAAGTGATACTTTTAAAAAACTAATTTTTTTCAGTTTTTTTCACTAGAAATCTATATCTAAAGTGACGAATTTAGAATTAGTTCGGAACTATCGAAAAAGGGATGCAGCGGGGGGTTTGTTTACTTTACATAGATATGTGTTCGGCAACTTTTTCGTTATATTCTGTGCTTCGCAGATGCTTTTTCATAGCATGGTAATACAAAACTAAAATTTGTGTTAACATTGCAACAACTTGGGACCGTCTGGAATCTAAGAAATAACAGCGAGCACCTCTGCAAACTCAGCTACAGCTAAAGGTATGTAAACGTACATTTCTTACAATCATTTAAACAAATTTAATTTCAAATTGAACACACATTTCTAACAAAATAACTTTAAATCGCACACACGGATGAACCAAAAAGATTGAAATATCATGATACTTTTTTCTTTCGTCTGTCGATTTTATAACTTGATCGGAATTATAGAATTTAGGACTAGTTCGGAACTATCGAAAAAGGGATGCAGCGGGGGGCAATTGACACTTCCTAGGACATCGCCATGTTAAATTCGCCAGTTGCTTGCATGCAATAGAGATTTATCGCGAACCAGTACTGGGTCTAAATGTACTAGAAGCGCACCAGTTCAGAACTAGAGATTTTCCCCACAGGGATATACATTCGTTTGTAATCGCCGCTTTGCTCGAAGCTACATGCTCGCCGCTCCACAATGCGCTTAGTCTTAGCGTTTTTTTTCTGGAGAGTGAATTAAAAAATACCTCTTAAAAAAAAATTTGTTCATATCTGTCCCAAGAAAAAGTTTTATTCGAACCGTGTGGATTTTCTGGAAATTTGGACTACAGGATCATTTAATGGGTTTATTTTTGGTAAGTGTTTTTCTCATCTTATATGCAGTACACAATTCACAGCATCAATTTTTCGTGATATTAAGAATCCTCGCTGGCTCACAAAACGTTGCTAGATTAGATTAGATTTAGAGGAGGGAGCAGGACACTTAGTTAACGTGACCGAAACAGTCAATTTTAATAAACCTCTATTCGAAAACAGGTCTTCTTTGCTCCACGTATTACTAAGAAACCTAATGATGTCCTTAGGCTGAATGCCATTTAGGACGTGCGCTTTTGGGTATGGTCATCCTAGCGAGCGAAGTCTGGTCCTAGTGAGGGTTTCACAGTGTTACATAATGTACTCTGCTGTTTACCGTTCTTCGTTGCACAACCTACACTGATCAGAGCTAACATTTCCTATATTTGGAAAGTGTTTCATTACCGTACAGTGACCAGTAAAAAAACCTGTTACAATTCTTTTTTCATGCCTACTGATGTGAAGAAGTTCTTCGGTTCACCTTGTTGATATTTATGAAGTGAAGCACTTCGCCTGTCTGTTACCTTCCGTATTTGTCAGTAATGTTGCGCCTCCTTCTTCAACTAGGCCTATGAATGCCTGTAAAGCCCCTTTCTGACGAGAATATCTGCCATGTCTGCACTGTCTTCCGGTACCCATATGAGGTATATCCCGTTCCTGGAGGCCATCAGTATTAAAAGATGAAGGCAGTCCCAATCCAGCTTTGTGGTGACCACGTACACTTTAAGAGCAAGTAGCTCCGTTCTGCTGTCCGAGCGTACGTGGATGGGGTTTTTGGTTGCCCCACTTTCTACATACTGTCTCAGACATAGTTAAATGGCATGCAGCTCGGCCAGAAAGAGAGAGTTACCTTGCCCTATGCTGGTGGAAAGGAGCCGTCTGTGTTGTATGCTGTAAGCTCCTGCTCCGAAGCCGTGGTCAGTCTTGGAACTTCGATGACCATGGGTAGTCGGCTGATTCACCTACCCCCGCCAGTTTTGTTATGTAGTGGAAGTGGGCCCTCATTTCCTGGCATTGTAGTGGAAGGGACCCCCACGAACAACATGCTCTGAAAAACGGTATCAGAAAGGGTAACAAGCCGGGAAGTCCCTTCTGAAGATGAGCTGGAAAAACGCTATCTGCTCCAGGTACTTTGAAAGGCACTGAGGAAGATATAGCCGATTTTATTCTATCCTCGTCGAACAGTCCTTTGGCGATTCTCCAATCCTCTGCACATGGTCGGTTTATCCCAGTCTGCATGCGGATGATTTTGGATGTACTCAATGGCAAGCAGCCAGGAAAATGCACCTCGGCTAGCAAGCTAAGGGATTCCATGCAACTTTTAGTGAAGGATTCGTCGGGTCTTTTCAGCAGCCCTAACACATTAGTGTGCGTTTTTGCGAACAATCTGTGGTTTATTGCGCTTCCTGTAGGGTTATTTGATCCTTGTACAGAAAAGAATCCCTGAGTTCCCATTGGTCCCCATTGGCCAAACGTGTCACGTGATCTTTTGCATATCGTTAAAATGAAGCCATTGTTATACCTACAGTGTTCTTTCTTGGAAGGATATGTTCGAATCTTTCCTTGCCAATTCGCCACTTTTACAATTGCTCTTAATATCTAGGCGTTCAAGGACTAATATTATTTTCATTCTATAAACCTGGGCAATCTCGATCAGAGATGTGGGGCATTGAGTAAGGGTTTTTGCATAGCCTATTCGTGATGCGGGGATGTGACTAAAATATCTGAATCACCAGGGATTCATTTGATCTCGCAACTGGATATTTTGAGTCTTACTATTTCATTAATGGCCGCCCCGAGAAATTTCATCAAGAAGGTATGAGACAAAAGTGCGCTTACACAATTTGGCGCTTTTTGTATGCATACTTTACCCCATCCTCTTCTAAATATGTCGACAGCAGTGCCATCTATTAGGTCCACTGCTTATAATGAAATGTATATACATTACGAATTTCAACCAGATTGTGCAACGGATATTCTAAATAACTCATCTCCGGCGACACCTAGGACGTCGATTTCTCGTCAAGCAGGTAGCATATATTTTGAATTGGGACGAAATCGATTCATTTGCAAGTTTTCAAGTAGCATATATGTAATACGAAAAAGCATACAGGGTATAACCTCCGAAAATTTGACTGCAGTCTAGCAAGTGATCGACGTCATACAGCTGCTCTCCACATCCAAGGCAGCGGCATCGGCCAATGTGAGTTCCAAGCGACATTTGGACGTACTGCTCATCAACCGCAGTAACCCGCTCGAACAGATGACGCAAGAGAGATAGCATTGGAAAGAAAGCTTCATGAAACTTTATTCGCTAAAGTGAGCACGGAGTCGAACGCACCTTTTTTGACAGAGCAGGGTGGTTCAGCGGCATGAAAATTATTTTTTTTTGAGGATTATCCCTCGTTGGCATGGGGATAAAGGGAGCGGTTAAAGATTTCCAAGGCCTATGGGAGGGGGTATCCCTCGATATAGTAGATCGCAGCGAAATTCCGTCGATCCCTAAGGCGAACATCCCTCGCGAGGGGAAACTGGAGTTAGCACTGCGCCTACTGTAAAGAAAAACCCCGACGTACCGTAGGGGGGCGTAGGTAGCGGTTACCTTGCAACAACAACCACAGAACGCATGAGGAGAAATGCATCTAAATGCTCGGGAAGATTTCTATATCAAAAGGAAAATTTACAAAAAAACTGCCGCTTACGGTTTTCTGGCGGTAAGGGCTCGATATATAAAATAAAAGCAGTTTTCTTGGCTCGCACCAAATTAAAAAATCACTTCATAGGTTTGGTAGGTAGGTCCTTATCGCTGTCAGTTGGAGCTCGTTTTTACGCACACAAAGGATGTCAACGCTTTTGGCGATGTATTGGCAAAAGTTTGTGTATTACTAATGCAATTTTACTTAGTTTTGAATGTTTCATTATTACAGTCCATCGCTTTTTAGATTCTATTTTTTGGGCCGGAAATTAGACATCATCCCTAGACATGTTTTCTTCTCAACTTTGTCTTTTTTCAAGTGCAGTGCTGCTACACGAACACAATCTCATCCGATTCTCTATATTCTATCAAATATTGAACACGCTGCTTCATCGTCACTGATCGCCACAGACAAGAAAGAGGCAAAGGGATGACAAACTGCTGCCTGCAATCTCGTTGACAGCTCAGGTTAAATGTTTGACAAATATGGAAGCGCGGCGACAATCGAAAGCTGAGTCGACCAAACAATTTGAAGCGGCTGTGACAGCGGCAGTAATCAGAGTGACATTGGATAGCTTTGCCTGCGAGTTGTGTTGACAAACTATGACAAGACACAAGGGTAAACTGAGCTGTGCCAACGACGACCGCGGACAAGAGTACATTGAACGCAGCATAAGATGAGGGATGTCTTTTTTGTTAGCGATTGTGAAACTTAAAATACATACTCGTTGTAGGATGGCCGCGTTAAGCATAAAAACGCACAAAGCACTGTTGTCGTGTCATCTGCATCACAACATTTAAAGGATGCCGCCTGTTGAGCAAGTAGTCGTACATATGTATGTACATATGCCTGCTTTCCTGCTGCCATGCTGCGTATCATTGAGCACTGCGCATGTACAACTTCTGTCTTTTTGTTTTTCCTATACAATAGTACGAGTATAATAAATTAATACTTTCCCTTTACTAGATTTGTGCTGTCTCAAGCGGCACTTCATCGATGCTGCGCCGCTACTAAAAATATCTTTCTTGCCCACATACCAGCAAAGCATTTCAAATAGCGGAAGTGCCACCAACTACGCACACTCATTCCCAAGTGTCTTATCGACCATATTAGGAAATGCTTAAGCGCATGACGAAAGGAATTGAAAATCGCACGCATAAGCGCATAAATACAGACAACAACGTCTCAAAGTATACATATTGCTGAGTTATCTATGTAGTTTCTTGTGTCTGTCCGCATTGTCGTCTTGTTCTCGGTTCGTTGGTGGTCAGCCAACCCAACTACAACTGGCTAACTCACCGCCGACGATTCACCAATCTACCAGTCAATTGAATTCACTGCGCTTCAATTTAGCAGCGATTTGTTGCTCAAATGCATTTGTAAAATGCAAAAACTACAACAGCAACAACTTGCTATGACATAGTATCAATAACACCACCACGGCATGCCATCAACTCTAACGACAGCTCTTGAGCATTTAGCGCCAGACTGCTGCTTTTGCTGATTACAACAGGTTGGTTTGCTATACTCGCCCCTATAAAAAGCATGTATGTATGTAGTCGCTACGCTCGACATTACTTCCACTGCATCACATACTAATACACACACACAACTGCATCGATACATAAAAATAGTTTGGCTTATAGAAAAAGTGGCGATGCGAAAACGCTTAAACGCCGCCACTTTGCCATAACTGATCACACCTTTAAGTAGTTGCCGGGGTTTGTTATTGTTGTTAGTTTGAATGTTGCCATTGGTCTTTGAAGTTGTTAGAATTGCAGTTGTTGTAGTTGTTGTTGTTCAAGTCTGGCATTGGCATTGCGAAGAGCGTGTCAGTCGCGCCATCAAAGCAGTTTTTTCATACCACAAAGTTGGCTTTTCAAACGAACGCCGTCAAACGGCGCGAATCCGCACTTAAAGCGGCACAGTGTGTTAGCAGCATCAAATATAAAACACAATTGATAATTTTTTTTTTTATTTTAACAGACACATAATCGATACATACTGAAGTGTCTTTAACTGCCGGTTTCAGCAGCGATTTAAGTGAGAAATTATTTTTCCATACTGTCAGTTTTCATACTAAATTTAAATAAAAAAAAAATCATTTCTCATTTAATTTGCTAAGGTAAAGTTCACTACCAAAAATATCTAAGATCCTATTGGCTGCAATATGGAATTGGATGCTTAAGGAACCTCGAAAGATGTTGCATATTTTTATTCATATATATATGTAAATATTTGTGTATGTGTCGCAAGGGCACACAAGGGCAAGGGTTCGGCTTTCATTGGCTAACAGAGTTGATGTTTTCTCTTATTCATTGAGGTCAGACAGATGAGCGGCCTTTCGGGTGTTTCATTAACGGTAGATACCAAAGGCTAAAAATCACGCTAACTTTCGTTGATAAAGAACTCATCTGATGCAACAAAGCTTCGAGCTGAAATAGATAAACTGCAAAAAAGTTCTGTTAAATTACAAAAAAAAATCAAAAAAGTTGAAAAATCAAAATTTTAATAAAATTGAAATCAACACTGTTCTAAGCAGCTTTCCAATAGTTCTATGGTTCCAAAAACGGAAAAAACGTTCGGCAAAATGAAGAAATTTTAATTAAAAAAAAAACAAGGCTTTCAAGAGCTCTAGAGCTTCTGAAAAGGAATGAAATTTCTGTAAAATTAAAGAAGTCGAAAAAGTTTAGTTTCTGAAAAAAATAAAACCTAAAACTATTATGGTTAGGGTTTAGATAGTTTAAGAAGTCGTCAAATGAAAAAAATCTTCAAAATTACGCCGTAAAAACACTTGTTTCCAAAAAGTAAAATTAAAAAAATAGAATAAAAATCAAAGCACTTTTGAGTGGCTTTTCCATAGTTTTAGAGTTCCTGGAAAGAAAAAAGGACAACATTTTTATTTTTTCGAAAGTTTAACCTTTTCGACTTTTCTGAGAATTTTTTTTCAGCGTAATTTTGCAGATTTTTTTTTTCTTCTCAGAAACTCTAGAACTATTGAGAAGCTACTCAGAATAGTTTAAAGTTTTATTTATTTTTTTACTTTTGCTGAACTTTTTTAGCCTTTTTAAGAACTATAAAACTATTGAACAGTTTCTCAGAACCTTTTTTTTGCTTTTGAAATTGAAATAAATTAATCAAGAAACCAGCCATTCACAGTTAATGCCACGTCATTTGTATATACCATCCTTGTGAAATAACTTACTTTTTAAATTTGAGCAATAAAAATCTAATTATCTTCTACTGTTCCTACTGCGCCATATTGCCGCCTAAGATTTGAAGTATGAGCAATGTCTGGAACAAGCCATACTTAATAGCAACACGTTCAGTGCACGCGTATACACACCAGTGTTGCCAGAGAAACATTTCGTTTGGAGCTAAAACGGCCGAAAAAAAGAGCTAAATAATATTAATAGTAGCTAAAATGAAGATCTAGATCCAAGTTTTTTTTTTTTTAATTGAACATTTATTGACGTAAGGTTGTTGCTACATTTTCCGCAATTTAAATAAAAACAACGAATTTTATAAGCTTCGTTATAACACTTATATGTATGCACATACTTATATAAACTAGACAATGAACTAAAAATACTTTACAAACTGTTAAAGTCTGCAATTTCAGATATTTGAATTGACCATAAAAACTCGGGTTACGAATAATTTTTTCGAAAAATGTATATGAAAAGTTTTACTTCCTTCTCACCTTAAATGTAAAATTAGTGAGAAAAAACGATTCAGAAGAACGATTGTCTTCTAATTAATTTTACACATCATTAACCTACATCCATGCAGTCTGTATGTTCTCGTCCATACAAATGTATGCTTTTCCATTGAATTTCGAAATTTGTAATTTTATCAATGCTTAAGTTTTGGCTTTCCAGTTCTACCGTGGCCGCCTGAGAGAGATTAATTTCCGGTATAGATTGTGTGCTCCCGCGGTCGATGCCATTTGCATTCAGAATGGAAGTTTTCTAAGTATTCATCGAAAGATCGCCATTACCATACATTACCAAACACAACTAAAACTTTCTGGTAGTAAAAAAGTGCTAGATAATTTTGAAAAGAGCTAGAAGCTAAAGCCCAACTTTCGGAGCTAAAAAGAAAGAAATCTAGCTCCAAAAGCCACAAAATGGCAACACTGATACACACACTAAAACACGCATACATACACGCGACTAAGAACGTATTGATTCTACTTACATAAGCCCCCCATCAAGTACTAGAAAAAAAATTACAAAATGCACTAAGCCACTTATGTAAGTACCAAACAGCAGGTACTACGTTTTTATAGCAAATGCCAATGCCAATGACATTATGCGAGGAAATAAATGTCAATATTAGTTGATTTATTGCATATCTCATAGCCGCCTAGATGCTTAACGCTGCCCGCTGCGCTTTTGTTATTGTTATTGCCATTGGAATGGGGTACTTCTTTTGCGTCGACGACGGCATTTCCTCCTTCGTTAGATACCAAGCCAAATTGATTTTCTTTATGTTGTATGTAGTTGACGCTCGGTGTGTTGAAGTTCGCTGCTTGGGTCTTATATTTCAATGGTATTTTCGTCGCAATAAAAGTTGAAGCGCCAAAACGCCTCCTACGCTGGCGAATTTTAAGGCGCCTTCTAATAGTGCCTGCTGAGATTTGTAATCGCCGGCGGCTGTTTACTATAAAAAAATGCTAAGACTGCGGCAAAAAGTTGTACACAGTTATTTTCTGGTAATTGAAATCAATATCACTGTTAATGCTGAGGTCGATTTTTTTTTTAATAGCGAAAAATGTTAAGAACTTTAGTTCTTTTCCTAATCACAGTAAGTCACAAGAGTTTGAGCATGTGAGAAAATCTCACGAGTTGTTACATTTTCCGACAAAAACGTATTTTTTATTATATATATATTAATTTCCTCATGTATGTAACAATTTGAAAATGAATTTCGAGTGTGCCGATCAAAATTGTAAAATTGGAATTTTTGTTTCGCAAATCATCTCCATCTTATAATCAACGTAATTCCTTTTAATTTGCTGGCACACTAGTTTTATTACTCTAGATTAGTTCGTTTTGGCAAAAAGAACACTTTCACCGTTTAATGTTAACATTTTGTAGTATCTTGAACTTTTAAAATGAAAAAATCGTTAAATTGTTTTTAATTTGGTGGCACACTTTTGAAACTTCACAGATACGTTGTATTTGGTGCCAACTTTCATTGCCTCTAATATGAACATTATATCTGAAAACTTCCCAAAGTTATTTAGTAAAAAACAATTATGATTTTTTCGAAAAAAATAATTTGCGTACTTTTTCGCCTAAATAAACATTTTAAGGCTAAAACTTTTTATTGAACTTATTTCGGAACTCCATTGATTGAAATACATAAATAAGTGTAAGAAGAATGCCTTAGCGTTTTTTTTTTCTAACGAGAGAAGGGAGTGACACTTAAAAAACAACTCGTAAGATTTTCTCATATATTTACTTGGAAATGCAAATACATACATACTTACATACATGCACTTATCTTTACTCACATGCCATAATAACAAGTTTTATATACATATATATGTAATACAACTCCAATGCACTCTACTCGCTTCGACGCACAAATTTTGCATACAATGCGTTCGCACACAGTCGCAAACACACAGCCGCATGCTAAAGTTCTAGTAAAGAATTTGCATTTACACAGAAAAAGCATACGCATAATTGTTGTTTGTGTGTATGCAAATGCTATGTGCGCACCCATGTAAATGCGACTTGCAACATATGGCCCTGCAACGTGCTGTGCACTCACAAGCAGGACCACCCAGTTTCGCTGTCAATTCAACTGATTGGTGGGACTATAAATTTTTGCTCATAAATTCGCAATAAGAGGCGATATGAAATCAGCGGCGCAGCAATTAGTACACGCATGCGCGCAGAACAATCGATGCGAAATGAGCGGCTGAAGTAGGAAATCAAAAAAGAGCAGAGAAAAGAAAAAAAAATTTTGTTACATAAGGCCGGAGTTTGAGGAGCTAAGTCGATTATTATTTGATGAACTTTAAAGCAGAACAAGGCGTTGCAAGCAGCAGGAAGTTATCTTAGTAAAAAGTTTACAACTCAATATTCGGTGTTTCCAACGACGAGTCATCTGCTGGTAAACTGCCAACCCAGCCTACTACTTGCCTTCAGCAGCGAAGTTCAACTGGTCATCGCAAATCCAGATGCATTTGCTTTCGCCGGCGTGGAAGACTGTCGAAGCATTGTTATTCCCAGCACTTACGCTATCCGAACTCAACAGTCTACCCCGAAATAAGCCACATAAGACGAAGATCATAACAGAATTTTATCACACAGATGGGTCGAAAATGGAGAAAAGCGTAGGGGCGGCAGTCGTTTTCGCGGAGCAAATTGTGTCAACAAATCCCATAAGCTTCCGAACTACTTCAACATTTCCCAAGCGGAAGTATTGGCCATAAGGAAGACGGCGGAAAGAAGGCGCTCTGGCCAAAACTATGAAGATAGAAAAGGTGCCGATTTCCCTCAAAGCGATTAAACGGTAGCTAGACGGATCCATGATTCGGAAGACGCAGAAGTTGCGTACCAAAACGCAAGGTTGCCAGGTGTCCAGGATCATTTATGTTATTGTTTTTTAGAAAGGACGATGATAGGCAGCTGGTGGGTGCTTTAACGAGGCGTTCGCTGCTGGCATAGGCTCTTTCCAATAATAAGATCTGTATAAGATGTACAACGAAAGAGGAGGCAGTGCAGCATAACCTATGCGAGTGTCCTGCGCTTGGTAGATTGCGGATTAGTTCCCTGAGAGCAGGCTTTCAGCCTAATCTGTAATCCGCAGCCAGGATTTGGTACAGGGTACTCTTATACTCAGTGATTTGCTGTCTAAAGTGATCGTAGCCCAAAACGTGAAATACGAAATAATTTGAAAGGAGGACAGTTAAAATTCTTCTCGAAACGGTAAACGTTTGTAGGCACACTTGTGGTTCAGTAAGTTATATTTGGCAACCGACCAAGTTGGTCGACAGTCAACGGAAATCAACCTTCAAACCAGGTGGTTCTGCAGTGTGCCATGCTCTGCCCACTACGGTTTAACTTCAATGGCCATTGCTCTTAAGAGTTTGAAACGTTTTCCGACCACATAAGTCATTGATTTCCCACGCAATTTCAGAAAAGATATTTTTTATTTTTTATTAAATGGCTATATCTTTGACCATTCTAGTTCTTTCGCTCCACGAAAACCTAACACGTAATGGACATATATATATATTTTAATTTCATTTAAATATGTATATACTTTTTAATTTCACAATTTTTTTATTTTAGTTTTTTTCTATTTTTTAATTATGTATAATGTTCTTTTTGGTTTTAGATTTATTGTTAAATATATAGTTTTCTAATTCATCATATTTTTAGCATCTTTTTGAATTGTTTGTCTTTTTTCAAAAACTTAAATATTTTGCTTCAGTTTTTTTTAATTATTAATTAGAACTCTAATTCTTCTAATTTAATTTTCTTTTAATTCTTAGATTTTATTATTCTGAAAAGAAAAATACTTACTTTTTAATTGAGTTTAATAAAAAAAAGGCGATTTCTTAAATTGCCTTAGCAAAAGTCAGAGCCGTGAAGTTGTGTTTGTTTGTGCTCTCATTTAATATCTTATTTTGCAAGAGTTTTAACATTGATTAAAGTGAAAAGTATCAAGAAACGTTTGGTGCACAATTTAAAGTAAAGTAAAATATCAAAATTTCTAGTGAATTTGATCAATTTAATTTAACATTATTAATTATGTTTAATATTTTTATTGAGCTTTGTACCACGATTGTTTATTAGGAAAAATTGAAAAAGCAACAAAGTCTATGCGGTAGAAGTTATAGCACTGTTTCGGAGATCCCCACATCTCCTCATCAGACTTCTTTTTCTAGACTTCAGCAGGGATCGAATTCGATGTTCAAAGTCAGAAGCGTTAACCACTGAGCTATGTACATCCCGTAAACTCTTGTTGCTAATTCATTTTCCTTATTCAACCAACCATTAATTATGTGTGCCGAATCTTTTCTTTCATATAATTATATTGTTGTTGTGAATTGATTCTGTGTTTATCCATAATTACAATTGCGTTTGCTCTGTTTGTTATTTCTGCTATTTCATCCTTGTCACAGCTCTTTGCTTTGTGTTTATTAAGTGTTAAAAATGCAGTGTATTTAAAACTGTTCGCTACATAGAATTCAAGCTAATATTAATCAGCTGTTTGTTTTTTTTGCTACATCGCTTTTAAAATTGTTTGCCTTTTTGTTTCAAATATGTGACCTGGTCTACGAAAAGGGAGCTTACGTGCGAAAACTAGTTTTCTGTGAAAAAGCTGTTAAAAGTAAGCAACTCGTTTCGTTTACTCGTTTTTACTCTTCTTTCTCTACATTTTTAGTACACTTCTAAGCAAGTTAGGATTTTCTGCTTTTCACCACGTGAAAAAGCATCTCATCTTCCATTCGAATCAACCAAAAAGTGAAAATTGATGTTTTGACACCTAAGCCCCCTTTCCGTAGACCAGGTCACATATTATATATAAACCTACAAACATATCCACAGATTTTATTTCGAATATGTCGTGTATTTACGCCAATTGTCACGTTAAGAGCGACGCCTATGTGTCATGCTGGCTTTGCGATGGGATTGCCCATATAAAATGTGCTGGTTTGAGGGAAAGGGTCTTCGTTGGTCTTGTCAAAAATGTCGATCAGCCGAAGTCGATTTATTTAAATTCCTTAGACAGTCCAGAAATAGTTTTAATGAAATCGGGTAGGATCTGTCGGCGCTTGTTGAAAGATTTAAGCATTATGAAAAAATGTTTTAGCCTTTCACATGCCTCGACAACCCTCCAACCCTCATTTAGGCCTAGACCTGATCATATTCCGACATGTTTTCTTAAAAACTGCGCTGAGAATATCTGTGAGCCTTTAACAACTCTATTCAACTTGTCACTAAAACATGGCGTTCTTCCGTCAGCTTGGAAGGAATCTTTCATAATACCACTTTACAAAAACGGCAGCAGATCCTCTATAGGAAACTATAGACGCATAGGGAAGCTCTCCGCTATCCCCAAACTATTGGAAGCAATTATTGTTAAGCGCCTAACATATTCTATATCTTCTTCAATTTCACAATCTCAACACAAGTTTTTTAAAAAAAAATCTATTATCACTAATTTATTGGAGTTAAAAACTTATGTTTCAAACGGTTTTATAGAAAATGCTCATACTGACGTAATATACACCGATTTCAGTAAAGCTTTTGACAAAGTGTCACTCGTTACTCAGCCGTAAACTCGACCTAATCGGCTTTCAGCCAAGTCTTCTTCAATGAAGATCTTTTACCTCTCTGATAGAACACAAAGAGTTATTTTTAAAAGTTGTTCTTCCAACATCAGTCAAGTTTCTTCAGGAGTTTCTCTGGGCAGCCACCTTGAACATTGTCTTCTATCGAAGAGAGGTCTTTGTTACAAGCAGATCTGAGCAACTTGGTTAGTTGGTGTGCAGATATGACCAAAAATCTTCTTCGTAAGAAACTCCAAAGGCCAGCTCACTCCTTCGAATCAACAGCAATAACAACAAAATCTCAATACCAATCAACCGTAACGTAACTCGTACAAGACCATAACACATTACCTGCAGCAGCAATGTAAATGAGCTCTGCCGCGCACTGCCAACCTGCCAGCAATGGCCAACGAAGAACATGCGTATTTGCATGTCCGAACAAATAATAACATGGAAATCTTATCACGAATTCAATGCCTTTAACAAATTTGCAACACGAATGAAAAGCTTTAAGAACGACGAACAAAAAGCAAATGCCTGCCAACAACAAAGATACAATAACGCATTAAATCAACTTAGAAGCATTGCACGCACGCAAGTCATGTTGCAACAATGCCGAAAATGGTAGTGGCAACCGTACGACCGTACGCAGCAAAAACAACGCAGACCGCATGCAAATACTTAGAAGGGCTTAGAGGCTGGCAAATGCGCAGCAAACTCCAAAACCCCCAACACAACAACAACGACAAGGAAAGCCAAAAAAACAACCTAACCACCGCCAGCACAACGGTGGCGTGCCGAAAAGTCGCGCTCAACTGCAAAGTGGCACGCAACAAGCAGCAGCCAGCAGACGGAGTAGACCCCATAGACGCTTACGGTCAAAGCAGCAAATGTAGACATTAGATTGGTATTTGGACACAGCCAGTGGCACGCTAGCGAAGCTGGACGAGCAGCAAAGCGGTTGAGATGGACACGAGAAGGAGGAGAAGGAGGCGGTGAGCGTTCGGGGTATGGAGAACGTTTTTTTCGCCAACCAACACGCAATTTCTAAACATTTCAGCACGCAAAACAAGCAGTTCAAATAAAATACACAATAAAAAAAGCAACAACTACAAAGCTGCATACACATATTGCTGGCTAAAACAAACAATAGCTGCTGCTGTCGCTGCTTTATGGTCTAAAAACAACAGCAATAGCGCATTTGCATTGCTGTCACTTTGGATTTGTTGCAATGTCAGAGCCTGCTCTGTACTCAAAGCGAGCCAACAAAATCAGCAGCGACGTGTTGGGCAGCGCGTGAGTACTTAAATGCTTAGCAGATAACCACCGCAAAGCAAACAACAAAAGCATTCACAATGAAGCAGCTTATATGAAATAGCAAAAGTCACAGGCAAATAGCAACTTGGCTTAGAAAAAAAAGTAAAAAATAAAAATAAACTGGTTGAAAAAAAAAAACTTTGCGAAAATGAGCGCAAACACGCACAAGTCACACGGCCAACCAACAACGACAATCTGCACTAGAAGAAGTAGAACATGGCATCGTTGGCTCACTGCCACACTGCCGTCTCAAAGACAAAGTCAACGACAAATGCGAGGCGAAATTTCAAACATGCAATTGGCGATTTGTCGCCACCGTTTGGCATTGCCATTGCTCCCACTCCGGTACCATCATTGCGTCCATTGCTTGCATTGCCTGTGGTGCTATCATTTGTAAGCTCGTTGTTTTTCTTGCTCTTAGGCTGCAATTCACAAACGAAATAGCTGCAACATACACTGATTGCTTGTACTTAGTTATTTATATTTGTATGTGCGTATGTGTGTGTGTGTGTGTCTGCGTCTGCGCTTTTTTTCAAGGCTAGTACGGAACGTTTTTTGTAGCTGCTGTTGTGATTTTTATGCTGCGATATGTAAATGTTGCTAATTGGTAGTGTGCGAGAAATATGCTGTAGCAATAGTGGCCAGATAGTAGCGAATGTTAAATAGCGAATGAATAAATAAATACACTCCGTGTCAAAATTATAAACGCACCGTTGATTTTTGGTAATCGTCAAAATAAACTACTTTTTTTTTTAATACCTAAAATTATATAGCAAAAAGGTCAGTTTAACCCATTTCCGATCGAAGCCGGAGATCGGTATTACTACCAAAATATGGGGCATCACCGATTTAGTAGGTCATATTTTGGCGTTTTTCAATTAAAAAAAAAAAAAACATTTCCCTCCATTTTAGAATGGGTGGACGGTTGGTCTAGGACAGGCCTTCCCAAAGTGAGTGCCGCGGAACCTAGGCGTAGCGGACAATGTATACTAGTGGTACAGGCAATTTTTTTTTAACTTTCATTAAAGTTTTGTAATTAAGCAATAAAGTTAATTCTTAGTGTATGGCAACAGTTTTACCACTACTGTTCGATAAGCTGTTTGTCGAACATAATCCAAACCTAGTTTCTCCATATCGCCATACACCATGCAAACTAGGAGTTTAAATCCCGGAATTTTTTTAAGGTCTCGAAAATCCCAGCCCAAAGTTATACAAAAAAAAAATTCCTCCTTTTTTGAAGTCGGTTAAAAATAAAATACTTCACACAAACAACAAAAAATACAATCGGTAACCGCATGAGGCTATTGCCTGAAAATTATAAAATGCCCATAGGGCCGGTTGTTCAATGTGTGATTAGTACAAATCGGAGGGAGAAGCTCCGGTTAAATACAACGACTGCTTTATCGATCACATGTTATATGCAATTAAAGGTTTTTTTAAATATTGTTTAAAAAAATTACCTCAGATGACTAAGCAGTTTAAGCACGCAAATTAGGCTTGAATTTATGGAATAAGTCAATTGAAAACGTATCACAAGAAAGCTTTTTGAGAAATCTTTAGTTCGAAAATACGTATTTTTTTTTGGTTTTTGGCGGAGTCGAAGTATTTATGTTGTGTTTTATTGAAATAAGTTACCCCGAATTTAGCACGTAACAATTTCATACATATATAGACTCAGCGAAGCGCATGAGGGCAATCTAGTAAACAAAAAAAATTGCTTAAACTAGTAAAAATGTGGTGCGTTTATAATTTTGACGCGGGTTGTATTTGCAATAAATGTTGGTGTGTATGCATGTTCTTGTAAATATGTAAATGTCTCGCAAGATCAATGAAAAATTA
This sequence comes from Rhagoletis pomonella, assembly GCF_013731165.1. Classification (NCBI taxonomy): domain Eukaryota; kingdom Metazoa; phylum Arthropoda; class Insecta; order Diptera; family Tephritidae; genus Rhagoletis; species Rhagoletis pomonella. The sequence goes on from NW_023458559.1 coordinate 55,567,841, forward strand.
ATTGGTCAAACATTCCAAGGGACTCTTTAGATATGTATAGGGAAAGGGAAAAAGAGCGTAAGATACAAAAAATTCAGCATCGTTGTTGCAGACAAAACGCATGAATGATCGATCCCCCATTGAAAGGAGTAGCAAAAATATTTAGGATATCCTTGAGACACATTCATATGCGAACTTTTTCCATTGGAAATTCGTGTTCGTCCATCCGACTACCTGAAAAGGAGTTGTTCTACAAAAATTTAAGCCTCGCAAGAGGCTCACACGGGAAATGCTGCTTGGATTCTCATGGATGCGGCATATTTATTTACTTGTAGGGCTTCAGATGATCAATGCATTAATATCCCATCATCATTGTAGTTAAGTAGACATTTGTCCGCCCCGATTCTGAGTTAATTGCCCAATATTGTAATTATTTATTGACAAACAATAATTTAGAAAAAGCAGGGGGTTTAAGGAATTTGAGAAAAAAATATTTGTGTACCTAAAATATATATATGTACATGTTTAAAATATTATATATATTTGAAAAAATTGTTTACCTTATACGAAAATTGAAAAAAGTATTTTTATGTAGTGAATATTTTTTGGGAGGTATAATCTAATCTAATTGAATTTCAACAGTAATACATGTCGACGATATGTATTTGAGGCTATGATAAAATCTACTTATTGACAAATAATAATTTTTTGAGGATTTTAGAAAAAAAAAACATTATTTTTTGTTGGAAAAAATTCATGAAACTGCTTTTTATCCAGACAATTTCACGCAGGTACAACTTTTATTAAAAAAATCGATTTTTAACAATTATTTTGACTTTTATTTAATTACTCCTTAAATAAGCGTTATTTCTGGCTTTTATGTTATAAGTCCAAAGTAACAATTATTTTCGATATGTATCTAAATAATCAGTTATTTTTTATTTTTAAATTATATGTCTATGATAACAGTTATCGAATACTTTTATAAGTCACTGACCTTTATTTTTTAAATCATACTTATAATAGTCATTTGTATAAGTCGTAGTAAACTTTTGTTTCCCAACACGTTCTTAACTGCGAAAAATGTTAATGACTTTTATACGAATGATTTAAAAAAAAAGTGGGTAACTGATTTCTATTGATGACTTTTAAAAGAAAAACTCACGGCTGATTTCTCTTGATGACTTTTATAAATAAAATATAAATAAAGGTCTTCAATAAGTGTTATCTAAGACATATAATATCAAAATCAAAAATAATTGTTATTTTTTTTTTAATTTTTCATAAAAATTGCAAATAAAAATTTATGTTCCAATTTAAGTCTCGATGAAAAAAGAAATCGATTGGTATATATCACTTAGTTGTAGAACGTTTCCTTCCTAGTGATTTTTTTATGACAGTTTTCCTCAAAAACTGGTTCAACGCAATTTAAATAAAAATATTAAGGACTAAAATATTTTCTTAAGAAAAATGATGACAACTTTACATTGGCATTAGCACTTTTTTGATGTCACAATTTTCAACTCAAGTCATAACTTTTTTATATAAATTTACGTTCTTGAGAGGGTTAAAAAGCCCCTGCCGTGCGTGTTGAGACTGTTTAAGATGATGAATTTCACCGATCTTACCACATTAGGGTTACCATGACACATTGAGAAGCGGTTACATCCGCCACATTTATCAAGACGAAAAGTGGAACAGGTCAACCACTCATCTGATACCAACGATAATTTACGCTCAAGTCTTAGGACTTAGGTTGGAATATTCAGAATAAAAATACACACTTATTTGCCAGCACTAGCATAACTTGGTTGCCGTTAGCCATATTTAAGGCATTGCTAATATCCAATGTGCGTCCGACGATGCTAGTCGGCTCTTTTAGCGTTTATTGCTTTTCAAGCCGTTAAGCGTACTCAGTGATGAAGGATTTTTTACGAAACTGCATGCATGCATATAAGGGCTCCAAGCAAGTTGCCACTAAACTGGCAAATTCAATTAGAATAAAAAGCTATGAATAGCGCGCTTAGCACACTGAGCTAGAAAATTTCGCCACCCAATCGCACAGCGCTCTTTTGTGCTAATAACTTCATATAACGGTTCTTAAAGTTTTTCTTCGCAAATCAAGTGTGAAATTGATTTTTTTTTTTTTTGTAATTAATTATCTTCCTTAGCACACTTTTTTCACTGATAGAAAAGTAGAAAATGCTTAAACCTTTAGTTACTAGCTAACTTGAAATATGAATCATTATATAAAAACAGCCATAAAATTGTGCAGTTAAATAACTAAAATTAGATGTGAAAATCGTTTTAGTTATTCAAGTGTCCGCTACATTCACACCATCACCTAAATTCTCATATAAAGTGTTATGTAACCTTTTTTCCCATTTCAATGTACTCAGCATCCTATTCACGCTTGGCTTTTTTTTTAGGTCAAAGTTATTGCAATTAAATCTAATCGCATGCAACCCCAACATTTACAACTCAATTAAATGAAATCGCTGCAGCAAGAAAACTAAGTGAATGCGATGAACTGCAACACGCCAATGTAGTTGCTAAAGCTACCGTTAGCGCCGCAATAGCACACAACAACAACAACATCAACAAGAACATCAATAATATTACGTGTTAATAGCAAATTCTTTCAGGTTCGGTGCTGAAGTCTTTTGTTTCTACGACTACGCTACGTATGTATGTATGTACACCAAGGCATGCCGTGCAGCCACATACAAAGTAAGCGCAAAATGTTTTTGATTAATGCCGCTAATTGCAGCCAAAATAAACAGATGCTACATTGGGCGAATGATAGCAAAGCGAATCAAAGCGACGACCAAGCGAAGCGACGTCTAAATATTGGCAGAAGCGATGCGAGCCTTGAGCACCGCAACGGCCAGAAATTGACCGCGAGGCAATGAAAATTGGCAAAAATCCTTGAAATATGAAATTGAATGCCATTAAAAAATAGCAAAGCAAAGCAAAGCAAAAACCGGTAAATAAATATTACGAAACGCTTAGCTGAGTACCTGAATGGCATCTTATAGCCGGCTATGAGAAGTAGCAGAAGCCGAAACGGAAGAGGAAAGCCGAAAACCAATAAAGCACACTGCTGCCGAAAATAACGTTAGACGTTGCTGATATGCCAAAAATGGCGCGCGGCACGCAGGTCAAACGGTCGTCCGCTCGCTCACTACTCGCCGGCTTACCACCCGCTGCACGCCGCTAAACCACAACGGCGCGTTGGATTTTGTTGTGAAGAGCTAAACAAAAAAAAAACAAAACACAGCTTTGTACACTGAAGGAGACTGTAATAAAAAAGGCTTTTCTCGGCACATTCGCATCTTTGGATTTACAACGACGGGGCTCACATTTGAAATCCGCTTTGTTTTGGCAGCAGTGGGTTTTAGCGAATTATTGTGCCCAAGTGCCAGCGACGACACAAAGGCCAACTCGCGGCCAACTTCACGCCGCTGCTTGATAGCCAGCAGTGCTTGGCCACTTTCATGTGCAAATTCAAGTGAAATGTTTGCTTTGGCTTCCGTAACTATTTTGGTGGTAACTGTTTGCTAGTTTGCTGCTGATATGCGCTGGTATCAGCGATGCCACTGTCACGGGTACCAACCGGCAAATAGAATCGCTCTGCACCGCAGCAGCTCACCAGTGGAATTGCCACTTCAGTGGCTCGCAGAACGCGCGACGTGACAAGATGGAAATCTCCGGACGTGAGTGAGTGTGGCGTTACGGTTTTCAGAGCCGCCGCCACCATCGCCATGCCTCCGCCGAGGCGCTCAGGCTGCCGCACTCGCTGCTTTTAAGTAAATAAATACTCGTAAATTTTATAAGTACAGCAAAAATGGTAAAATTTCGCAGCAAGAATAATTCGGTACAACACTTCGTAGCAGTTTTATTTATTTTTATTTTTTCTTGCTGTTTGCCATGTTTATCGCTGCTTTTAACGTAAGTAACTGTCTTTCTGTTGCTTTGTAGGTTTTTTATTTTATTTTTTTTTTTCAGAAATCCCACTTGAGTTTTTTATTGACTGTTCGTGGTGTTAATGGCATATAAAACTTGGAAGCTGTCAGAGCACGGTTCACAATAACAATAACAAAGCAATAACAATACAAGTTTCAAATAATAACGGCGTATTTGAATAACACTTAACACAGCATTGACCTGAGCGCATATTCTGCATATTTTACTTTCGGCGGAGATAAGAAAATAGCGGGTGGGTTTATGGACGCATGCATGCTGGAAGAATTTTAAGTGCTTAAGTGTTATTTAAGTTTTATTGCATGTTTTTTGAATTGTAAAAAAAAAAACATTTAACTTTTCTTTTCAGTTATCAGTTATCAGTTATGAAGGAGAGAAAAAGAATGGTTCTACATGCAAACTAAAAATATTGCTTCATTCATTTACAGGGCGATTCTGGCTAAGATAGTAAAAAGTCTTTCGTAAGACAATTGAAAGACAGAAAACAAGATATTTCGAAAGGCTTTTGTTATTCTGGCACAAAAGTCTTAGAAAAAAACTCTCTCATTCACAACTAGTGGTGAAAATCTATTTTGGGAGAAAGCACTTGTATATAATTTAGCCGGCGACACTTTAACAGGCGCAATGGCCGAATGAACACGGTACAGGCATGCCATTCGAGAGACCCGAGTTCGAGCCTGGGTCAGCGCAACTTATTTTTATTTTTTACTAGCAATTACCCGGCGTGCTTCGCTGCGCCTTAAATGTATTTTTGTGTTGTAACTCTCCCCCTAAGCTCTTATGGCCTCATTTACAAAATATTTTTAAAGAACTTTATGAAGTTAGATTTAAAAAAATCGATCTATGAAGCATTGTTTATTTTTTTTTTGAGTTAATATATTTTCGAAGGTAATTAGAAAATATGTAAAGAACCGACTTTCTCTTGGAAATTTAATTTATAATCTTATAACTGGAGTCTACTATCGCACCCTTTCCTCAAACGTGTATTGATTCAATATTCAAATAACGTATATTTATATAATTTGAAAAAATCTCCCTACTATACAAATATGTACAGCAATATTAAATAATATTTTCAAATGTTGTGAGAGGGAGTAACAAAACAAAATTACTTTTAAGGCGCAGCGAAGCACGCCGGGTATTCGCTAGTGTCACATGAAATTAACTGAGCAAAGTACAATGAATAGCTGTTAAACAATGGCACCATCTACTTTAAATGAAACATACTTATTTTCGTGGGGGATACTCACACACCATATACTTTTCTATTGAAATTTTTCCTGAATTTTCCTAGCTATAAACCTCCAACGAATGCAAAACCGTGAAAATCGGTTCGTGCGTTCTGGAGTTATAGCGTCAGGAAGGAAAACCCTACTTATTTTTATATTAATTTTTATATTAAAGAAGATTAAAGAACTGTCCGCATTACTCAATTTTATTTTTCACTAAAACGGTATTCATGAATTTTTTAATTTTTTTTTTATTTGCTTCCGCATACTTTTGACATAACAGCTTTCATTTTATGCCGATATTAAACAAATACAGCCTAAGTTTACCCGGGTCCACGTTTTGGTCTGTATCTCGTGACCCAAGTCACCCAGCTATATGAAAAGTGCTCAATCTTAAAGCATTCATGAACAGCTTTCATTTGATACCCATATTAAACAAATACACCCAAGGTTACCCAGGTCCACGTTTTGGTCTATATCTCGAGACCCTAGTCACCCAGCTATTTGAAAAGTGCTCTATCTTAAAGCATTCATGAACAGCTTTAATTTGATACCCATATTAAACAAATACATCCTAAGGTTACCCGGGTCCACGTTTTGGTCTGTATCTCGAGACCCTAGTCACCCAGCTATATGAAAAGTGCTCAATCTTAAAGCACTCATGAACAGCTTTAATTTGATACCCATATTAAACAAATACATCCTAAGGTTACCCGGGTCCACGTTTTGGTCTGTATCTCGAGACCCTAGTCACCCAGCTATATGAAAAGTGCTCAATCTTAAAGTATTCATGAACAGCTTTCATTTGATACCCATACTGAAAAAATACACCCAAGGTTACCCAGGTCCACGTTTTGGTCTATATCTCGAGACCCTAGTCACCCAGCTATATGAAAAGTGCTCAATCTTAAAGCATTCATGAACAGCTTTCATTTGATACCCATATTGAACAAATACACCCAAGGTTACCCAGGTCAACGTTTTGGTCTATATCTCGAGACCCTAGTCACGCAGCTATATGAAAAGTGCTCAATCTTAAAGCATTCATGAACGGCTTTCATTTGATACCCATATTGAACAAATACACCCAAGGTTACCCAGGTCCACATTTTGGTCTATATCTCGAGACCCTAGTCACCCAGCTATATGAAAATTGCTCTATCTTAAAGCACTCATGAACAGCTTTAATTTGATACCCATATTAAACAAATACATCCTAAGGTTACCCGGGTCCACGTTTTGGGGCCACGCCCCCTTTATATATCAAAATATTTTTTACCCTGTGACCATCCCTGGAAGATATCCAGTGTGTGTGTAAAATTTGGTTACGATCGGCTTATTCGTTTAGGAGCCAAGTGTGTCTATAGGTACATACATAATTTGAATTTTATATATATAGATTTTAATTCCTCCCCATTTTCTAATTTCTTTTTTTTCTTTTTTAACTAAAGTTTTTAATTTGTGGATTTCATAAACAAATATGTATATATTTTTTGATTTCTAGAAACTTACTTTATGTATTTTTTCTTTTCTAATATAATTTTTTTTTTAATTTAATTTTCTTTTAATTTAAAAGCAATACTTTTTTTAATTAATTTAGTTTTAAGGAACTTATTTTATATTTTCTTCTTTGATCAAATCTTTTTTTTATTTCTAACTAATAAAATATTTTTATTTTATTTTATTTAATCGTTAGAAACTCATTTTATTAAGTTAGTTTAAGTTTAATTTGTTTTTCTATTGTTGCTAATTTCACTTAATATTTTCATCTTTAAATTTTTAGATTTTATTTTTTTTTTTTACAGAAAAATGTGTTTTTATTTCATTTCATTTTTTGGATCTCATTTTCTTTTATTGACCTGTCTTAAAAATGAAAATATTTATCATGTATTTTTTTTTTAAGTTTTATTTGCATCCTGCTTTTATTTTTTCCCCAATTTAATTTGTGAAATTTTCTTTTAAAAAGAAAAATATTATTTAACATTTAATTTAATATTAGAAACTTATCTATTGATTGTTTTCTTTTATTTAATAAAATTGGTTTTTCGGTTGTTAATTTCAATTTCTTTTAATTTTTAGATCTTATTTTACAAAAAAAAAATATATGTTTTTATTTCATTTGATTTTTATGATCTGATTTTATTGTATTTTTGTCTCATCTAATTTAATCTTTTTTTAGTTTTTATATTTTGTTTTAAACATAAAAATATTCTTTTATATTTTATTTTTAATTTCAAGTAATATTTTCTTCTTTTATACCCGAGCGCCCTTCGATAAATCAGTAAATAGTAAAGCTAATTTATTCAAAATTGATCCTTGCAAAAATTCTTTATAGTCCGAGAGCTGGCAACGGTTTTGGTTACACTATTTATAACCATGCTAGAACTTTCATGATTAGTCGGTTGGTCACTGATGTTGTCCAGGAAGAAAATATCTCAGGTATTTATTTCTTCAATCGTTGTACTGATATTTCTATTCAGGACATGATTCTAATTATGCATGTTTATTCTTACAGAGGAAACTGAAGAAGAGCTGGAAGATTCCGAGGATGATAAGCCAGGCTACAATAACGAATAAAAAAATTACTTATGTATTACTATTTTTGTCGTCTCATTTGCAGAGAAAATACTTTTTATACTTTTTCATTTCGTCGACAAATTATATTAAAAATTACTAAGAAACAAGGTGACTTGAACGCCTGCATAGCAACGGATTTTTGCGTCTGGCAGGGCATTTCCACCCAAAATTTCGTCTGGCTTCAAACATATAGCCCCTGAGGATTCACCCTATGATAATTCATAAAATTTGGCCGCGTTATTATAATTTTAATAGTTCTCTTTTAATCGCCACTTTAGCCGCGGTTGGCACCCACTTTCCACCGCCCTTACCAGTCTGGCGATTTTTTTCCCGGTTTCGGAGAAGTACCAACTCTGATATACCAAAATGCCAGACTTGTTAAAATAGTGTAATTTATGTGTTTTTTTTTTGCAACCTTTAAAATCCTGGCGGCGCCAAAGCCACCCCTGGAGGGCCGCCAGACTTTCAGTTAGTTTAATGGGCCGTCATAGCGGGCTTGTCATGAAAGTTTTAAAAATATGTTTATGTACATTTGCTTTATTTTCCCTTTTACTTATTAGTTTTTATTTTTTTTTTAAGAAATATATCGTCGATGTTTTTGCAAGGGCGCCCATCGTCCAATTGCAAATCCGTTGTTTTAATAACGATTTTACGGTTCTTATGCATATATCTCGATGCCTGGAGTTCAGGGTTACCCAAGCGCATTTCTGTCACAATGGCGATTTAGGCGGTTTTGCAACTGGTGATGGGCGGTTTTGCAAAAATATCGACGATATATAACTTTTTCCTGTTTAATTTAATTTAATTTATTTAAAAAAAACTTATTGCTAAAAGGCGAATGGTTTAACGCTAAATAGTTATTTCAATTAGTCTTTCGAAAGACAGTAAAGAGCTTTCAATATAGTTGCCAGAATAGAAAATTGTCTCACGAAAGCCTTTTGTCTTTCGAAAGACTGTGGTGAGTTGAAAGACAGTTTCCAGAATTGCATTTCTTAAACGAACTCTTTATGAAATTACTAATGCATTTAGAGAGGAAAATTTGGTAGCATTTTCAGTAATCGCCACATCCTTCTCTTGAGACAATAAATCAGTGTAGAATGTTTTAACTTCACTTTTGAAAACTTGAAAACTTCCAAAGGTTTAGGAAAGCATAGAATGGCATATGGAGAAAAGGTAAACCTGTAATAAAAATGGGCCCATTTACTTCACCTCCAATCAACATTCTTTTTTTGACTGCGTCTACAATTTATCTACCGTTGACTGTTGTAACTTTCAATGCAAGTCGGCACAAACTTTGCTATTTTTCATTACTTTTTTATTGAAAGGTGAAAACTACACCGCTATTATTTATAGCTACTGTAAATATTCGTGATTTATGACAGCGCAGTGACGGCGTATGGCTAAGGCGAAGCCCAGTATGCTTGCAGTAGTTTGAGGGACAGCTGTGCAAGGAAGAATTTAGAATTCCAGAGTAAGACAGCAGTTAAAAATAAATAAAATTTAAGCTCAATCGATTTAAGCAAATAAAATTTCAGTGGCACAGGAAGTTATAAAATATTAGAATTACTTGACTGCAGGTTTGAAGGTAGCCAAGTGCCGCTGCTAATTAAAACACAAAAGTGGGAAGTAAAAATTTAGCACAGGAAGCCAAGAAGTGCAATATTAAAGCTTTTAGCCTCGTCGGTTATTAGTATAGATGATTTCGAAAAGTAAAACTAACCACAGTAGTTTCTCGAGGACTAATGCATATCTTGTACCAGAACGTCCCAACGCGGCTGAATTCATCAGCAAAGTTACCATAACACTAACGACCATCGGACTTCATCGAAGGCATCTAAAAGAAATGTATTTTCTCTTCGACACAGTCTCGTAAATGTCTGGTAGCTCAATGGCTTTCTAACTGTGCTATTATCTTGGAGCGACGCATCTTGATTAGATGTTGAATACGTACTTGTATATAGAATAAAGCCTTTATGATCAGCTGATTGGTAATATAAAGATACACAGCCGAGACTTCTACTAACAAATTTATACTGTTATCTATCAATTTTTCGCCGCTCTTTAAAAATTCACTCGCCAAATTTGTGCGCCCAAAGAACTTTCATAATCCAATAGATTACATGGACTGTTCGCCCTCGAAACAAATCTGCAGTACTCTTACAATATAACCAGGGTTGGGCACACGGCACTGAATCGAAGTCTTCACTACCACTAGGGCTTTAGTGGGGTAGTACATTTCAAATTTCACTACCACTACATAGAAATCTTGCTCGCCTAATGAATCGTACCCTGTACTTCAAAACGGCATAAGTTATCGGATATGTGCCTCCTTTAAACCACAAAGTGACAAAGGACCCCAAAAACAATTGGAGTTCGATAGTGTGGAGGCCAAAAAGTGCTTTAATTACAATCCTCAATTAGCTGCTTTCCAATGACAACCTCAGGGTATACCATATCTTTCACAATGTCTACTTACTAACCACACTTAGCTATTGTAATACATCGGCAACAAACCACATATGTAGTTAAATGAGTAATGCCACACAATCTCTCACATACACATAGACACACACCCATCACTTTCGCTGACTACCACTCTGCCACTCTGCCTCGCTTGCCACAAATGTGCGCGGCCTTTTGCAGAATACATACAGTAAGTGGTAGCAGCAAAAAAAATAGCCCTTGCTTAAGGCACTAAGTACCTTAACTACAACTACGTCTTCTTTTATTTTGTTGTAACTAGTTTCTATTACTGCTGATTTGGCGATTATTGCTGCAACGTTTGGTGTCTAATAACAGCCCTAAGTTCGTTAATGCAGCTAAGGTAGCTGCTGCGCGCCAGCACAGTTTGCGTTGCTTGGTCACTGCCACTGCACGCTACTCCACTACACTACACTCCAGTCCGCTGCTGATGACTTTATAAGTACTAAGTAAAAGCAGTGAAGTGGCAGCTATAGCAGCATTAACAACACTCCTTCAAATAATAATAAATTCTGACAAATTGACAAATTAACTGCAGCCGCCACAGCGCAACGAAATAAAACAAAGCAAATGTGCGCCTGCGCCTGCGCAGTCTCGTTGACTCGCCTGTGCTCAGCTGTCTGTGATGATAATAATAATAATAATAATTGCAGCAGTTTGGAGCGCTGCAATAAATATTGCAATGCATGGTTAAAAACACAAATACATATGCGATTGCATACATACACATACAAACGTAGATAGGCACAGACATCACTTGCAGTTCTAACATTGTTTTTTACGCGTCATTTAATTTGTTGCTGGTAATGGCCGCTGCTACTGCTGCTGCTGTTGCACGCTACTCGTCGGCTCGGTTCAACTCGCCTCCTCTGCTCTTTCTTGTCTGCTCAATATACACAGAGTCAGCCAAGCGCAGCGCAAATAAAGGAAAGTGCTATCTTGGCCGTTGTTGTTATTGCTCTTGTGCTACCTGCAAATAAAATCACTTACAACGTGTCTACTAGTAGCTGGCAATTGATGTGTGTGCTGTCTGCTCTGGGCAGCAGACAACTGCCAACATTTAGTAGCTGCTTAAGAGTCGTCGGCAAGTGGCGTCGAATTGCAGCGCATAATTGCTTGTTAGTTGGCTTTTCAGTTGTTGTTGTTGTTATTGTTAATGCTTTCGTCGCAGGATCATCGTTGTAATTCTTGTCATCGCTTTAGTTGTTGTTGTTGTTGTTGTTGTTGTTGTTGCGCTTGTTAACTGTTACTGCTACTGTTTCGCACTTACCCGCCGGCGATGTCGTTACTTGTTTTGTTGTTGTTTTTAATACAGCGCGTTGTTATTTCTGGGCTTTGCTTTGCTGCAGCTATATGTTGCCGCTTTCTAATGGCATCAGACAGAGACAGGCGTGCACAGACACACACACACACACACACACACACACACACACAGACAGAGTCGAGTGAGTGTATTATTTGTCTTTAGCGCACTCAATTAAAGCCAAGTCATGG
>NW_023458559.1:55604584-55614956 GCF_013731165.1 Rhagoletis pomonella
CGAATAGAACGCCGGCCATATTTGTTTGTGGTTGAACTCTGAAAAGTGCAAAGACAGATGAGAAATATTGTAGTTTATTTTCATTCAAATACCTTTATTAGTGCAACTTTATTTGTTTTGATAAAACACGCCTTCCCTGAGACAAGTTGTGTGCGTTGGTTTTGTTGTACATTCAGTCAGCCGGCTTGTCAAATTTGACAGTGGGCTGTGTGACATCTTCCGAGTTGCCATTTCTTCAAAAATGTTTGTGGTATGAGGAATTTCAGCGGTGATGTGTATTTCCAAAAATTTATTGATGGTATTCGGTGTATTCAATAAGATTTTCAAATGTCAAAATTTTTAATAATCATCCAGGATTTCCTAAACGGAATTATTTATGAATAATTTCTTGATATAGGAAATTAAATTTAGCTGTTCAATGAAAGAAAACATAGGTTTGTATAGTAACAAACAGACAGTACTTATTTGTGCAATCCGTCCACAGCAAAAGAAGAAAGGTAGAATTTATAAAAAGCATTCCTGAAATATTGAATTTTCTAATAATTCTTTTTAGATATAACAGGAGCTACATTGCTACACGTTCCAAAATAGAATGCCTGAATGGGCAGATTAAATCTAAGTGTCGTTCAATTTTCGAGAGGTTGAGGGTTGGCCTAGATACAGCTAAAAATGTAGTTACCGCTGTTGCTGTGCTTCATGACATTGCCAAAGAACGAAACTTTTCATATAGGTCCTCTACTTTGAATTAAAACCTGCAAAATTAACTACACTGAACATATTTTCTTAGTTTTTGATGCGGATACCACTACTCCCCGGGTATCAATTGCAGAATGCGGAGAGACCCTAGAAACCACTTTAAATTCAGGGAGAGCATAAAGAACTGAATTTTAATAAATATTTCTGACTACTATTTTACTAATTTAAATTGAAACCCAAACATCCTTCATATGCATATATTTATTTAAAATTTAAATGAACATGAATGTATACATTATAGAACGCATAAAAAAATTAAATTCAGTCTTTCCTTATTTCATAAAAACTACGACTATGTAAAACACAGCCTTTTAAAACTACAGGTACGGCATCAAAAAAATTGCTTCAGATAACGTAACTAATTCACTACACTTATTTCTTATTTGGAGGCAAATTAGTTGGCATTTTAGGTCCATCAGCTCATTTCTTTTATGCATTCGAGCCTGATGCGAAATTTCTGCACATCGCGATGAAAGCCTGCAGCTACCGTATCCATTCCGTTGGCTTTCCAAGCATCTTTCTTCCGTTTAGTCATCCGGAGGTCATTTTGTTCGATTACATCCATGTACCCGTTGACCAAATCCCGCAAGCAGTCTTTCTTGGCTGCAGCCCAGTTGTGCTCGCGTTTCCTTGCCTGTAGAAAAAACGTTTATTTAAACAACCGCTAGAAAAACAATAAAAAATTACTTACTCTTGCTTTATGTATGTACCCTGAAGACGGGTGCTGTATTAATCGATAAACAGTAATATCGTATTTCATGTACAGCATTTCACATCAATTATAGTCTTTTACTTAGTATAAAAACAAAAAAACACTTTCGAAACCTATTTTTAATGATTTCTTACAACTAAACCGCCTTTTGTTGTGAAATTCTCATCTTAAAAAAATCCCTCGATAAAATATATTCAGTAGTTAATTTAGGATATTGACCATCCTTTAAGGCCTGCAAGTACCCGAAATCTTCCTGGTACCAGTCACTGCGGCTTGGGAGTTTCGTGCGGGGTTTATGGTGAACCCAGGTCTTCGACAGGATATAGTCAACGGGCAGCGCTTTAATTTCAGACGGTATTGCGTCTATGATGGAACCGTTCCTGAACGGTCTTTCCTTCCAGAGCCCCAGGGCACGCAGTCTGATGGCGCTGTTAGCAGCTGAATTCTCTATGAAGATATCTACTGGTACTAAGTCAAGAAGGACGTTCAAAACGTCTTTCGGACAGGATCTCATTGCGCCTGTTACGCTAGCGGCTGCTGACCTTTGAACTCCGCCTAGCTTTGTAACTACATAATTCTTAGCAAAGGCCGGCCACCAGTGCATAATTCTTGGTTTCAAACCCCATCTATTGCCCAACATTCTCTTGGCTGCATAGAGCCACCGTCGCCTTCCTAGCACGCTCCTCAATGTTCGATTTCCAGGTAAGTTTGGAATCCAGAATAACACCAAGGTATTTCACCTTGTTTGACAGATCCAGTTCCGTTCCTCAGAACCTTGGTTTATTTCAATTACATAATTTCATTTTATTTGTGAAGAGCATAAGGGGAATTTTCTCAGGGTGGGAAACTGACCCGATGCCAATATCGCTACATCGTCGGCGTAAGCCACCGCTTTGATTCTCTGAGAGTCCAGCTTTACCAGTAGTTTGTTTAACAGCATGATCCATAGTAACGGTGATAGAAGCTGAAGATATATGGCCCTGGAAAATGTGTATTTAGAAGGATATCCAGTGATTCCCCAGCCAACTCGGTCCATGAGCCATCTAACCTTGTTATATATGTTGGCTATGGGATTCCTTGGTATCCTCGATGGATTCGCAAAATTCCCTCCAGGAAGTCTCCTTGGCGTCCCGTATCACTTTTTTGTATTTCCTTAGGCTCTATCTGTATAGATAGATTCCATACCTTATTCCTATAGCATTCGTCAAAGGATTTTCTTACTTGCTTCCGTAGCGCTGTAAGGTTCTCATTCCACGAAGGTGTGCGCGCTTTCTTGCCATACCTCAGAGGACAAGCCTCTGTAAGGGCCTCTCCGAAGGCCTTATTCAGGCTGTCCGCTTCGACGTCCAGCTCACCCCTTGTAGGCATATCTTCAACTGGTGGTTTCTTCAGTTCTTTTTCAATAACCTTTTGAAATAAGTCCCAATTTGTTTTACGATGGTTTCTAAAGAGAGTAGGCGTATATGCCGCAATATTCAACTCATAGAGTATTCGACGGTGGTCCGAGAGGGTCTCTTCATCGTTTACTCTCCACTTATTGCAGAGTTATGTCTAGGACCTCTTCCCAACCGAAAAAATCAGGGGTACTAGGAAATATGAAGGTGGCAGTAAATAGTAAAGGTAGAATTAATAATAAATTGAAATAGTGACTCATCTCTATCGTTGGTTTCCGAGCTGCCCCATCATGTATTGCGTGAATTGGCATCGCAGTCGAGTAACACTGGACTAGCTCCTGCTAGCCTTTGTAATGTGACGACTTCCTGTGGCAGACACCGCCTGTCGTGCGCCATGTATACGGTTGATATATGACAGCTTTGTTTATTCATCAACTCCAAATTGACGACAGTAGTATCCGGTGAGCTGAAATTGGAACATAAGAAAGCTTTAATATGTGTTTTAACCAACACATACATGCGGGGTTTATCTGATATACTAGTGTGGAAGAGGTTATAGCGGGCGGCGGTGAGTCTTTTAACCTCTAGGGCCCTTACCCAAGGTTCCTGTATTAGCGAGATTTCGATGTCTTCCTCCCTTAAGAAGACAAGGAGCTTACCCGAGGAGGCCCTAGAGTGCTTAAGATTTGCCTGGACGACCTCCATCGATTTTTTCGGCATTTTCAACTGGCTCTGTACCTGCCAACACCTGGTTGGCACCTTCAGCGACCTCTTCGTTCGCGGTAACATTGAGGGTCATATTGCCCAACATCTGGTAAGCGTCCTCGATATCAGCCTCTGGAATCGCTTCATTGGGGCGGAATATTTTTGTATAGCTGTTCTCACCGTGAAGAGCAGCTTTTTGTCAATTTTTTGCAAATGCTCAATACATTCTTCGTTAAGCCTCAGAAGGTACGAAGAACTGTGCGCGCCCTCTTGAGGATTTTCCGCGCGAATGACTACCCAGTCACTCATTGGTATCTCCAGATTCTTCTGTTGCAGGAAACGTATCAGCATGTCGCTGCCCATAGTCATCTTCGGCAGCCAAATGCGGGCCCTAGGTTTCCTAGGTATCTCCTCGGCAGGGATTAGTTTGAACTCCAAACCCTTCCAGGCGTTGTTGAGCTGGACTACGCACTTGCCGATAATTTCCCTAGGGAAATCATCTCTACATTTGAAAATCCGACAACCCCTCAGGGACTCACTGGAGTCAAATCCTAGAATACGGCTGTCCGGATTTCCAAACACCCGTTCAGAGAGTTTTGACTCGATCTCGACCGACCTCTCCTGAACGGGCTTGTCGCTGCCTTCGCTGGCTTCGTTGACAAGCGCAACCTGAAGGTGATCCCTGGCCACTTCGCACCATCGTTTCGCCAACGTTTATTCTTTCTGGGGCGTGCTTTTCGTGTCCGCCCTTTTTCCAGCAGGTTCTGCTGTAGATTTCTCCTTAGGTCACCTTCGTTTAAATGCCATAGGGTTCTTTGTTGGTTTTGAAGTAAGGTACTGTGAGGACCAAATGTCCCTGAATAATTTGGCCCATCGCAATAGAAGCCAAAGCAGCCAGCCAGGCAACAAGTCATAGCAACACCCGACAGCCTCTTCGTTGCTGTGATAAAGCAACATGTACTTGCGCGACCACGTAACATCAAGCACATAGCCTATTAAAGTTAAAACACGACCGCAAAAGAATCAGCCAGCACGGAGCTGTGGTAGCGACTGAACAGCTACGACTGGATGGAGCGATTTATTGTGCATCGTTGATAACACCACAAGAGATCACCGCTCAGTAGTAGAGAGCACCAAACCGGCTTGGAACACCGCCTGCCACAGTATACCGTGACGCCGCGAGCGGGCGACAACCACTCGCCTACCGTCAGCAGAGCGACGTCAACAGCGCCTCCAAGAGCGCCACGCCCGCCGCCAGCAAAGCGACGTCAACCGCGCCTCAAAGAGGGCTTCTCTATAGCGTCACCAGAGCGCTACTCTCCGGCGTCACCAGAGCGCTACACACCGACGCGACTAGAGCACTGCTCACCGGCGCTACTCTCCGGCGTAATCAGAGCAATACTCACCGACGCGAGCAGAGCGCCACTTGTCAACGACATCAGAGCACTACTCTGCTACATTGCCACTTAGGCCGTGGTTACGCCACCAATTTCGATTGGCAATCACCGTGCAATTGTTGTTGTGCACAGCACGGAGTGAGAGAATTTTCGAAATCGAGCAGCCAGCACGATTTGCTGGATGAACCGAACAGCCAGCACGCCAATTTTTCAGGGTGGCAATACGCTATTATTTGCGAAAAAGTATTAGTATTAAATATTAGAATAGGAAATAATATTTTATTATTATTATTATAAAGTAGATATTAAACAAAAATATTATTATAAAAATTAAATAAATAAATAATTAAAGAAAAAACATTAAGTTGTTCTTCCATTTTTCATTTTCCGACTTCAATTTTGATGCATGTTTAGTTGCATTTTTACTTCAGTGCTGCCATTGTGTGCTAAATTGTATGAAATGGAAAAAGGGATTTCTTAAGAAGCAACCCTGTACTCGCCAATCAGCAAACAGAGCGTAACCACTTCTCCCCAATCAACAAAACTTTTCTCTTTTAATTGCCAATTAAAATTGGTGGCATAACCACGGCCTTAGGCCATCTCGAATACTTCCCCATAGGAACAGAGATCCTTGTCCTGAGCCCGAGGATTCCAGCTTCTTATCCTTCTGGGGTCTTCGAGCCATCTGTGTACCAATGCAGTGTGCAACTCTAAAGCAGTCCCTCGAAGCCGGATATGCTATGGCTCTATTTTAAATATATTCTTAAATACTACGGTTCTGCCTATGTCATCTCTAGGGAACTGAGGTAGCAGGAGCCATATTCCTAGAGGATATAATCTTACCTTTTCCAGATTCCTGTCAACCAGAGCTAAGCAGAGTTCTTTTGGCTAACTGCTCTATGAAAACTACTTCCAGAAGTTTGCTGTCTAGGATTAGCCCCAGATACCTAACTTGGCTGGCGACGTTGACAACGACTCGCTCCAGGGTTTTGTCCCTCAGGATGGCAGAACTCTTTTCCTAGTATTTAAATGGAATGAGGGCGGTTCATCCACTACAATACTCCACAGAACAGGGGATAAAAGCCCTCCCTCAGAACACTCCTTTTTTTGTTAGTAGTTGTACCACGTTGTACCCTACTTCGGTTTCAGCAATTCCAGTGCGCAGCGGGGTATCCATCCAAATGCAGATCACTGGCTGCACGTTTCTTTTCTCGAGCGCTCTGCGCACTCCAGATTGCGACGTACTATCAAACGCTCCTTCTATAACAAGGCAAGCACAGCACAGCACGGCTTCAACTGTCTACTTTATAATGGAGGTGTCATTGGCGGTGAACAGTTGCAGCCCCATAAGCATTACAGTGTAGACAGTTCAGAGATAAACTAAACGAAAACTCTTGTCCGTTGACGATTGTCGTAGCCGAGCGTTCAGTGAGCCGATGTTGCTTAAACAACAACAACGCAATACTTTGTTCGTGTTCGTGGTTAGATTTTAATTTTTTTACACTTCGTCTTTCAGCAGAAATCGGAGTTTTCAAGTATCCAGGGTCATCGCATAACAAAGCAACCAGTTCAAGTATTGTTCTGTTAGATACTATCTCAGAACTAGTAACTTTTTATCATGGTTACAATTGCGCACTGCAGGGAACAATGTCCAGTTCAGTTTTGAATAAATTAGAATGTGGTAAATACTCCGTCTGTAAGCGAAGAGGTTTGGCGACCAGAGGAAGTCATCGCGACCCTTATAACTTATACTTTAGTTCCTCTCAGACACCTCTTATGTAGAGTAGGATTAAATATCACCGCTAGCTGTGGCTGAATGGTTAGAGGTGAGTACTACCACTCCGTAGGTCCTGGGTTCCTCAGCTGGTTCGAACAGCATCTAAATTAGAAACGGTTTTTCAAACAACGGCAATGGCAAACCTCCGGATGTATTTCTGCCTTGAAAAGGCTTCCCAAAAAAAATCCATTTGCCGTTCGGAGGCGGCGGAAAATTGTTGGTTCCTCTATTTGTGTAACAACATGCGGACGCATAAGATAAATTGGAGGAAAAGCTCGGCCAAACACTTAGCAAAATGTATGAGCGCCAAATTATTAGGGGTATTCTCTGAGTCTTACAAAGCCCTTGCACGGTGCACAGATTGCACGGATTGCACGGTAAAAACCGGTTTTCGTATAGGACAGCTTTGCAAACCGTGCAATCCGTGCACCTTGCAAGGGCTTTGCAAGACTCAGAGAATACCCCTATTATTATTACCTATATTAACCCTTTGATGCCCATAGGGCAAAGAGTTGGTGGGTGCTCACAAGAAAGTTGTGTCTAGATGTCTTTGAATAGTTTGAATGGCTTCGTTGCCTTCTTAAAGACCATGTAAATATGTAAAAATAAAACTAATTCAACTTAACTCGAATTGCCGGTATATCACGGATTTCTCTTTTCCTTGGTTCGCGGCTACTTGAGCGCAATAATCCAACCAATAATTGCCGCTGCCTTTGATCAAAGATTTATGCTTTCTTCAAGATTGATTGGTGTATATTCTTTTAAAAAGAGAAGGAAAAGGAGACCAAACATGCTCGCACACATTTATGTACAACCAAAATGAAGGAGTGCTGCGTTTCAATAAATTTCCTAACAATTAAATTCGTGGAAAAAATTAGTATTCCCAAACATTTTAAGCTTACTATTTGTATACTTTGCTCTATTTTAATGGTCCCACATGAATTTTCTCACCTTGTAAATTTTTCACTTGGACGTACGCCATACATATGTACATATGTATTTATTAAATTCACTAGAAAATTATTGCAAGAATAACAGAGTAGCAGAGCAACTTTCCCGGTTGAAAAGCCAGAAAATCAAATGATTTTGAGTTTTCTGTTTATACAATTGGAAAACACACAATCGGTCATATGTCTATACGTAAAGTATGTGTATGAATTTGTGGCTGATAGACATATGTATGTATATGTATGTACATACATACATTCGCATTTGCTTATAGAAAGTAGCCATTGACGAATCAGCCAATTCCAACCAAATACGCAACTTTCGCATGGTGGGTGTAGTGGTGGGGTTGTTTTTGTAGCAGCAACTCAAGCAGTTATTACCGCCATGGAAACAAGCAGCCATCTAATCCAAGCACCTCTAAAATTTGTTGCAGTCAGTGAGTGCTTCTGTTTTCTATCCAAATGCATAACGGTTTATCACTTAATGGCCCCATTTTCTCTGACTACCCTTTGCCATCACAGGCACACGCGCACGCACACACACGTACAGGCAGTGGAGCCACAGACGTTGAACTCTTTGGTTTTTCGTCTAAGCAATTCGGTGAACATCGAACAGCGCCACAATGGCCATTTCATTGTTTGTAGAACATTGCTTTGTTTACATTTTCTTAACTAAAAATAATTTAGTTTTCTAAACATTCATGTTGGCGTTAGAAATGGCTAC
The DNA here is from genome assembly GCF_013731165.1 of Rhagoletis pomonella. Lineage (NCBI taxonomy): Eukaryota > Metazoa > Arthropoda > Insecta > Diptera > Tephritidae > Rhagoletis > Rhagoletis pomonella. The sequence goes on from NW_023458559.1 coordinate 55,612,997, forward strand.
ACTACACTAAGGAAGACACAGAGCATTTAGAGAAAAAAAAGACATCTGCATTTGTTGAGGCTTCAAAGGGAGCGGATGGTAAATTAGCTGAAAATAATTGGTTTTGTACAGTTTTTTAGGGGAATGATTTTTGGAATTAAAGATCTATGATTTGGTATGTATGTATGTATGTATGCACAATTATATAAAAGAATATAATCCTTAATAGGGTCTCACATCGTCGCTGAAATGCAAAAAAGCCGTAACTAAGTAAAAATCTGAAATTCCCTTTTTGGTTTAATATGATGCATTTCATCGCATAAGCAGGGCTGCCAACTATCCTTCGCTATGAGGTGCCATATTGAGGAGAAAAAAGTGCCAAACTGTGCCAAATAGAAAAATAACAGTGCCAAAAATGGTGCCATACTTTTTAATCCTTCCCATTTAGCAGCAAAATAAGAACCACATTTCTAAAACAAACGTGCAATGCCAAAATAAAATAAACCAGTTGAATAATCTTTAAAAATTAGAAGGATTTCACAAAAATGTATTGAAATATTACTATTTTTGAAAAGTTCCATTTTGGAACTAAGTGCCAAATTGAAAAATTTAGTGCCATTTGATGTAAAATAGGGCCAGAAATGGCACGGTTTGAGCCAAGTTGGCAGCCCTGATTATAAGTCCCCACATAATTTTAAGCAATATATGTATATATTATTCTGAAACAAGGCGCTTATTCCCAGCGGTCTACGAGTCGTACAGAGACAAATTATATATCAAAATTAAGTGCTCGAAACTTTGCATAAACTTTTTAGATTTAAGATTCATTCATTCATTCATGAAATTCAATTTTAAAATGTAAAACTGAATCTCATACACGCATTCTCATTTTCACCAATTTTGAAAAATTTCATTTCTTTATTTTCAATTTTGTATGGTTTTAAATGCTGAAAGCTTAAAAAAATCGTGGCGGGCGAACTGAGGGAAGCGTAAAGTATTTTAATCTCTCGATAAATATGCATTTCAGAGAATCTGGTTATTTCAATTTTCTCTGGCGGGTTACAGAAGGGCGAGAACTCTCCCCAGACTCAAAAATTAAGATTAGTGCCACAAGAGATTATTTTGCGAGAGTTAGCCGATTGGGTATTTGCACCTCAGCCTGGTGTAATTAATCAAAACCACTTGAAGGATGGATCCATTTCGCGTCCACAAAATAAGCACTGTACGATAGTTAATAAAGAAATGGTTAATATGTTGTCCGCAGTAGAAATGACGTCGATATCTTCTGTCGTTTCTGAATATCCAAAGGAGCAAGTTAAAGTAGGGGAGTTGCACCTAATGACTTGATACTAAAAGCTAGATGTATGTATGTGTGGACATAAGGGTTTGTGTAGACATAGGATTGCTTTATACCAAAAAACTGTATACATATTTTCATTAGGGTGGTCCAAAGAGACACGTGGAAAAGTAAATTTTAATGCTGTCGCCCCATAGGATAGTTCTATGCCGAAAAAATTATACCCCGTTTTAACCGACTTCACAAAAAGGAGAAGATTATCAATTCGTCGGAATATTTTTTTTTTATTTACATATTTTTTTTATGTGTGTTACCGCATAAGCTTGGACCACTTTAACCGATTTCTATAATTATATAAATATAATTTTTAATATTAATATAATATTAATTTTCAAGAAATCTATACCATTTCTACGAAAACTTGTTTTTTCTCATATAAAATATGTACCTATATGGAAAACTTTGAGCGCTTTGGCGACCTCTGAATATTTTTTAATTTCAACATAAAAAAAGGGTTTTAATATTGGCGTGGAGGAATTTTAGCTGCAGCTGATTAGCCGCTATTTAAACTCGACAGCGTGGTTGTTGTTGTCAATTCTATACATCAATTTGCTTTATTGTATAGTACAACACAACACAACACAACACAACACAACACAACACAACACAACACAACACAACACA
>NW_023458559.1:55615056-55678847 GCF_013731165.1 Rhagoletis pomonella
CACCTCACCACAACACAACACAACACAACACAACACAACACAACACAACACAACACAACACAACACAACACAACACAACACAACACAACACAACACAACACAACCAAACACAACACAACACAACACAACACAACACAACACAACACAACACAACACAACACAACACAACACAACACAACACAACACAACACAACACAACATCAATGTAGTTGCAGATAGTGTTCGTCAGCGGAAGCACTTAATGTATTACGGGGATTTGCAGCTCTTTAAAAAATTTGTTATCAATACGCAGGCCACCTATGTACATACATACTTGAGTGAAGCCTTTCAAAGGCCAACAAGTTAGAAATGAAAGAACTGCCGAAAACAGCGACACTAAATTCACGGTTGATTGCAGTGGTGGGCTAATGTACAGAAAAATAGATTGGAACAAATCAGGCGGCCAGTCTCTAGGGTTTAATCCGTATTGATGGGTGAAAAAATGGTCACCTCGTGTTAGATACACTTCATCATACTCATCGCACACTAAGCTTTTGATGTGAGAGCAGTCTAATCTTAGTTCAAAGCGCTGTGGTACGCTTTACTTACAATCTTCTTATGCTCCAGCAGAACTGTTAAGTGAAGGCGATTTTTCTGTACATATAAAGTTTGAGCAACAATTTTCGTGTAAAAAAATAAAATGCTTTTATATATATTAGACTACATCACTCCCACTACAAAGAAAAAATCGGTACTGTTTTTCCATTGGAATTATAAAACCTATTATATTTTAAGACGTCCACCAAAATATTTCGGAAAAATATTAGGATTTAAGCGAGTTGGACTGATTTGAAAATACCTCCAGAAAAGGAATTTTTTACGAATAAAAATAGTTCCTTAAAGATATTTTTTGAAAAAAACCCCTCAGATGACAAAACGTTTTAGCTTAAAAAATTAAATGTTGAACGGAATCGTAATAATGAAATTTTTGATGCAGTTTTTTATCTTTTTTCAAAGATTGGTATAAGAAAAACTTGAATAACTCTTCCGATTTAAACTTGTGAGGAATCAATGGAAAGGTATTTTCCCACCCTATTTATTTCTTTGCTAATAAGCTCATTCAAGGGATAAAATCGAAAGGTATGACGAACGAAATTCATTCAAAGTTGAACTAAGATGAGGTATTTAAAAAAAGAAACCTGGGACACGAATGACTTTTTTTTGGAAAAACTACTGAGATCCCATAAGTCTAAATCAGAATAGTTTTGGCCCAGTTATTTAAGTTTTTTCGTAAATCAATCTTCGAAAAAAGTAAAAAAAAAACAGCATCAAAAATCTCATTATTACGATTCCGTTGAAAGGATTTTTAAATATTTGTATGCAGGTTTTTTAAGCCTAATCTGTTTTGTCATCTGAGGGGACTTTTTCAAAAAGTTCTTAAGAAACTATTTTTACTCATAAAAAACTCCATTTTTGGAGGTATTTTCTAATCGGTCCAGCTCGCTTAAATATTAATATTTTTCCGAAATATTTTGGTGAACGTTTTAAAATATTATAAGTTTTGTAATCCCGGCGGAAAAATCGCAACTTTTTTTTTTGGTGATGCGGTCTAATATACGTACATGCATACATAAAGCTATTCCATATAAAGTAATATTCCATTTTTATAAATTTTTTTTATTCAATAAAATACGAGTATGTAATCTTTTAATTTTATAAAAAGAAGAAAATTCCCTCGTACTCAGAAAGTGCTTCCCTATGCATTTGCCATTTGCCCCCATTTATACGCTCACAGAAGCTTGCTACTCTTGCCACGTTCGTCATTTTTATTAGCACTATTTTTACATACTTTGATTTCATTTTCATAACTTATGCCTCCCTAACTGTGTGGTTTGTTAGCCACAAGTTTCCATTAGCTTTGTTCAAAACAAAGTGGAAATTTAAAAGCTGAAAAGAGATTTACTGACGCGAAGAGGAAATTCTGGAGCGTCACAGTTCGTGTTGGTGGCGTTGTGATGGTTTATGATCTTGCAGGTCGGAAACGGAAATCTCCTCATTCTCACAACATAGCGCACAGCTACAAACATATATAACTATTAGAGAGCTGCATGATTTCATTCAAACTTGTAGGTAAACAGAGTACAGTAGATTTGAATATTTTACTTCACATACAAAACACTCAGCGTTTGAAATTTTGTAAGTTATGAATATAAATATTGTTTTAAACTTTTTACTTTCAAATGGAAGAATGTGAATGAAAGAATGAAAAACATTCAAATCATTCAAACTCATTTCGGTAAAAGTTTATTCTACAAATAAGTTTGAATGTTTGCACATATGTACACAAGAAAAATAATTGTGGAAATTCATACAAAAAATTGTCATTTATTTCAATTAAATTTATTTTGACTTTGTAATGCCGACGCATATATCAGAACAGGTATAAACTCAAATAAAAAAAAGAAATTAAAGCCAAAATCATTCATACGTTTTGTATATGAAAAATTCATAAGCCGTTTTGAATGGATTCATGCAGCTCTCTAATATATATGTACATACATTTGTACAGAAATACCCTACAGGAATAGAAACAAGCATTTTTGTATTATTTAATTCATGAGAGCACAATTGGCCACCCCTTAAGCTTTCTGCGCATTTCGTATCCGACTGCATAGAAGTTTTTTGATTTTTTCCACGATGCAAGTTGAATAATTTTTTAGGCCTTTATTCCGATGTAAATCACACCTTTCTCTTCAACATTATGTGTGTTCTCGCAGATACTTATCCTTAAATTTGATCGATTGTTAGTTTTATATTTATACATTTTTTAATGTAAATCTTTTTATGGAAGATATGCATACATATGTACACTGGAGTTTGAGCTATCTTTTATTGGTCACGCGTCCTACCCGCTTGGCTCCAGCTGATACCAAAACTCTCAAGGGTAAATGGAGATACTCAATTTTTCCTATTGGGTATTTACATACAAACTTTCACTAAGAAAAAAATCGAAGCATCAGCATAGGCAGTGTTGCCAGAAATTTTTCGTGAAAAACCTGCAAAGTGAATATTAAATCGCAAAAAAATTTAAAATAAAAACTATTTGTGAAACAAATATCTTTTTTGAATATTGAAAAAAAACACTCAACTTTGATTATATTATTAAATTTTAATAAAAAAACCGAAATTAACAAATTTCTAAATTCATCTCTAATTGGTGCAATTTAATTTGATTTACCCGTATTTTTTATGAATCCCATGTAAATATAAAAATTGCAAAAAGTTGCAGGAAGAGACCATATGTTTCGAGAAGATCAATATAAATATATATTCGGGGCATTCTTTTTGAAGGGTAGACCCCATACTCACCAAAATTCATTTGATCCTAAAAAATCGTGCGACAGTGCGTTCTTAAGCTCATTTCATTTAGTTTTGAATACCATTTTCATGAAATCAAAATGGCGAGCAAAAAAATATAAAATAAAATAACAGAAATACGAAAAGTGTATCAAGGACGTTTTTGGTTAAACGCATAGCTTCCGACAAAATAATTCGTAATTTTTTATTTCATCGGCCCACATAGAGGTATCTGGTCGATTTATGTGGCCAATTTTTTTTGAATGAATATTTCTAATCGAAATATTTAGAAAGACGTGCTTTGACATATATAATTGTGAATGTTTAAAATAAAGTAAATATAAGGGGAGAACGCCCAATCCTTCCATCAAAGAAAGAAGAAAAAGAAAATAAAGTTGCTTAACGTTTGACATCGATAGACTCCATGTTGCCGTGGTCCGATTATAGGAACACGCAATAAATACTCCCCTACTACTTTCTCCGGGGATACAAACAAAATTCCTTAATATTCAACAAAGATTTAAAAAAAAAATACTCGTTGAAAACCGCTATTTTCGTTACATTTAAATTGAACTTCTGCTTAATAAAATGATAAAAAATTTAACACTTAAATGCTTCTGTATGCGGATGCATCACTACTTTTTAAGAATACAATGCACAAATTAAAATATTAACTTAAAACCGTCACTATTTTTCTAGAGAGTGAAAATTTTTTATATGCAGTGTTAGAATACATATTCCGTTTCTGGTCAACGGTGAGCGTACGCTGTGCAAGCTAAAAAATAGAGGGGGACTAGGAAATGTTCTTTGGAATAATCTCTATCGAATGTGACTAATTTTTTAAGTTTCCTTCAAAATTTTGTCTATTTGGTTTTCGGCCGCCTAAATCGTTCAAATACCCCAATGTGCGGCCGTGCACAAACTATGAAAAAATTCTCAAAAAGAATGCCCCATTTATATCCAAATTATTTAACTTATAAAAATAAGTAGTGGTCATACTAAAAATCCTCAATACTTCAAAAAACTACTGTTTATCGTTACAAAATTACAATGGCTGAGTAAAGTGTCGTTTATTTAAAAAAAATATTATTTTTTCGCTTTTTTAGGGCTTATTAACAAATTTTTTTTTACGAAGAACTTTGCTTTGAACTATGCGTATTTTAATTTGATTTATTAGCGTTCTACCAGTGTACTCTGACGTATAAAACAATAATTTTTCTTTAGTTTTCTGTCCCATGAGACTAGTTTCCACATTTCTATACGCAAAATTTTCTAGTTTCTCTTATATGTACTACACCGAATTCCTTATTGCATAGCTAAAGTAATTATGCCGTTTTTAGTCTCATATATTTTATTCTGCCGTTTATTGAAAAGTTGTTTAGTTACTGACTTCTCTTTAACTTGATTTTTCATAGGATATAACACTTTCTGACCTTTTTTAAAATCAATTTCTTTTCGGTTTTTGTGATCATCTGGTTACACCGGTGCCATACACGATCCTTGGTCCGTCGAACGGCTCTGCTCTCGCGCACACTACTTAACGATTTTTCCATACCTCGTCTTCACGCCTAATGTGCCACTGTATGCGTGCACTGACGTTCTCTCTGCCATTCACTTGCTCGTGCGCGCTCCGCTTGTTTATCTTACTTTTTTTTTTTTTTGGCGCCCACACCCCAGTTTCAATACATTTGCATCTATGCATATATTGCACACATGTATTGCCATCTCACTCTCGCTGCCGGTGTTAATTTTCTATTGGCTATAGTCTATTTCAAAAATCACAAAGATTCAACACTGAAAACGTTGCGTATTTTGAAAAATCGAAAAATGTTTGCGGTGGGTATTTCGAAATAGTTTTGGAATGTGGGTGCAGTGCGTCGCGGCGCGTTTAAGTGTGCACAACACTTTTTCTATTCGGGTGAATAAACCAGTCAGCCACCCACCCACAATTCTAGCAAGTAACAAGTTGTGTTAATTTCTTTCACACTTAAAGTAAAGGAAAGTTTTGTGTAAAAGAACAGTTAGTTTTTGAGGATCACACCCTCAATGGTTTTGTGATTAACTGTGTTGCAACGGAAGCTAATGATTAGATAAATGAACTGAGGAATCAGCATTGCCTCGCGGTTAGTTGTATGTTTTGCAGCAGCACGAGAAGCCGGAAAAGGCCACCACACTTCAGCGCTTCAGCGAAAATGTGTACGCGTGCAGATGGATAGCTGTACATACATATATACATACATATATATGTATGTGCATATCGGAGCACACGTCTATTTAAAATTGTCCTCTGTCGTCCAAAGAAGCAAACGGCGACAAAGAGACCACTCCACAGCAGAAATTCAAAAATTCACGTCAATGCTTCTAAAAATACTTTCTTAAAATTATTATTTATATTTCCATTCCTAGGTCCGTTTGCGGGCTTGCGACTTTCGTTTTAATTTTTTTTCTTTTTGCTATTTTTTCGGTTTAATTTTTTTTTTCGCTGTTCATTCTTTCTGTTCAGTGTCGCTTGAGTTTTGTTGTTTTTCTCTCGTTGTCTTTTTTTTGTTTAAGTTGAAGAAAATATTGAGTTCAAAAAAAGGTGAGTGAGCGCAGACATATTTATGAGTTTCCATTAAAAATTATGTTTATGTATGTATGTCTAGACTTTGGAGTGTTACTATATTTATGTTATTAAATGCCTCGCTTTTTTAATGTGGAAAATTGTGGACTAAATTTAGTTTTATTGGGGTAAAATTTATAACTAAAAAATTGGGGGAAAGTGTAAATTATAAGCTAAAATTGGCTCTGGAAAAATTTTAAATAATACTAAGGAGACTTTAACATAACGGGAAAGGCAATAAGGCGAGGTCTCAAAACGTCCCTGTAAATGGCGAAAGAATGATTTTTATAGATAGAACACTTGGCATCACCTCATATCACGCTCTGAATGGCTTCCAATTCTTGCCGAAGGGGACGCGGTAGTTACTATTATTCCCCATTTGAGAGAGACATCTGAATTGGCGCCTAGGTTTCTACACGTAAATATAAAATATAAATACCTAAATACATACATATGTATGTATGTATGTATGAAAAGTAATTTTTAAAAATTTTAACAAATTTTAATCTTTTAAGCCAATCTGTATTTTCTGTTTTCGATTTGATATACATTTGTAATTATGTTCTTACCTAGGCATACTACATTAGTTCCTCTTTAAGGCATTCTTAGTTCGCTTCTCTGGATTCTGTTTATCCATGAGTTCTCCCTTCGTTCGAAGGTAATGCTGCGGGTAAGGGCTTACGGCCAATGACATGCTCATGTTAAAATAATGCCTTCTTGAAGCGAAAGGGTAAGCGAGGTGGGTATAAAAGTTGGACTACTAAAAGAATGTAAAAATTGGGCATAGAAATCTAAAGAGTAAGACGTGGGTAGATATGAGTTAATCTCAAGAGTTGTTAAATTTTTCGACAAAAGTTACGTATATTAGAAAAGTAAAAATAACCACTCGTGCTCATGTACATGTAGTTGCGTATGTAAAGTATACGCCTCGTAGAACCACGTAGCAGTCATCTAAAAGGTTAACTCACACGCCTTTAAAAGTCATGTTATGTAAATGTAATTAAATATTGGCGTGGAAGATTTTCGCATATTTATGTATATTACATCCTCCTTCATGTACATACACTGCCGGCAAAAAGTATTGACACAGCAAATTTTTCACAATATATGCAACAATTTTTTTTTAATACTTTTCCGCCAATTTTTTATAAAAAATTCCGCAAATTTTCAACTCTTTAATAAGATTTTTATAGAATATTTTTGAATATGCAGTTTTGCAGTCCATTAAATTCTTGTAAAAAAATGCAAGCTCGGAGTTAGTAAAAAATCTCATTGATTTTTGAGAGTTTTGTTGTTGTTGAAAGTGTTTTGCATTTTTTCCGTACAAAGTATTTTCGAAAAAACTTTTTTGTATAAAAGAGACTGCGTGAAAACAAATTGCCAAAAATCAACCGTAATTCCTTGCTACTTAAAAGTTGTACTTTATTACAATAAAATTAATTGTACTACAAATCTGTGTACCCAAAAAAAAAAAATTTAAAAATCTGATGAAAACGTTGCTGAAATTTGCTGAATTTTCGTGAGTTTTGCTCAAAGTTTAGGAATTACATTTTTATCTTCTTTTGTTGTAGAATGAACCATATCTTTGTAAAAAATTGGCGAAAAAATATTAGAAAAAAAATTGTTACATATATTGTGAGAAACTTGCTGTGCCAGTGCTTTTTGCCAGTGTTTTTGATAATAAATTTCGAGTGTCGTTAAAATAGAATTTTAGTTTCTCAAATCATAGAAATCTTTTACTCAATGTAATTTTTTTCATTTGGTGGCACACTAGCTTTGTTACACTAGATACCTTTTTTCTTTGGCCAAAAAATATTTTCACCGTTTCATTTTAACATTTTGAAGTATCTTAAATTAGTATTTCACAATACTAAATTATTAAAATTAAAAAATCATAAAATTTAAAAAAATACAAAATAGCTGCGACAGATATTTGCATGCGGCCTGCTTTTTAATTTGGTGGCACATTCTTGAAACTTCACAGATATTTGATGCCAACGTCCATTGCATCTAATATGAATATGCTATTTGAAAACTTCCGAAAGTTATTAAAAAAAAAAAACATTTATGACATTTTCGAGTGACAATGAAAAAAGGACTACTTTTGGTACTTTTTCGCCTAAATAAACGTTTTAAGGCTAAAATTGTTCAAATACTTTATTTATTTTTTTTATTGTATTTGTTTCTTTAACCCCATTGATTGAAATATTAATATGCAAGAAGAATGTTTTAGCATTTTTTCTTCCGGCGAGAGAAGAAAGTGAAATTAAAAAAAAACAACTCTTGAGATTAGACTTAGTGTCCAGATTTTAAAAATTTATACTCAAAATTTGTGCTGTGTTTTTAATTTAATCCTTGATAACTAAGGCGAGCATATCTACTCGATTGTAGCGACTAGAGCTCGTTTGTCGTCCTTTGTCTGCCCTGCCAGATCTTTCCATATATCTCAACAGCGGTAATATTCACAAGATTCTTGATATTTCTGTTAGTCCCTGCAGTCTTTGCCGTTAGATTGGCTTCGATCTAATTTACTGGATTTACTTAACTGTGTTGAATTAACCATTTGCTGCCAGGAGCTAAAACCGCAATATATTTAAATGTAATTAAACATATTTGCCATATTTTTCAAGAGTTCTTTAAATACTCGAGTTTTCCTCCTTTTCTTTTTGCATGTTTATCATAAAAATCGCGAAAATTAGCAAACCTCAAAAGTGTCAACTTTTTGAATAGTCCGCGCTGACAGCTAACAAATGACGTCAAGAAGATTGGTAGACAGCTCCGGAGACAACGCCAAGCCCTACGGCGAGTACAGACATTTACACAAACCCAATGGCTGGCAAACGAACGGCTTGTCTAGCTTGTCAATGGCTCAGCAAAGAGCTGAAACGTTTTACTTCAAAAAAAGCTATCTAATAAAACTAAATACGTTTTGCATAGAAATCTATGGGCATTCTGCTAAATATTTACCCCAATCCAAAAAAAAAACAAAAACGATTGCGGGCTCACCCTTCACCTGCGTTGAATAGTAATTGAAAGGCATGACGCATTTTTATGACCGGGCAACGCAATGAGGGTGCCTTGGCTGCTGCTGCATTCCGCAAAAGTGTGTGCTGCACCAACCGACACCCGGCTGGATGACAGCCAACGATCAGTCAAAGAGATAACGACAAGCGAGCAAAATAAAAATTATGAAATCTGCCAAGCGATGCTGGCAGCAACGGACGCCAGCGGACAGGCATTTAGTTGGGCAAAAAAAAAAAAAAAGTGACTAGCCAGTCAGCTTGATGGAGGATGTCCAGTGGTGGGGGTGCGCTAGGGTGGCTATTTCGCAAGAAAAATAAACCGAATTTTTATTGTGAGCAACGCCGCTGCGACGGCAATGGCAGACAAAATAGAAAAGTAGATATTCAACTTTTAATTGGCTACTTAAGCTACTTTGTACGCTTCGCTGACAATACGTATACGCCATGCTGGCCACAAATAGTTATACAGCTACGTACTAAATACATACAGAGTATGTATGTACATAAGGGCGGCTACATGCATTTTTTTCGACAATGGGCGTATAGCATTGAAGGATTCAAAGTGTAATTCAAAGCAAATTTGCCGAAGAAACCATGGTTCTAAAATCAATTTGGAGTTTGTCAAATTGCGAAAATAGGTTTCTTGTAACTACTTAGCATTTTGCTGCAGTGTCATAAAGAAGTGCTTAAATTTTGTATCAAAACATGTTATAAGGGGTTTTTTGGTATGAGAGAACCATTTCTCCTATGCCAAACGCGTTTAGTAACAAAAGAATTTACCCACCCTAATGTACATACCCCATTCCGGCATACTACGTGCGTTTGTGCTGACATGCATATTTTCGACACAAAGTAAATTCTTTTGCAAATGCAATGGTTTTCCATTTAAAAGCAAAGCTGAGTAGCGGAAATGGCCGCTCGCTGAAATAGGTTTATGTACAAAAACAACAATGAAATTATTCACAAAAATATATTCAAGTAGAAATATAAAATGAAATGTAATGACTTGAAAGACACCAATTTTCACTTTAGAAAATATGCAATTTCGGCGCACAGCTGTTGCGTTGCTGCACACTTTTTGTGGGCGCCATCAAAGCGAAGATTGCATTTCGTAAAACGTCATCAGAGGAGAAAATATATGTATGTGTTTTGAAGTTCCATTGCTCACCTCACTCACTCGTATGCATGCTCCCCGCTTTCGAATGCACCAATTACAATGTACGAAATTACTATAAAATGTATGTATGCCATTAACCCGCTGGATTTTGCGCTAATTGAGAAGAAAATCGGGCGCACGCACACACGTCGCATGGCTGCAAGCTGTGGCAAGCGGTGCAAACAGTGCAAATTCGCGCGCGCCTCGACCGAAAGAGTGATGCATTGCATTCGACACAACAATTTGTCGTTGCTGTCAGCGCTGCTGTCGCACTCCGCTTGACACTCGACTGCCTTGTCTGCCCTGACTGCCCTGGCGTTGTAGTTTCGCTCGATTTCCTCTTAATTCATATCGTAATGTCAGGCAATTTAAAGCAACAATTAATTGTTGCCACCGCAGTTATGCGTTAGCGAGCTCATCTTTGCTCGTCAACAGCATTTTTGGCGTTGCAAAGTGGCTGGGCGAAATGCTTTGGCCCTCAGTTGCATCCGCCCTTTTTGGCAACTGCTCTTTGTTACTTTGGCTATTGTCCATTGCAAAGGGGCGCTGTTGCCTGTTTTGTTTGAATGAAATGAAATATCTTGGCGTAAATCAAATGAATGGGACAGTCTTTTAAATAGTCATTGCCTATCTGCTTGATTCGCTTTGTATTTACATATTTATGGTCGCTGTTTTGCTTGAATCTGCTTGTAAATGGATGTATTTTTAATAGCTATTTTGCTTATTTAGCAAATTCTGTGCATTTGTCTTGGCTCATACGAGGTTATGAATTTCGAAAATGACAATCCGTTTATCGCACTTGAATTTGTATTACGTGCATGAGTGATGAGATTTAGCCCTGTAGGAAAATCTATTAGCGTTAAGATGGAGGATGGAACCGTGATTGCGGCCAGGCAAGACTTTTGAAACTCTTTTCCATATATTTTTAAGGCAACTGGACCAAACAGCGAAAATGATAATCTAGGCGCAAACTATAGGTACTTGAAGAAGTTGCCTTGTAGAAACCTTAGGGGGCTTGTAAAAACTCAACTATAGTTTTTGCCAAATAGTCAATATTGGCCACGACTTCTTCGTCTATAGATCCAACTACAGAACGCACTGACGGATCCAAGATGGACTGCGGTGTGGGAGCAGGAGTCTATTTCGAGGTGCTTGGTGCCGATCAGTCCCTGCGGCTAGCGAACCATGCCAGCATATTTCAGGCCAAAGTCCTGGGCATATGTGAGGCCTGTAGGTTAATAAATAATAGTAATAGTAGTAGAAAAGTAAAACCAGCGATTTACTGCCAGGCTGTGCTGCTAGCTATATCATCTCCTGATACCAAGTCTAGGCTATTCAAAGAATGCACGATGGAGTTACTCTCGCCGTCTCAGTTAATGTATATCTCTCTTGTCTGGGTTTCCGGCCATAGGAATAAAGAAGACAACGAGAGATCAGACGAATTGGCCTAGGCGGCAGGCTTGTTTGGATGAGTCGGAAGCGGTGGTACTGGAAAACCCCCTCAGACAAATACAAGCAGAGGTACATGGATACCCTTTCAGACAAATGCAAGCAGAGGTACACTTGCACTTTCCGAAACTGGCAAGGAGGAGGTGGTCAGAGATTCACACTTGCAAAATAGCGCGTGAGCTTTGGCAGGAAAATAACAGCAGAGCTGCTAAGTAGGTCAAGGGTTAATGTATTTAGTAGATTGTAGCGGCTCTCATCGGCCACTGGCCGCTAGGAAAGCATGGCTATAGAATGGGAAATGTAGTTTGTCTGTTCGAGAGTTTGTCTGTCTTGCGCTTTCACGGCTGCCTACTGACCAAGGCTACTACCAAATACCATGTGTGGTCTTTAATCGACAGCTCGACTCGGGGGTCTCCACACTGGGACCGTATATCTTCTTGTGAAGAGAATAAGGTCTGTTTTGTTTGCGTTAACCCCTAGCGTCGCTCGAGATGCCCATTGGTCAATGACTTTCAGGGCGCTGTTAATTACATTACTGATAGTGCGTAGGACTTCCCTGTTACTACTACTACGGCTTGGGTTTTTTCCCCCGAATCCCTCTAGTAATTCGTTGACCGGTAGTAGCCATAACAGTGGTGAGAGTAAGCCACCTTACGACGTGCCTCTGCATGCCCGTCTGGTTATATTAGTATCGTTCCACTGCGCTTTATTTTCCGGTGGCCCAAAAAGCTTTTAATCCACCCCGATATAACAGGTTATACGCCTATTGATTCGATGCCATTCATAATAGCCTTACTTAGAGACATTATTGAATGATCCGGAAATATCCAGAAATACCCCTAGAGCATATTCTTTGTATTCTAGAGCCTTCTCCTTAGAGAAAACTGGGTTGCTATTGCTTGCCCGGGGTATATAAACAACCCTCGCTTCCCTCCATAGTACCGGCATAGCCTCAAAAAGTCGAAAAATATCGCCTTCAGACATGGTACCACAAGGTGACTAGCCTACTGGAGCAAGACTGGGAATATTCTGTTTAAACTGTTGATTTTCGATTCTACCTTGGAAGGAACTATGACGTTTGGCTGGATACTACTCGCTTTATCTCCGCCACTATCGAGGTATGTCGAGTCCATACTTCCCGGAAAATGGTTGCTGACCAAGTCTACTAGAAACTCCTCGATTGAATTGGTCGAGTTCCCGCAAGTCTTACGTATAAGGCTAGGTGCGCTTGGAATCTTGATTAGAAGTTTCCTAAGCCTGCCTAATTCGGTTGTTTCCTCTAAGTTCTCGCAGAAGTGTGTATCTAAGGAAAGTGACAGCCATACGAAACAAACTATCAGGGTACTGGGTATTTTCTCTGAAGCTGAACTTTCTGTACCAGAGGTTAGACTGGCTGTAGAATACTCGTACAAGAATTCTTCAGAGATTTTAATTTCTGCAGCTGGAGATATTCTCTTCAAAAAAAGTTCTGTCTCTTAGTTCCCAGACTGGTTCTAGCGCTCAACACCTTGACTTGGGCAACTGATCGTGCTGCTGGCTAGATATTCCTGAAAATGATTTCCTTATGACCACCAGGACAAGCTCTAACAAGCCTCTGTCTTACAATGGTAAATTAGGTATTATATGGGAATTCTGATTGGTAATTCGACAGTTCATTCGACGGAAGCTGTTCAGAATCGGCTGCTTAGTGCGAGCGTTACCTTTGTGTCTAACGCCTCGATAGTTTTCTTTGTCGGGCGCTGGTTGGAATCTGACTAGCGCCTGTTCAAAGCGAGATTTATTTCCGGTCGGGAAGTTATTCGAAGGAATTTTTATCGGATACTGGTCTTCAATATTTGCAACAAAATGTAATGTAAATAGCGTTCCCACAAAAGAACCAAATGGGAACAAAAGTATTGAGAGCAGTTGGAACGGGAACAAAATTACAACAAAAGGTTTGGAACGTTTCCGTAAAGGACAAAATGCGAACAAAGCTCTCGGGAACGTGCTCAAAAAGAACAGAGTGAGAATGAAACTTTCGGGAACGTTTTCAAGGAGGGTTAAAAAAAAATAAAAGTTTGAGGAACGTTCTGCTAGAGAACAAAACGAAAACAAAAGTTTTGAGAACTTAACGTTAAGAATGAGAGGGAGTGTGTTGTTGCGAAGAAAAATCATGTCAGTGAGAACCACGATTGTTAAATCTAAGCCGGAGAAAAGCTGGATCATTTTTTACCTCCAGATTTTTATTATTAGGGTGATCTGTTCACTTATGGAAGCAATTTTGCGTTTTTCGTTCACTTTATTCCATAACTATCTTTTAGTTCTTTTTTGATTAATTTTAATATTCAAATCTATGGAACGTATGAGACAAATTTTGTTCTCGATTCCTTTCTTCGTGAGTAGTTCAGAGATCATTTGTTTCCGTTTCGTTCTCTGTCAGAAAGTTCCTGAGATTTTTCTTCCCAAATTGTTCTTCGAGAGAAAGTTACTTAGTCTTTTGTCCCGTTGCGTTCTTTTTCATAATGTTCCGGAAACTTTGATACCCATTTTGTTCTCTTAGAAATGTTGCCGAAAGTATTGTTCGCATTCTGTTCTCTTCGGGAACGCTCCACAAGGGTTTGTTCTTATATAATTCTCATTGAGAACGTTCTCGATAGTTTTATTCGCATTTTGGTTTTGGTTTTGAAGTGTTCTTTTAGCTTAAGAAATTTATGGGTGAAAACAATTTGTTTATGAGGTAAAATACATACAATTCCTTTAGCTTCATATCAAATTTTTTTATATATTTTTTTTTATTTCCTAATTCTAAGTTACCGAATATCGTCTTGGCAACCATAAATTTAAATTCAAAAACCGACAACTTCTGATTCCAGCTAACTTTTAACGATCTATAAAAATTCGAAAATAAATCATTAAGTCCCAGCTACTGAACAGAAGAGGTTTATTTTCGAGTGAAAAACTAAAAGTGAAAACTTTACAACAACAAAACGTAAAAATATTAAACAAAACATGTGCGCATGTGAAGTGTTAAAATGCTGAAAAAATATACAAAATCTTCCTGCGGGCAGTAAAAACTTTATACTTTTTTGGAAAATTTCACATTCAAGCGGCAACAGGCAAACTACGCCAACAGCAACATTGCATGCTCGCTCGAACATACATACATATTGTTTACATAGAAAGTGAAAGGAGGCGATAAATTTTGATCTGCTACTGAAAAGGAAAAGAATGCCATAAAAAGCGGAAAATGTTGCAGGCGCTGACTGCTGCACAGCGGGTGTAGGGACTAGGTTTAGGCCGCCATGTGCGGTGGAGTGCATTCAGAGTTGAGGAAAAAGGGCCATGTGTGTTGTGGCGTCCAGCATAGAGCATTATTTGACTCGTAACGCATATACCTGCTATTCTACTCGACCGCATTGCACTTGCCACGGCAGTATATGTACACTAGGGCGGTCCTATTTAAGGTAAAGTCGGCATTTTAATGCTTTCACTCCCTAGGATTGCTCTGTGCCGAAAAAATATACCCTTTTTTTATTTGGAAATCAAAAAATATTAAGCATTCGCTCAAAGCGCTCAAAGCACTCAAAGTTTTCCATGTTTTTCTTTTTTGTATGGGGAAAAAACCTTTCCTAGAAATGGTATAGAATTCTTGAAAATCTAAATTTTTTGATCAGAAAACTCTGGCACTCTTCAGGAGACTTCCAGTAATAATACGCAATTGTTTATTAACAATTTTTTTAAACCAAAGATTGGCCTCCATTGCTCTTTTTGGGGTTTTTGGTGGCCCTATAAATTATAGTTGCCATGAAAGAAATGGTTCAATAAACAATTCGGTATTATTACAGAGAATCTCCTGCAGAGAAACAGAGTTCGAAAAATATTGGTTCTTAAGAATTCTATACCCCATTTCTACGAAAAGTTGTTTGGGAACTTGTAATATATATAGAATAATCTTAGGGGGTGAAAGCATAAAAATTCCTACTTAACCTTTTCGCATGTATTTTTGGACGACCCTAATGTACATATGCACTGACAATGCGCATGCACGCGTAGATATGCATACATGTAGCTAGGCACGTTTACATGTTGCAGCAGCGTGTGGCGCGTGGCAGGCGTCACCTAGAAATGCACCCCGTTTATTTTGCTTTCAGAAATCAAAAAATCGTTTTTATTTTCTTCAAAAAAAAAGTACATATCTTTGTTTATGACTCGCGCACGCCTTGCAGCAGCCAACAACAGCAGTGATTTCTATGCGCGCATCAATTTACTTTGTGCGCACCCTGCCTTCTTAATTTCCGAAAATAGCTACCACAGTGGTGGCATAGGGCAGTGGGTACACTGGTGTTTTGGTGTTGCATGCTTCTTAGTGCGCTGCAGCCAGTTCACATTTCCCTTTCAACAGTTTTTAGCTAATTTGTTTGCTTTCTTTTATTTCGATCTCAAATGGAATTTATGGCCTTCCTGTAGCTGGCTTACTTTATATTTACAACAGTATGTGAGGTATTCTTTTTGTTATGGCAGTTTTACTTCCTCTGCCTTGGTCAAATCTCCCTCTGCGTTTCTATTTTTTTCTAATCATTACTGGTATTTCTCGACTCTTCAAAAAAAAGTCTTGAAGCGTATTGTGGCGGTGGCGTTGAATGTAGGCGTTGCCCTGGGAGGATGTGGTTGCACTCTCTAAAAGCATTCTTTCGTAAGATTTATGAAGAGTGCAAGTAGGCCTCCTTTTAAGAAAAATACACGAAACTGCCACTATCTGGTTGCATTTTTATGCTACATTGCACAGTGGTTCAAAACTGGAATTTAGTGTTCATAATTCACTGGAGCTATATTTTTTCAACCAATTTGATATTTTTTTTTTACGAATGCTTATAAAATTTGCAAGCTACCAGTTGAGCCCGATTTTCGAATTTTAATATGTTTATATTAAATTTTTTAGTCTGAAGTAGTAATTTTGAAGAAAATCGATTCTCCTGTTCCAGTTAATAAATGTTACATAAAAAAACTAGTTGAAAACAATTGTAGGGTTCCCCCTAAAAGAAAAATAAATTCACAAAAAAAATTTCAAAATATTAAAAAAAAATTTCACCAAGATTAGAATTTGTTTTTTGAAAAATTTTGGGTGCACAATTTTACAGATAGTTAAATTTTAAAGTTTGAGTTGATTTTTAAGAAGTAAAAAAAAATTTTATTTTGGTGAAAATTTGTTTAAAACATTTCAGGTGAACTCTGCAACTGCTTCACTAGGTTTTATTACATAACATTTATTAACTGGAACAGGAGAATTGATTTGCGTCAAAATTGCTTCTTTTTCCGCACTTTACACAAAAAAAAATTAATACAATTAAATGAAAATTAAAAAATTGGGCTCAACTGGTCTCTTGCAAATTTTATAAGTTTTGATTTAAGAGTAAATCAAATTGAGCGAAAAATGAAGGCTTTACTAAATTATGAACAGTACCTAAATACCAGTTTTGAACCACTGTGGAGTGGGTCTGAAAATTGGCTACAGTCATTTGTACCTATTTTATAATACTACATTCTTATTAAATTATTATTTTTTATATATATATTTTTTAAATGCATTCATACGAGTACCAAACATTTCTAGCTGTCGGCAGCTGGAATATTTTTGTTTTATGAGCTCTCTTTTCCAATCCTTTCCGCGCGGTACTAACTCTCGTGATTGCCCGCATTATATATTCATTCATCAGTGCTTAATCTCTTATTCCTCGTTGCCAACAATCACAAACATAAACACACATTTACATTTATTTATATATGTGCGTAAACCCAGTCCAACTTGCTATTCGTTGGCTGCATCCAACTTTTTCGCCGATGATTTGATATAGTCTCTTTTGACAAATGCAACAATTTGATGCAATTCACGCCATTAAAATTAATTTGCGCATGCCAAAAAGGAAAAATTAATTCGAAGAAATCTTCTGCTCATTTATAAAAATGCATGTGTACATACATTGTTCAGCTGACGTTTTCTACAAGCGCCGCATAATAGAGCCATTGAAGCGTAGGCAAAATTTGGCGGCAAGTGTCAGAAATACAAGTTGAATTGACATTTGCACATCTCTGTAAAGTCTACATCTACACACATACAAATGTGCAGATTTATGCAAGTACGAATGAATCCAAAATGTCTTGAATATCGTCACTGAAATGCGAAAAGTCGTAACTTATAAAAAATTCAAAATTCACTTTTTGATTGCTATGATGGATTTCATCGAATTACAACTCCCCATATCGTTTTATGACAGTTTTACGTCGACTCCGAATGGAGATTGTATTTTTATGAGAAGCTGTTTTTCCTCGAAGGTTTGATATTGCCTGCCGAGGGGCGACCGCTGTTAAGAAAAATCTTTTTGCTATATTTTTTGCGATGTTCTTGGCAGTGTTGCCATTTTAGCCGTTTTCCGGCTAGATTTAGCCGGTTGCGATAGCAAACAGCCGGAGAAAAAAATTAGCCGTTTTTAGCCGATTTTGCTATTTGCCTTGTTTTCTTAAATTTCAAAAATGTATATATGTTTCCATTTTTGACTAAGCGACCCAAAATCTGTTAGAAATGGCTACTAACCTTATCGTGGAAAAATTTTCATGTCAGGCAGGATTTTATGAAATTGGGCCGATTTCGCTTATTTTTATTTTAAACGAAGAAGGAGTTTTCTCCATAAAGTGTTTGTTCTAAATGTCTTAATTTTAAGTGTGAAGATTTATTCGCAAACTTAGAAAATAAAAAATTGTTGCACTGTTAAGTCTCTTAAGATTGGATATAGTGCCAGCAAACAGAATAAATATTACATGTAGATATTGTCTTCCCAGATAGCGCATATTCAATTCTGCCTAAATTACAAAACATCATTTTTGCCCACTCCCAAAGGTTTAAGGTAAGGGAAAAATTGATATTTTCAAGCACTATATTCACATATGTATTTTTTTAAACAAACTTTTTTGCTGAGAACTTATTTAAATTCCAAAAACCGAATGCCAACTTGAATTAAAGGAACCAACACTAAAGTGAGTCAAAATGAAAATAAACTAGCACAAATTTCTATGAAAAGCAAAACTCTCTGTGAATCCTACGAGACATCTGCCGGTCATAGACCGGTCATCTAAATGCAGTCTTTTGGCATCATATTTTACATCAGAATTGAAGGGATTTCTGAAAAATCTGACCAGTTCTTTTGTGTAACTGTAATTTTGCATCCCTTGTCAACATATGGCATCGGTTGATGTTAACTTAAGGTCGTTGTTTTACTGCCTTAAAATTGAAGGGAAATTTGTACAGCGTTTTTTATGTGTATTGGTTTCTATTTGAGTGTATTGAGAATCGGTCAGTCTGAAAAGGCCTTGTAGGGAAGACAATAGGTTTGTTCGTCGAAAATCCAGCGAGAATTATCACTCAAAATATCAGATAGTAAGAAAAAATGCTCCCAAAATTTCTCTCATGTAGAGAAACTTGTAATTTTCTGTACGAACGCAAATTTGCAAGTTTTTCTGCCAGCTAGTGTCCACGGTTGCATTTCAAACAAAAGAAATTTGTATAGGATTTTATATCTTGTCAGTCCGACTTTCTTCAACATACGTTTGAATTTCTTTGTCGGGTTTACTATATCGACTCTGGTTGAGATTGCATTCCGATTAAGAATACAGTTTTTTTTTGCCGAGTACCTTTCAAATCATTGGAATTAACTAAATTAATTAAGTAAAAAAGTATTAACTTACAATTTTCATTTTAAAATCGCTCAGGTTTGTAAATTTTTAAATTTAACAAATTTGTTTATTCAAATTATCGTCGAAAAAAAATCCAACCATGCGCCACAATCATATATTTTTCCTAATTGCAAATTCTTGCTGGCAAAATTTTTTCCGGCTCGAATTTGTAACTTCTCTCCAAGAAATAGTCTTTTTACTCGTGATTTATTTAAATAAAACATGTGAATTTTAGCTGAAACATTTTAGCCGTTTTTAGCCGGTTTTATTTGCCAATTTAGCCGGTTCGCCCAAAAAGTTCTGGCAACACTGGTTCTTGGCATGAAAAATTAGTTTTAGGATAACCGGCAACCTCGGATTATGCTCTCTGCCTTAATTCGAAGTAATGATAACTTAGATATTCCTTTGAGAAGCAGTTAGCTATTCTCTTTTCCAAAAAAGTAATTTCTGCCTAAAAATTTATCTATTCGGAGTATCGATAAGATTGCTTGAGTAAAACTGATGCTATTGCTCACTTTTGAGTCGGTTTTCTCGGAGTTTGTTTTTTATAAATGGATCTCGATTCTTGTTCGTTGGGACCTAAAGACCCGTTTTAGAGGATAACTTTGATTACCTAAACTTATTACAAGCAGCGCGCTTGCTGTTAAAGGGCTCGCCCAGGTTCGCTATATAGCTGTAAAACGAGCTGCATGCACGTTTGTATAAGTGCGTAAGCATGCTCACAAGTCACATCACCCATGTGACTTGTGAATGAATGAAATTTGCCGCCATTTGATGCTCGGCAGCAATCTAGCTGCCCTCCACACTCCACCCATTAGATTGCAAGCATTGCACATTGCTTACAGATGCCAATGGCGACGCGGCAATGCAATGCTGCTTGCCAAACACAACACCTATAAACAACGGTGGGCTGTAGTGTGTGCTGTTTGACAGAAGAGGCATATTGCCAAAGTAGCTGCTGTCCAACACTTAAATGACATTTGAATGAAATTTGCTTCAAAGATGAAACAAAAACATTACGCAAGATGCGCAAGTACAGTTACAGCGGAAATTAGTTGGAAGGAGATCTGTGAACCGCGAAAAACTGATAAAAACTGTGTGAATTTGTATTAAATTTAGTCTTTTGTTTAAAAATTAATTATTTTGTGCAATTTATTTATTAATTTGTTATATGAAGCAAACAAAAAATTTATCTTTTCCCAAATTGTCGTTTGATTTTGTTTCGAGCTAGAACTGCCTGCTGATTTCTTTGGTGTTTCCATATATGTTTTGTCCATTTTTTTGTGAGTGTTTATCTTTGTTTTTATTTCGAATTTGTTGTCGCCGGTGTGGTTCCGCCTTTTTGGCTGCTGTGAAAACTGTGCCACGACACGCCAAGATTAATTATGACAGGCCGTATAAAAAGTCACCACGACGCAAACACGCAACACTACTGAAACTGACGGACATATACTGTTTAAAAGAAGAAAAAAAAAAACCGTATATTAAAAATAGAGAACATAGAAAATATTGTAATAAAAAAAAAAATTGTGAAACTTTTTCTTCAGGCGATATTTTCTCAGAAAAATATTATTTTTTATGCTTGCACCTTTTTACGAGTATATGTACATATTTTTGAATTTTTTTTTGTTCTTTTTATAATCTCATATTAGAAAAAGAGCTGTTGCCAGGGTAGTACGGGAATTTCCCACACCGAGGCCATATGGATTCGGTAAAATCTGCGTTCTTTTCTTTGCAATATTTGCGCTCGAAATTAAGTGCTGGAAATTTATATTAATTCGGTACACATATGCATGTATGTACTCTATAATTTTATTTTAGGAGCTAGAAAAAAATCGACATACATATGTATGTACATATATTCCTGGCTAAAAAAATATATCTACGTTCATCATTTGTTCAAAGCACCAGCTCGTCGATGGCTGTCAAGTGCTCCAAGTTGACGCTGCTTCCGCTTTTCAAGGCACATCTTTAAAATAGAAGAAACATTTTTTTCTTCATTCGTATATTTTTCGCAGACTATTCACTACACATAGAGGCACCAACTGGCTAATGTTTATTTGCACTGTTTTATAGGAATTCAGCTATTCCTAGTTTTATGATGCTATTTTGTAGTTTCTCCCCCTTAAAGCAATGTTTATATACATATGTATGTACATACATACCTACACATACATATGCTAAATGCTTAGATTTTCTAATTTCATGCTGATTTTCATTAGTCACTTGTTCTTGGTTTATATTATGTCTTTTTTTTTTGTTTGTGCTCCATTATTTAGTTAATTAAAAAATTGTGTTTTCTGAAACTCTTTGAACTCGCCACTGATTTTGATTGATTTATGTGCAACATGCCTTTACCCAAGGCTGTATATTAGGGTGATTAACTCGGTTTTTCTAAACCGATTTTCACCGTTATTTTTAATAACTATAGGCGGTTTTTTTGAAATCCTGATTTTTCGAATATCGAATAAACTGGATGTTTTAATCGAACAAACCGGTTTTTTCATTTCACACAAATCTTGAACTCTCTGAGTTTTTCGAAGTTTTCAATGATTTTTCCAGTTTAAGGGAAACCCTAAATAGTTTCAAAACTGTACCCTAGGTTTTCCGAAGGGGGACTTGTATATCATATTTGATTCCAGTGAATGCAATTTTTGGCGCTTAAACGTTTTCTACGTATTTGACCAGGCTTCTCCTCCAATTTGGCTTCTGCATCTTAAGGCTGCGACACAAATAGAGAGATCTACACTTTTGCTTGACCTCCGAAGAAGCTTTATATATATAGTATATTCGGACGTTTGCCAATGTCTGTCGAGGGGCGACCGCTAGAGATGCGCGATACCGATACGAAATTCAATATATCAATATCGTTCAACATATCGGTTAATTTATATTGATATCAGGAGTTGCGATACGATATCGATACAGTATTTTTTGATATTATTTTAGTAGATATATCGTTATCGCATATTGCGAAATCAAAATATCGTGATGCCGATATACCGAATTTTCATTGCCGATACGCATCCTTAGCGACCGCTATTTGAAATTTTTTTCTTTGATGTTGCTGGAAACCGGATTTAGCAAAAGGCAAATAATCGAACACCCTTATGTAGTTGTATTCGCTCTATTCAATAATGTGTTTCTTTACGTACTTCTCTTTAGGAATTTGTAGTTTAGAGAAAGACACATACTTTTACGAAATTTCAATGAGCTCCAAATTAAGTGATAGTATGCAATTTTTTGAATGTACCAGCTTGGCAACAGCGAGCTATTTAATACTAAGTCAAGTAAAATTGATATCAGTTGTGGTTTCATATACACTTGAGCATCGCCAAGAGAAGTTTAGGGGGGAGAGGAGAGAAACGTTGCTTTAAGTAAATAGAAGAAAACAGAGTCAGAAAGGCGTGAGTGCGCAGAGCTTGAGACCCGCGCAGGCAGGAATGCGGCGCGAAAACTTTATCAGAAAATAAGGCAGCAATCAAATCTGGTGGCATACATATTCTCAACGACACGACACAGGTGGCATATTTTACGATGAAGAACCCAGACCAATGTATAGGCACAAAAAAACACGTCCCGCCATGCGCCCCAGCGGCAAAACGAAGAGCTGGTAAGTCGCATATACCAGCTGTTAAGCTTGTTCTGATGTCATCAAAGCTGTTTTTCATGGCAGAAATACACTCGGAGGTTTTCCATTGCCTGCCGAGGGGCAACCGCTATTTTTGATGTTGGGTTGAACCAGGCTTGGAACCAGGCCCTGCAGAGTGGTAGCGCGCACTGCTAACCACTACACCATGGTGGCCGCCGCGAAAAATGCTTGGATTCACTTAAAATTTGTTAGTCGGAGGATTTATGGTCGCTGATTACGAATATGATTATGAATATTTAAAATTCAAAATGGCGAATTCAATATAGCGACTTCAATAGATTTGTAAAAACTGGTTCGCCATGATGAAGCGCCATTTTGAATTTTACAAATTCATTGTCAGACTCAACCTAATATTCCTCGAGTACATTTTTTTGAGCGAATTCAACAAATTTTTAAACATTTTTCCGCCGTATTGGAATTATTGAAATGTAAAAATTTAGGAGAGAGTACCCACAGACTACGAAGTAAATAGTGGTTCTGTTTTCACCCGCTGAAATGGAGATATGTCATGTACTATCAGTCTTATCAGGAGTTTAATTTTCTTCGAATTGGTTCACTTTTCATTTCCGTGTATTCACTACGGGCGGATGAAAAAAATTCTGGAAAAATTCACGACAAGGCAAATTGACCGACCCTTTATAGGCCTTTTCTATCTTATAACATCTTGCTGTAATTAGCACTGGCATCGAAATATTAACAAGTAATTTTTAAACACAAAACATAACCGGTAAACGAATCAGTTTACGTAGTGCAAAGGCGGTAACATACCTAAAAAAAACAAATATTCCGACGAATTGATAACCTTCTCCTTTTTTTTGAAGTCGGTTAAAAAACGTATATATTTGTGATACAGTGTGGCTAAAATATATGAAACAAGTAAAAAACTACCGTTAGCTAGTACTCGAAGAATCTAAAAAATACTGGCGCTACAATGTTTTAAAAGAGAGTTTTATTCATAAAAAATTGATCGATGTGCTTGGAAGAATTATATTAAAAAAAAAAAAACTATAAATGTAAATGTGAGTATAAATTTAGTAACTGAAATAATAAAAAAAAAAATTATAGCTTAAAAACTAAAAACTCGCTTTTATAATTTCCATTCGTACTGTCAACAGGTATGTAACCTGAGAATGGAAATCGCTGCATCTTTTAGGCGCATCATTATTACATAGTTGGATCCCAACCCAATAAAAGCGAGGTAAAAAAAAACGATGATAAACTTTGAATGCAATTTTAAAACGAAAACCAAAACGATTCTGGTAGATTTGTCTTTTTCCGCTTACTGTCGCTTTAATTGGGACGACAGGAAAGGGGAAGAGACGTATTGACTTAGAATTCAAACATCGGTGATTTGTGGAATTAATAGTGTATAGATCATAATATAAAAAAATATATATATATAATGTTAGTAAAACAAAAGCAAAAATGAATAAACAATTTTTTTTTTACCAGAAGCTTAACTGCAGCCGAGAGCTATGCTAAATTAATTTTGTAATAAATTGAGAATTCTATTAAAATGTATTTTATACAAAAAAAATTTGATTTCCAGAAAGCAGATTCAGTTGACTAATGACTTTCTGCTACCAAATTTTTGCCAAACAACGGAAATGAGAAAGCGTGCTACTTTATATACACTTTGATGATTTGTAAAATACGTATGTATGTATGTGTAAAAATCATTTTAAATTGGAAGAATAAATCAAAAAACATAAATTATGTTCGATCTATGAAACGGTCTGTATAACATTAACAAAACATTTCCAATCAAAAATGCAAACGAACATATTCAAGTACATATACATACATATGTATGTATGTATGTATGCCGTACAGGGATTTTATGCAGTTGTTTAGCTGGCAATGTAATGAATAAGCGCAACTAAAATAAACAATTCGGCAAGAATAACAAAAACATATCGCAATTGAAATGAAACAGAACAATTTTATTTGAATTTCCAGAAGAATCGATATTATTTTGCGATTGTTTAACTAAGAATGCTATTGCGAACGCGAGAGATGGCAAGGGCGTCAAAAATGGCGAATGGTTCTAATATTTACGATTCGGTCGAATTAATGGCAATGAATGCTGCAAAGCAAATGAATTTGAAATGCAAGTATATTTGAAAGTAATACATCTCTTATATATAAATAGGCAGACATGTTTTGTTTACACCCCTTTAACAGCTAAACTGTACTGCTAAGACATAGAGAATTATTAATAAAATAATTATAGATTGGCGATTACACATGTGTTAGTGTTTGGCCGAGGTTCTCCCCCAATTTGTGGCGAGCGCCTTTGTATTGTCACATAAAGGGGAAGGACTTACAGTTTTACGCCGACTCCGAACGGCGATTATATTTTTATAAGAAGCTCTTTTTCATGGCAGAAATACTCTCGGAGGTTTGCCATTGTCTGCCGTGGGGTGAACACAGTTGAGAAAATACCTTTTTTCTATATTTTTTTGCGATGTTGCTAGAAATGTATGTATTTTGAAGCTGAAGGGCAGAACATTACTCAAGTTTCAAATTCAAGTCTAAAATAAAGTAGTAATAAATAATATAAAAAAAAAAAACTTTTTAATATACAACGCTTTTATAAATGGACTAAAAAGTAGAAAATAATATTTCTCAGTCCCATAGAATTTGTTTTGATAACTTTTGATTTTGAAATTTTAGCAAAAGTCATTATAAACAATCTATGAAATTGAAAATGAAAGACGTGGAGCGCATGCAATACAAAGCATTCGATTTAATTGACAATAGTCAAACTACATAACGTAGACCTAAAATTTCTACAGCGAAAGTGGAACTTTGAACTAGATTTTAAGCGGTCGTTATTCATATACCCACATACATACATACATCTATTACTTTTCATATCAATTCAAGTGTATTACATGCGCCCCACGCTTTTCATTTTCAATTTCATAGATTGTTTATAATGACTTTTGCTAAAATTTCAAAATCAAAAGTTATCAAAACAAATTCTATGGGACTAAGAAATATTATTTTCTACTTTTTAGTCCATTTATAAAAGCGTTGTATATTAAAAAGTTTTTTTTATATTATTTATTTTCTACTTTTTAGTCCTGTCTGAATAAAATTTTGCAATAGATATTAAAATAATTCAACGATATTAATAGAAAGGTGCACACACATGCATTTAAATATGTATGCACATACAAACGAGCACCAATTAATTTTATTTAAAGAAATGGCGTGTCGTCTATTTCCGCTGTAGCAAACGTAGTACATAGGGCGACATCTAGATGTCATCTACCTCGCCCTATTCACTACAGATGTCGCCCTATGCACTATGCTTTTTTATAGAAACTTTTCAAAGCAAAGGTTTTATGGTGTCGGACACACAACATTGAAAGTTTCTGGATCCACAACATTGAAAGTTTCTGGACACACAACATTGCAAGTTGATAAAACCGTTGTAAAATCAATTCAAAATTGACGTTAATAAAATGCCATACATATACATGAGCAAGAAATGCATCCTAAATATATGCTTTAATATTGACAATGAATCAAATAATTGGCTAAGCAGCAGTTTAGGAATAATATTTATGTAGATTAAGATTCACACAAAGAAGAAGTTAAATTGAGTGTAGAAGAATGTGATAAAGTTAAAATAAAAGTAGAGAAACTTAAAAATAAAGACAAATAAGTTAGATTTAAGTATAAATAAAGTGACAGAGAAGATGGAAACCAAGAAAAAGATACAACTGAAGAATGAGATATGTTATGTTATGTAATTATATGTTATGTTATGCTACGTTTTGTTAAATTTAATGCTACGTTATGTTATGCTATGTTTTATTATGTTATGTTGTGTTATGTTATGTTAAGTTATATTGTGTTATGTTTTTCATCGCATTCCCCCTCAAATCCTTTCACCTCACCACAACTAACCACACATCAGCTCCTCTCAGTTCTCCTCAACTCACCTTAATGCAACCCACCAAAACTTACTTCATTTCATCTCAACTCAATTTCCCTCTCCTCATTTCAACTCATCTTATCTCACCTCAGCTCAGCTCACCCTAACTCACCTCAGCTCAGCTCACCCTTACTTACAAAAATTTTGAGAAAGCAGTTCTGTAACCAAATCAATTGCTAGAGAGGTGGTTGTTGTGCATTTTCTTCCATACAAAGCTCTACGGGTTTTTTATGTAAATTCGCACACAATTATTAGTTGTTGTTTCAATACGCCAATGCTCCGCAATTTATAAAAAAAAAATATTTGACGCACAGCAAATGTTTCATAAAAAAAAACTTGTTAAAGGTATTAACTAGTAGCTTATTAGTTCATTAGCCATGTCTGTAAAAAATTTGTAAAATCGCGCTCCATTGGCATATGCGAATATGTCTATAATCCATCAAATACTTATGATTCTAAAACTAATTTTTCGAAATTTTCAACACAGAAATAAAATACTTAACATTTTCGCCTACAAATTTTGCCAAATCGAAATTAATTTTTCATTTTTTATGATTGCCATAATTCTCTGCCCCACTTTCCGCAGCACAATGAACCCCTCGCCAAACACACACACACACCCCGTTTTGCTGATGACTATAGTGATGCTATAGCAACAGCAAATTTCAAAAGTGATGTGAGAACAGAACAACTTGCATCATACACCGTTAGTATATCTACATACATATGCACATCCACACTAAGTACACATATAAAAATTTTCATAATTTTTCAAAAATTAAATTGGAAATCAAGAATCGAAAATCAAAATTATTACAGTCATGCCGCTTCGCCGTTTATTGGCAGCATTGCGTCCAATTTTTGGCGATCACTTAGCATTGCTGTATGGAATGCGTAAGTTGCTGGCTGTTGGCTTTTGAGTTTTTGGCTACTTTGGTTGATTTCGTGCGCGCAACAAAAGCAATCGCCCGATATCAATTTGGCCATATGCCAGATAATAAAACGCTGCGATTATAATACTGAACTGAAGACTATACATAGTATATGGACATATGTATGTACATACTTTACCTCACCATTTCGAACGTAGGCATACATAGTATGTGTGCTTGTATTTATGTGGGAAGGTATGTGAGTACATATACATATGTGCATATACGTACATATGTATGAATTAGGGATGTTAATCGTTAATACAATACTGGGATCCCGGTATTAGTCCCGGGTTTTAGATATTAATTGTTTTCCAACATCTTAACATGAAAAAATTACATCAATATAATTTGAGAAGCTGTCCTACCATATAATAAATATTAAATAAATGGGTTTGAAACCTACTTTATTATTTAAGTTGAAAAATATTTCATCACTAGCAAAACAAAAGACAGTAATTAAATTTATACGCATTTAACAGTACTTTAGCGTGTACATATCTGATAAAGTGACTTAAGGCATGTCGAAAAAAGCTCGATGTATTTTTGACTTAAAGCAGACAGAAATAAGAGAAACGCTTTATTTCAACCAGTTTAGTCTATATTTCTTTTGTTTATTTAATATTTACGTTTTTTTATAAAAGTCTACCTCATTTTACATATAATTAACTGCATTTATATAAAAATGCAAAATGATAAGAATCCAAAAAAAATTGCCAAAATTTCAAACTTTCTACTCAGCATTTTTAGAAAACTTTGAGGTACGCAATTTTATAGCCCATTAAATTAAAGTAAATAAAATAGAATGCAAGTTTCATGCAGTTACAAAATACCGTTGATTTTGGGGAATTTTTAAACGATGCTGGGCATTTTTTCTTCCATATAAACAAATTGTCGCACATACTTTGTATGGGAGAAAATTCGTGACGCCGCGAGCAAAGGAATTATAAAAAATCAACGTTACTTTTAGTCAGTTGAAACTTGCAATTTATCCTCCTGTAATTTAATGGGCTATACTTATAAAACTGCGTATTTAGAATTTTTCAATTTCAATTTCCTCACGGCACTATGGGACAAATATAGAAAAACTGCGTTTTTAGTTTTAGATTTTTTTTTTCGTTAGAACTTTATAATTTCAATGATATGAATGAATTCTAAAGATTATAAAATTCAATGCAATGTAGAATAAAAATGGGTACCAAAGTAAAGAGAAAATTCTGTAGGACTAAAAAAATTAAAACTTTTCGGGTTCACAAGGACGAATAGGTATAGAAAATGTCTTTTTAATCAACTTTATTTTTTTTTAAGCTAATAAAGTTAGAAGGACTAAATTCGAGGACGTTGTCGAGTTTATTTTAGTCCTTTACATATAATTTTTTCAAAATAAATATTGTAAAATTTCAAGGCCATTTAAAGATAATAATTTTAAGGACATTTTCCATACCTTGTGCACCAAAAAATTTCATTTGTTCTTTCTCTACAGAAATTTCTCTTTAATTTGATACACATACTGCTTTACTAACTACGTTGCGCAAAATTGTTTAAACCCTTTTCTGAATTACTCATATTTTTCACTTTTCAAAGTCCTTTTAAAAAATCCTGACGTCAGAGAAAAAAACTAAAAACGAAGTTTTACTCGATATATTTGCCCATGGATTCGCGAATATATTGATTATTTTTGTGTGTAAAATTGCCTGTCGGACGGTGTTATGTGTATGTATAATGAGCTAGACATTTATAAAAAAATATTAAATATTAAACAAACAAAAGAAATATAGCAAAAACTGGTTAATATAAGGCGTTTCTAATATTCCCACCATTGCAAATTACAAATTACTTAAAAAAGCCCGGGATCCCGGGACCCCTAGTATGTATCCCTAGCATGTATGTATGTATATCTTCATGCCATTTTTAACTGGTAGTAATGAAAACGCTAGCAACAACAGCCTCTGATCGGCAATGGACAGCCAGCCGACGAGCGAGTGTGGTTGAAAAATCTGCTAGAAAATTTGGAAAAAGTTGGCATAATCGTAAAGGTGGAGCGGGAGGGAGGAATGAAATGTAAACAAGCCCTTTGAGTTTAGAATAAAGAAAAGTTATGTGTGTGCATGCAAGGTCGGGTATGTAAAGTTCTTCTTAACAACTAGGGATGACAGCGATTAATCATTTGATTAAATTAATCCATTATTTTGGTCCAATTGTCGATTTAATTGTATCGTACTTTTGTGTTTCATTGATCGATTAAAAATCGATTAATTGTCGGCCGCTGTGGGGTAGTGGTAAGCAGTGCGAAAGTGAAGGGAAACAAGGCAACCTAATCGATCCCATCCTCAGCATTACGAAGAGGTACAAGATCGTGGTTCCCACACGTTAATATTGGACCAGCAATCCCACGTGGCTGTACGATGATTAAAAACAAAGGAATACTGATGGTTCAAAAACATCTTACGGTGTAGGTGCGGGTGTTGTGAAACCTCGATTCCGCACATATTTCCCCTTAAGTAAAGACACAACAATATTCCTGGCGGAACTAGCTGCCATACTGGAGACCACCCACGTCGTTATAAACAGGCAATACGCCAGAAGAAAAATCTCTCTCTCCATACTTTCGGACAGCCAATCAGTCTTCAAAGATCAAGAGTAGCTACTCGTTCTTATCAGAAACCCTTACAGAGCGCCATAGAGTACTCAAGGATCTAAAAGCCCAAACTAGGGCCTTTTTAATTTGGTCATGAGGGCAATGATGGTAATGAAAAAGCGGACTTCCAAGCTAAAAAAATGAGCAGACACACCTTTTTTTGGGTCCAGCCCATTTCTTGGACTCCACAACAACGATATCAAGAACGACCTCAAAAAGTGGGTAATATCCTGCACTGGTAGCCATTGGGATAAGTTAGTGGGACCCCATCACTCAAAGAAATTAATTTGCTACAGTGAAAAAAGACCTCAATCAGCGCTCATACTAAGTAGGAAAAACGTAAAAACACTGTGTGGAGCACTAACAGGCCACATATGTGCAACAAACACATGCACTTGCTTATCCTTTGCATCTTTTGTGGTGAAGAAGAGGAATCAGTGGAATACCTAATTACCACCTGCCCAACACTAGCTCACCGCAGAGCTAGATTTTTTTAAACGAATATACGCTCTGCGATATCGACGCAATGCAGATCCCGCAGCAAGGGTTAAAACAATTATTGTGTATACTAAACAACTACAGTTGCAATGGGTCTAAAGACCTACCCTTACATTACCATAATCAGAAACTAAATAAGCAATTTATTTAGCAACATTTTGACTGGTAGGATTTTAAAACGAGTTAAATTCTCTCAAAGTTCTAAATGTCGGAGCATTATAAGCATAGTTAGTTCTAAACGTGCCCAACTAGAGAATATCATGATTCCGTATTCTTCGCTGAGGAATATTGAAATTAATTTTTACGAATAAAAATCGATGTTGTCAAATTCACTGTTACCTATGTTATTTATTTTTATACCCGAGCGCACTTGTGCACAAGGGTATTATAACTTTGTTCACATAACGGTTGTTTGTAACAGGCAAAACGAATCGAGATAGATATAGACAAATGTATACATAAATGATCAGAATGAAAAGAGAAATCGATTAAGCGGTGACTGTCTGTCCGTCCGTCCGTCCGTCCGTCCGTCCGTCCGTCCGTCTGTGCACACGATAACTCGAGTAAAAATTGAGATATCTTAACGAAACTTGGTACGTGAACTTCTTTTGGGCGTGGGACGGATGGTATTGAAAATGGGCGAAATCGGATAATAACCACGCCTACCTCCCATATAACGGTAATTTTCAGAAATACGAAAACTGCTATATTTTAGTAACTACTGAAGATAATTCACTCAAAATGGATACTTACAATAAGTTTCAGACGGAAAACATGAATATTATAAATTTTTGGAAAATGGGCGTAGCCACGCCCACTTATGGTTACATGTGTATATCTTGGTAACCGCTGCACCAATTTCTTCCAAACTTGGCACAGTTGTTGGCCTTAGTACAGCATACTAAATGGCTGAAAATTTTACAAATCGGACAATAACCACGCCCACATCCCATATAACGGTATTTTCGAGAAATACAAAATCTTCGATAAATCAGTAAATATTGAAGCTAATTTATTCAAAATTGATGATTGCAACAATTCTTTACCAAGAAATACGTTTATGACAAAATTTTGGAAAATGGGCGTAGCACCGCCCACTTGTGATCACATATATGTATCTCGCTAACCGTTCTAGCAATTTGTACCAAGCTCGGTATGGTTATTGTGCTTGCCACATAAAAGCAAACCGTTGAAAATTGTTGAAATCGGACTAAAATTGAGGCCGCTTTTCATATAACGGTAAATTTCAGATATGCTTGAAATTTCAATATTTCGAAATTTAAGGACGCTAATTTACTTAAAATGTATACACCCCGGCTTATCATGTAGCGGTAGCTTTCGGAAAGGTGGAAAACATATATTTAATACTTGCGCCGGGTATTTAATGTTCGGCTCCGCCCGAACTTAGACTTTCTTACTTGTTTATCATAATTTTTATAATATTGTTATCATTATCGGAAGTGTTTCATAAAACTTATCGATGTTTTATCATTCTTAACAATTATCGATTTCATTATCGTATAAATATCTTTATTTTATTTTCATGGTTACCGAATTTGTTCTGAATATCGTTATATTTATCGATACTCTTATCGTTATTTTTGGTTGGTTGGTTTGTAGACAAACCCGTTACGGCGTTGTGCCATCTTCAGTTACCCATATATATCGTTTTTGCGATAATCTATATATATATAAATATTGAATTGTCATAGGTGTGATTATATTTATCGATTTTTTATCGTTAATTTTTGTTGCAATCTACAAGTACCATTACTCAGCTCGTTATTGTCATTTCGTATATATAATTTATTAACATAACACAAAAACTCCTTTTCAATGTTAAAACCCATCTGAGACTTAACTGCCATCACTGATTGTAATTCTAACTTTGAAATTCATTATTTAATTTTCCCAAAAAAAACGATATACAAGATCAGCATAAACATTATCGATGAGAGATAAGTCTAAGGTGGATTTTTATATGGCAATTCCACTTTTGTGAAAACTGAAAATAGATCATATTGAATATAATCCCTCGATATAGCGAATATGTTCACTTTAGATCTAATAATTCTTTCTGAATTCTGAGACTATTATTTTGCTACCGTTAAAGAAGGCATTTAATTAGGTCCAGTGCTAAGTTTGTGTTTTAAAAATATTTTGACAAGCTACCAAGAAATATGACAAAAAATTACAACTTTTTCGGTGGTTTTAATTAGCTGAAAACATACATATGTTAATACTATAAATACATACGTATCGTTTAAATTTTTTTCTCAGACCCACATTTGTATGTATGTATGTATATACATATTTACATGTTAAAACATCTTGAACGTGTCCAAAATGCATTTACACT
Source organism: Rhagoletis pomonella (assembly GCF_013731165.1). NCBI lineage: Eukaryota > Metazoa > Arthropoda > Insecta > Diptera > Tephritidae > Rhagoletis > Rhagoletis pomonella. The sequence goes on from NW_023458559.1 coordinate 55,648,355, forward strand.
ATTCCCCTCCAACAGTCATTTAAATTAAGAAATATTGCCTTACTTGTTCTCTCCCCGCTGCGATCTAATACTAGCTACATAAAGACGCATTTCCGCTATTGTTATACAATATGTGCAATAGATGCGAACAAATGCCGATATGCAACAACAATAAGAACAAAGTAAGAAACTATAAACTATTTACGAAACTATGTATAATATGTATTATGATGGCTATTGAACGCCACATTTACTTACAGTGAGCGTCAGTCAAAACCGTGCTGTATTTTTCCTGTTTTTGATAATATTTTATTTTATTTGAATTTTATTAATTTTTAATAAAAACATAGTTCGTACTACAACAACATCTATAAATCTCAAAGTTTCTAACTTTGTAACAATTAAAAAAAAACATCGTAAAATTTTCATCAAAATTTCACACTTTTTATTCAGAATTTATAGCATTTTTTTGGTATGTAGTCCATTCAAGTTTAGTATAATAAAGTGCAAGTCGCTACAATTTGTTTTTTGTTGACTGCGATGCGCACTTTCTTCCATTTAACGCATGCACAAATTCTGTTCTATATGGAAAAAAATGTGCAACATCCTCGATAGAAATGTTTTTCAAAAATCAAAGGTATTCTCTAACGACTTCAAACTTGTACTTTATTAAACTAAAATTGAATCGGCTATAAAACTGCATACCAAACAAAACTCTAAAAATGCAGGGAAAAAGTGTGAAATATTGATGAAAATTGGACGATTCTTTTTTTAATTGTTACAAAGTTAGAAACTTCGAGTTTTATGTATTTTGTATTGGAGTATGAAATATATTTTTATTTAAAATTAGTAAAATTTGAATTAAACACAATATTTTTAAAATATGGGAAAAAATTGGCTGTATGGTTTTGACTGACACTCACTGTACATATATGCATATGTACATATCGCACACCGTCTTCAAAAGAGTCACAACTCAAAATAATACATTTGTCAGAAAATACGAAAAACTATTTCTTAGCACATGATAGTCATATGGGCAAGGACGACTTTACCTTAGGTTTTTTTTTTTAAAATATAACAAAAACTTGTTCCAGCTTTTGCTGAAAGGTAAATAAAATCTCTGTGTACATTTTTAGCGCATAATTTCACAAGTGCTAAATTTTGAGTTGTGACTCTTTTGAAGACGGTGCGCGATATGTACATACATATGTATATATATATATACCTACATGCATTGCAACCACATGCACTTGACGCTTATTGCACGCCCTCTGCACTCCTTTACTGGCTGATGCGCAGCTGGAAGTCTGATTATTTTGCGTTGTGCACAGCACGCAGCCTACGGCAAGGTATGCCAAAAATAGCATCAGAAGCAGCGGTGGAAGCAGCGAGTAATTTTGAATCGATCGGGCATTTAGTTGACTGCCTGCCTGCCTACCGACCTGGCCTGATTGCTTCTTACTGCGGGCTGCCCGCACATTTGATTCGACGGTGGCTAAAAATAAAATGCCCAAATTCTAAGGCGATGTGTAAAAAAAAACCAAAGCCATCGGCAGGAAAGATGGACATATTACGGAAAAGGTAGAGGTAGGAGGAAGCAAAAGTAATTTTGTTTAATCGAAACAATGCAGGGAAGGAAAACGAAGAAATCAACAGAACAAATGTTCTGATGTTTTTCAGATGGTTTTTCAGATGGTTTTTCAGATGCCCGTACATATTTATACCCGTACAAATATACATAAGTATGACACATTCGTGTACGTATTTGCACGTACGCGTGGAAAAGGAAATCGATTATTTGATTATTTCAAACAAAGAAAAATATTTAAAGGTAGATGGCAGGGGTGTGAAGGGGGGGGGGGCGGATTTTAGCAAATGTACGAGTATGCTAAAACATGAGCATTTCTGCTTTCTTATATCTAAATATGTAAATAGTTTTGAAATTATAAATTATAGCACATATTTCACATATGCTTATGTGTACATATGTATTAGGGCGGATCGAAAATCTAATTTGTCTCAAAATATTAATTAGTTTTATTTTAATTGTAAGAGCCCGCGCATCGACCGCCAAGTGACACACAGCAAACTACTCGAATAAGAACAATTCTTGTTAAAAATGGGTTCAGCAAAAAGGTTTGGTGCATATTATTAGATAATGAACCCGTTAACGCACAAGATAAAGTAAAATGTCATTTCTCGTAGCACGTTAGGTTATCGTTAATTTCAAACTTATCTAGTTTTCAAGAAAATTTTAATTGTTCTCTTGATAATTGCACTGGCCTATAGACACAAGAGAGGAGAAGCTCGGCCAAACTATTACTATTGTATCAATTGCTCAACCGCTCAACTGCTGCGCCTTCTGAATCTACCAAATATCTTAAAAATTTGTAGTCTTATTGAAAAATTATATATGAATTTTAGATAGTAAATTTAAAAACCTTTAATTTAATATATCGTCCTGTTTATAACAAAATAAACGCGTTTCATAGATATTACGAGCCAAAGTTTCATTTTCGAAATTCATACACTTTGATTCAATTACGCGGGCTAAATATAAGTTTTAAATTAATCTTTCGTGGCCAATAACAATTGGCTTAGACTTAAGACATCATAATATTACTATTACAATACCGTCAAATGCCTTTTATTTTCCCCCATACAAAATCGACCCAGCCTAATATGTATGTATGTATACTTACTTACGCAAGTGCAATAAAACTTCCAAATACTTGCCAAATCATTCGAAATTATAGGTAAAATATTGACTTTATTCAATGTGCGGAAAGATTCGGCATGCTTTACTGAACTCAACTTTGGTTGCAGAAATAATCGGGAATGGAATTCATATATAGTACATATTTACTTAGATTATATAAGAGATCGACGAGGCTAAAGAGTCGGATAACTGATATTGGCTGCCAACGGAAGGGAGGCAAAAAATCGGTTTAGTCTTTGGCGGACGGAGGCACGCATAGACATGTAAGACCGCTTAACTGGCTCAATGTTGATCCCCACCGCTTACATTGAAGTAGAACCACATAGTTTATCTAATAAAGCGTGAAGTAGTAGTGGAGATACCACCGCGTTAGCCTAGCCACACCCAGGCAGTGGAAAAAGGCCTCCATGCTCTCGATTTTGTTCATTTTCCAGACAGCCGACAAAGTGGCCATTCGCTCGCAAGCCCATGTTGTTGGTGTGCGCTCACAAATAGCTGTGGCTAGGGATGGCAAAAAAAAATGAAATGAAATAAATTTTTTATATCGTAGGGTGGGGTAAAGTTGGTGCAGCTAGCAAAAAAGACTGTTTGAGATGGATGGATTTTAGATTCCCTGTAGTCAAATGTACTAGTTGTAAACTACCTCATAACTAGTATGAGCCGAATGCCCAACTAGTCAGCCAACTATATTTTTTCCGTGCAATCAACTGCTATTTTTAACATGGCGATGCCCTACGAGATGGCAATTGGCAGATTTCGGTCAGAAATATACCAGTCTCATACTAGTTCAAAATGCACAGAAAAATACTAGCCCAGTTATGGACCAAAACCACTACTTTGGGAATCAAAAAAATAAAATGAATTCATGAACATGCAATAAAAAACGTTTGATTAAGTACACTTTAATTATGTATGTAGGACATTCTAATTTGCATTCCCTGAAATGAAGCAAAGAAGCGAAACAAATAAAATATTGTAGGACATTCTATTTTGCGTTACCGGCAATGCCTAAGAGAAGTGAAAACATTCGAAGGCATTATAACGTTATGCCTTCTAGAATACGTTACAACTAAAAGCGATTACCGATTTTTTGCTGGGTTATAGCACTACCTACTTCGACCATCGAAGGCACCATCGGAAACTGGGTGAATACTTCGCTCAGCAATGACTGTGAGGCATCGAAGGGCTGCAGGTGGGCAAAACTCATCTTGCCTTCAATCTCTGAAGGTATAAGTACCTAGTTTTTTCTCTCACTGAGCAGACGGGACTGCAGATAACTTCTTGGACCGCTGACAGGTCACTTCGCAGTATAACCTGACTGTGATAGGCGTACATGAAAACTCCATTTGCCTATTCTGCCCTGAGGAGAGTGAGATGGTGGTGCTTCTACCCAGCCTTTGCAAGAATTATGTATGAGACATTTGGCCGCGATGTGTTGAGAGACGAACAGCTGACGCCCAACCAACTTCGTTTATTCGTAAGTAATGCAGATTTAAAACAGCTAAGGTAAAATGGACATAAAAGTAGTAAAATGGGAGGCATCTAAATAATCTGCACGTCTTGTTTACTGCACGCGTTGTTTTGTGCTTGCTTCCGACAAAAAACAAAAGTTGGTACCTATGAACCCTAGAGAGCCTTATCTGGCCTATCACCGATTTTTTCGGCTTGCCCTTGTAAATTGCTCTGCTTCGTGTTTTTATTGCATTCTGTCATATTTAAATGAAGAACAAAACCAAACTTAGATACTTTCTTGTGAACTTGATGTAAATCCATTTTTTACTTCAAAAAGATCTGCAGGCAAATATTTAATTTGTTTAGTCACAATAACAACGAATTACAGTTGTAAAAATTTGCGTACATTTATGCAAAATATTTGCACTCCGCTTCCGCAGGCAACCAGAAAAGCAGCCAAATCGAGCAGTCAATTTCTTACGTAGTACATGTTACTGGAGTTGCGCATGGTTCTTGTGATTCTTCTGCTCTCTTTCTTCTTGTTTCCCATTCAGCGGTTGATTTTGATTGCATGCGACTTCTCAGCAATGCTGTGAAGATGCGTCAATTACTGCACACTGAAAAGTAAATTTTCAAATTCATTTAGATTTGTTTGAAATTTTGTCAATACGTGCGATTGGAAACACATGTATGTACGCTAAATAAAAGTAGTTATATGCTAAGTGCGGATGTGTTTATGTTAATATGTGCTTTTGTAAATGGCGGATGTGCTGGCCAATGATGCAGTGACCTAATGCATATCGCATGCTTACGTTCGATTTTTTTTTTTTGTGAATCTAGGCATAAACATCATTCAAAAATAAATTTTTTATAACAACGAGTCTCCAAAGTATTTTATTATGGTGCCAAACAATGTTTAGCCAAGGCAGATGAGTGACTAGGTGCTAAAGGGAGCCGCTGTCCTTAACATAAGTCAATTGTACCAATACTTGAAGACTATTTTGCTCAGTGCATAATTTGGCCAAATAACAAACTCAGCTCAAGAACTTAACCAAGAACTGGATTTAAGTACAATTAAAACAGAAATTGAATGCCAAGTGAATTCTAAAAATAACACTGGAATGGCCTGTCATGTCCAAGAAATTGAATGCCTTCTTTTTCAACACATTTTTTGGGTATAAAAAGTGCACAAGGCCAAACCTGAAGCATATTTGTAAAGTTAAAGCCAAGCAAACTACTTCGCAGCAAAGAAGTCCTAAGAAAATGTTTCGATACGTAAGCAGCTCCCAAAAATTAAATCCTTTCAAAGTCCTTTCAAAAACAGAAATAAATACAATTTTTATCTCCCACTCAGATCTGCTTAACCGCACTGCTCGCTTTCGCGTATGCCGCGCCCATCGACCAGCAAATGGCAACCATTGAGCCTGCCATGGAGCTGAGAGCGCCACCTGTCGACAATGTGCCAGCGGCGCCGGTGGAAATGAGAGCACCAGTGGTCGGCATAATGGAAGCCGGCCTAAAACAATCTACTGATGGCGCCTATAACTTTTACTATCGCGGCGAGGATGGCTCTTTCCGACAGGAAAGCGCTGTCGTAGTCCATCCAGGCAGCAAAAATCAACACTTGAAGATCACTGGCAGCTACTCGTACTTTGATGCCAATGGCAAGGAGGTGGTCGTTCTCTACAAGGCCGACGATCGCGGTTTCGTGCCGCATGGCAACAATATTATGCCGCAAATTTCCGCAGCGGCAAAACAGAATAGTCAACTGCCGCGCATGGTGGAAGAGCATGAGCCGATGCCACAATCGCCGGTTGTTGGTGGCGTATGGAGTGACATGACGCAGATGCAATGAGCTAGAAACACGCATGGAAATGTGAAAAAAATTGGTCAAGAGGGAAGAGCGCGGAACGGGGTAAACGCTATAACAGTGCAGTTGGATGTGAAAGAATGAAAGTACCTTTTTTTTTTGTTTTTAATTTTTATTTTTTATCTAACTTAACATTTAGCATCTTCTTGATTTGCTGCAAACGAGAATAAAAAGACTTTTTCACACAAATTGCTTCTGTTGTTAAATTTATGCTGCGTATTTTTAGGCGCAACTCAACATATGTTAGCGTATTTCTGGTGATTGCGCGTTGTCTCCAAATACTGAATACTGTTGCTGTAGTTTGACGACAAATCGTGCCGACTTGCAGTTGATGTTTTGTTAAGAAGTTGTACTGAGATTATCAATCAAGCTCAGTCGTATTAAGATTTTCGATCTTCAATTATACATGGGATTAGATGGCTTAAATTTTTCAAATGTGGTGATTTCCGAAATAGCTATCACTTCTACCGATTTTTTCAAAAATTATTGTTGCTTTTCCACAATAGTTTTTCATTAAAAACCACCTCAAGCTCAGTTAAAATTGTTGTATATACATAATTGTTATAAGGCCTTAAAATTCACATTATTCATAATGTTACAGGCTAACTTAGTATTCATGCACGCCGCCAATTTACTGTCAAGAATTTCTCATGCACATACAACTTGTATGGGACGAACCGAAATTGAAAGGCGTGCGTCTGAAGCCAACTCAATTTCCAACGTTTCGTTCAATGAAACGAAATGCAAACGCACGCAAGCCAATTTCGGGTGACGCAAAAATACAAATTCGACGGCGTGCGTACCTAACCGAAAGTCGCGAATATTAGGTTAGCCTGTAAAAGCCTGATTATGACAACTTAACTCAACGGAACGTAGAACTTAGAGAATCAAAATTAAACAGCTTTCGACGTGGCATTAAGTTACGTTAAATTTCGGCTGTTGAATTATAAGCAATAACCATTTAACTGAATTTTTAAGAGAGTGCCGTAAGTTACGTTAAGTTGCTATAATTATACCATTATTCTTTGCTTTTCTCTGCCGCTCAGCAGAATCGACATTTAGCGGTCAACCAAGCAACAACATTTTTGTATTCGTGCTAACTTAGTTTTTGTTGTTAACTCAGCGCTTATTTTATTGCCAACAAATTTTAGTTTATGTTAAAATATATGGACAATTGTCGTCTCGCTTATCTATGTCCAATTTGTTTACTTAAGCGGGTTTCACTGTATCGATATCGTTAAGTGCTGTGATGGTGCCGTGCACTTTGCGGAAGTATTATGATGCTTACCTTACTACTGGGTAAAGGAAACGAAGACTACCCTTTTCTAATTGTTTTCCCTGGCTTTAGTTGTGTCTGAACAAGGCTCACGTGGATCGATAGGAAAGTGTGTATTGCTTCATTCGGCATTCACAGCATATCCAGTGAGGAAGTAGACAATTTTGTTGATATGTTTAATTTATTTATTTAGAGTATAAAACTGGGATTAAACTAAATATACATACATACAAGATTGCTTCTAAATTTCGCTATAAACTACAAACAAAAGCTTCGTACATGGAATGATGGTGGCTATTTGAAAATTTCTCGAGTGCTAAAGACTATAAAAAGCTTACGAATATATTGCTTTGAGCAGTTAACATAATTGTTTATAAATACAATTTGGACTCAAAGATGTTAGTATTCGTTGTGCATCGAAAGCAAATAGTGTTTTTTAGCTATCGCTTTTCGGATGGGGTGAATTGTATTCGTGGAAGAACAAACATTTTTTTTGAAAATTTTGAAATCCGCTTACAAAATATAATGAAACTAATATGTGTACTAGCATTTATAATTATTTTTATATACCATATTCATATAAGTATAACTGTAACTACGCCGCATATAGTTAATTTCTCACTTTTCAGTTTTTTTTTTCAAAAATACTAAATCTACATATTTTCACTTCTTTAAATATTTGTAAGCCTTTAAATGTCGATATTTTACATTCCCAATGCGTCAAGTTTTACTTCTTAGCAGCGCCCAGACTTCCACCCCCGCCACTGTTGCCCATACTGCTGCTCAACAAATGTGCGCCTCCACTGCTGGGTGGTGGCGAGCTTAGCTGTTGGCGGAAATTGCCCACACCTACAGGCCTGCGTTGCTTGATGCGTTGTTGTAGCGTGTGCAGCAGACCTGAGAGCACATCATGATTGGGTATCTTTTTGGCGAAGAGCAAACGCTTTACCGAATCGTCGTAGGTGAGAAGAGCGACCATATTCTGCAACAAGAAGCCCTGGCAGTACTCGAGTAGTTTGCTGGCGTTGTAAACCTACGACAGCAAATGTTAAGTAAAATTTTAACTCAGCTTAGATAAATATATTTACACTCTTACCTTCGCATGTATGTACATGGCCACCACATTGTCGATGTCGATCATCTCAGAGCAGCGTGATTCGGTGTAGCGCAGGAGGCCCTCCAGCTGAAAGAAGCTCGCCGCCGCCATCAGCTCCAAAACGTCAGCGTTGCTGACCTCCAGTGTGGCACAGCCACCGCTGTACAGATAATGCATGACCAACTGGAATATGTGGTAGCGTATGTCATTGATTTGCACCGTGGGCGTGTTTCCCTCACTCAGCTTGGAGCTGAGCATGCTCTGGAAACGCGGCGAGGCGGTTACCAGCACTATCTTGTGACCATAGAAAATTTTGCCTTCCACTCTGAAAACAAAAGAAAATTATTAGGCGCGTATTCGTTTTCTAAATTCGCTTGTTTTTTTTTCTCACCTGAAAGTCACATCGCTCAACTCTGGATTGTTGACAAATTTCGGGTCGATACGTGAGCTGTTCACCGACTGCAGCGCAGGCTCTTTTATGGGTTTGATTGTCTCCCAGCCGAAGCAGGTGGCGAAGATGTCGGCCAGCAGAAGCGTTGTGCCCTCGTTCTTACTGTAGCGGAAGATATTGAAGAGCAGCGGCAGGCACTCGCTCACAAACTGCGCGCTGTAGTCGTCTGGACATACCTGTAGGAAGTCTTGTAGTAGTTGGTCGATCACCGCATCCAAGCGCAGCTCATGCGCAGCCGCCAAGGCGTGCATCCAGCAATGCAGCGTCCAGGGTACGCCTAGGGTGCGCAGTTCTATTGTTATATCTGGCATGGAAAGTTGTTTGGTTAGCCGATCTCACATATTGAGTGAAATATATATCTACTTACCTAAATGATTGTTCTCGGCGCTGTGGTACATAGCCTCTTGCAGGCTCTTGATTTGCGTCTTGTTTAGTGTTAGTGGTAGATCAGCGCTTATGCGTTCACCGGTCGCATTTCCAGCACCGGCGGCTCCCCCACCACGCGTGGCGTTACCGACTGGTTCTCCTTCGGCAAGCATTTCTTCGAGCGAAAGTACATCTTTGATCCCTGGTGACATTGGATGAGAGAGCAGCTTTCGCAAGCAAGCGCGTTGTCCATGCGCGGCTGCTACAGAGATAGCACAATAAGAGCCACGCTGCGCCGAACCGCCGGCGAAACACATTGTGTCCTTTTGTTGTGTAGAGAGAAAAGCGTTCGCGCCATGCGCCAGCAGCAGTGAAATTATTTCAACATTACCAGAGCCGCAGGCTACTTGCAGCGGTGTTAACGTTGGCTTCTCCTCGCTTAAGCGCGCCCCACCTTCCACTTTGCCGCCTCTCTCGAGCAGCAAACGCAATGCTAGGTAATTGGCGCGACTCGCGGCGAATGTCACTGCTGTCCAGTGCTGTGTGTCTGGATGTATGCCTGGATAGTTCGTCTGCACAACTGGTGGCACCTCCACATTTGGATCGCAGCCGGCATCAAGCAGCGATTGTATGACCACCTCGTCATTGCGTATAGCAGCGATCATAAGCGCCGTGAGTCCAGCGTGGTTCAACGTATCATAACGCGTCGTGGGCGGCAGCAAGTTGGCTGCTTGAGCCAATAATTCCGCGCGCCCGGTCAGCATGAGCTTAAAAGCCAGAGTGATGGTAGCGCGCTTGCCCAACTCCGTGGTGTCTTCGCTGATGCTCGACGCAATGGGTGTAGTAGCGCCAGGATGTGAAAAGTGTGTCTTCTTTGTAGGTAGCTCTTCGTCGTGAGCGATCGACCTCAGGGGGCAATCAACGCCAGGCAAAAGCAAGCGCGCCGCCTGCATGATATCATCCCTATCGATCATAACTGCGTGACGGTACTCTGCGTGCGCTGAGGCAACACGCAGCCATTCGACCAATGGGGGTAGCACCACATATGCGCGTTCGTAGCAAAGCTCCTGTACGTTTTGGCTGCTGCCGCCAGCGCTACCACTGACACTCGATGGTGCACCGCTCAGATCGCTGTGCTCTAGTTGCGAGCAACGCATGAAGTAGAACAGCGCAGAGAGCGCAGCATTGGAAAGCGCGGTGTGCTGAAACTTCTGTTGAGCGCGCAGCGTCAAGTCTTTTAGTTCGCTTATGCTGCCAACGCAGGTCGTGAGCAGGCAGGGCTCCAGGGACACATTGCTGTTGGCGCCAGAACTTCCACTCTTCTGGGTACCCGAGCCGAGGGATGACAGGCTGGCCCAACGTGGCATTGTAAGTGCACCGGAAGCCACTCGCCCTGCATTCAGGTGCGCGAATGGCTGCAGTAGACCCCACAGATCACCGGAATGTGCAATAGATTGGTCCAACACGGTCGTTGTTAGTTGGTTTGAATTATCCACGGGAAAACTTTGCAGAAGTAGCTCCTCAAGCAGATTTTCCATGCCAGCGCAGAGATACACCGCCCCGTATTCATGTATGAACTTGCCGAGTCGCGCATCGGCCATCCAACGATGAAAGCGTCCCACGGGTAACTGTAGTCCAGCACGCGCTGATTTGCTTTGCTTTAACGCGCTGTCGCCCGTAACAGCGAACATCGCTGCTGCGCGCAAGCACGCCTTGATGCAAGAGTCTGCCAATGCCGGACATAGAACGATTTTGTAAGCTGCTGCCACCTCTTGTTTGGAGCACAGTCCCAGGCTGGCTGAGAGGCGTTGCACTTCGCGCGCTATACGCACCAACGCGCGTTGCAGCAGATAACCCAGGCGCGGTATGGTTTCGACTGATACACGCTCCGCCTGCTCTTTGCAACGGCCATTTCGTACAACGCGCATAATGCAGTGCTGACTCCAGGGCGGATTCTGCAATTCCACAAGGCGATTATGTGAGTCCACCCATACAAACTCGTCAGCACTGGTCACATTTGTGTTTACGGTCTCCAGCGAAGAGTAGCGACCTAAGCGGCGTGCGGGTTCCGAACTCTCTGATCCTGCGCTGAGGCTGCTGTACGTGCTCGTACTCGTCTGCGAGCGCATTGTTAGTTGTTGTATGGCCAATTTGATGTCCTCCAGTCCGCTACCACTCCATGGTGCTTTGGAGGCGGGTATAGCGCGATGACGCGCGCGCGAATGATTGGTGCTTGTGCGCGAGCGCGTGCTGCGATTGGTGACGCCAGCGGCGAGACGATCTTCTGGTAGTGGACCAAGCGCTACACCACCGCCGGGCGAGGAACTGCCATGGCCACCTGTATCGGACATGCTGGCATGCCCCGATGATCGATTCTCATCCGACGAGCTATGACACTCCTGCACGCGCTGAAGCGCGCGGAATTCGTGGTGATGTGTGCGTGTGCTGGTCGTCGTGTTCGTTGATTTTGCATGCGCACCGAGCTGATAGCCACCGCCACTAGTTGCGCCATGTGCTGGGGTTGACTCTGCCGTCGGTATGCCAATACTGCAGTTGCTCAAGTCCAAAGAGGATAGCGGTAGCGGGCGTTTATCGCACGCGCTTGCTGACTTCTGTTGCGCTGTCACCGGCTGTGGTAGTTGCGGCTGCTGCGATGGCAAATTACCGCTCAACATAGGCGGCTGCGACTTGACTGGTGTGCTTTGCACAGTGAGTCTCGCAGGCGCTGCCATGGAGCGATGTGGCGACGGCTTAGTCGGCGCTGCTGGTGGACTCCTGATATTTCTTATATTAATCGAAGTATTGGGCGCGTTATTATGATGTGTTGTTGGAGAACCCACAATTACGATAGGTGCGCTACTGGCAACAGCAACGCCTCCATTCAAACGCTGGGCCACTTCCTTGGAAATGCGCTGCGCTGGCGTGGCAACCGCAGGGCTTTGTATGCGTCCACTGGAGGAACTCAAACCATTTGGCGCATTGAGCGGCGTTGAGTTGGCGGTCATTGTGGTGCCGGTCGAAGGCGATGTAGGCATTGCACTCATTTGACTTTGGTTAGGCAAAGCTGCTGCGCTGGGCGAGCCGTGGAGTTGAGAGTTTGATGGTTGCGGGCTGAAGACGCCGACGGGCAAGTCGCTGCGCAAGTTGCCAGTTGGTCTGCGAAAGAGAAAGAAAAAAAATTATTAGATGGCGTTGTTTGCTGAATATGTGTATAACTATGCGAGTTTAAGTATGTGTACTCGCAACTAAGCTGCATGTGTGAAATTACTCGAGTGACAGCTGGCCGTTGCAGTACTGCATGTGAAGTCTCGGTGCGTCAAACGATTTCACATAATTAAGCTGCTTATGTACTTATGGCTTAGGGGAAACAGCCGAGTCACCAAGTCAAATCAAAACAATAGCAATAACCATAACAACTACAACAGTGAAATTTGTTAAAACAAGACTTGAGGCAATGTTTATGTTCTTCAACAGCAAAGTGGGAACTTCAGCGCTTTCTATTCCGTTCGCTTCTTCCCTGATGTTCTTCTCACTTCACATCACAACTCAGCGCTAAGCATCCACTGACAGTTGAGTAAGTTGTTGCGCTTTGGTTGTCGGTGGTGTTCCCACTAGACGTTCATGCTGCCACTCAATTACCGCTAATCCGCAAAGCAAATTCTGGGCTGCTCAGAACTGGCACAAGCAAGCGTTCGGGTTCTAATTAGAACGAAGTTTAAGACAATCATTCTTTTTGTGATTTTTCGACGCAAAATAATACAGAAATTTGCATTAAAATATAAACGACGGGAGAAAATTACAAAAAATGTATAAATAAAAAACAAAAGCAATATGACTTGTGTGTGATTGAATAAATGCCATAACTGTAAAGCACAGCGGCCGGACGCGCTCAATGTCGCTGACAATGAAAAATAAAATTATGTCAGAAACAGTTGCTGTTTACCATTTGCGCCGACGCGTAGCCTCATTTGCATTTGAAAAGTTGAGCTGCGGTAGCAGCAGCAGCAGCAGAAACAAAGACTTGAACGGAAACTTAGAAAAGCGAATACAAAATACCATAAACGCTTAAGCACAAAGGCGCATGCGCTCAAGCAAATATCTTTTAAATGGCAATACATTGTTGTAATTGTTTTAAGTATTTGTTTGTTTGTTGTTCTTCACATTGGCATTGTCTTTTTTGCGATAAATGCATTGCTTGCTGTTAATTAAAAACAAATAAATATTTTTGTTGTGAGATCAACGCAGCTTTCACTGAAAGATTCTAATCAAATCTTGAAATTAAATGGCTGTTAATCTTAACTGCGGCTCGGTAGCTCGAAGAGCATTCTCTAATGTGCAAAAATTTGTTAAGAAACATTCATACATATGTAAGTGGGTTAAGCAAACAAAGTTTTACAAAATCATAATGTCCCAGTTGTTTTAAATGCCTACTACGAAGTCTACCACTGATAACGGTAGTTATAATTATGAGTAGAAGAGATAGTGAAAAGCATTCTAGAGATGGGCGTGTGAGTGATTCTCGTTCACGTTCACGCACGATCACGTAAGTTACGTAAGCCGCTCACGCTCACGCGAGAAAAACAGTGACGCATTAAATATTGCCTTAGATTTCCGCCTGTTTTTAGATTCTGACGAGTTGATGATTGTTACACCGATAAATTTGTTCATCGTAGACACTATGGATCGAACAATGTTTATGGCGTTTATTCAGACACAAGGAATGTTAAGAAATCGTCTTCCGATTGATTGCATATTGGCAAAGTAATACAAACAAAAACCGCCACTGCAACCAACCGACTAAATAATCGCCAAGAATGGGCAACTGCTGCCCAAATAGTGTGTCACGGATCGTTTTCTTGAAATCCGCCCCGCATCGGATCATCTAGTCAAGGCTAGTTGCCATATTTTAACTTACACCTGCTAAGTATACTAGAAAGAGACGAAAGTGCGTTACTTTTCTGCCAGGCGTCTCACTGCCTGGAACCCAGTCTCTTTTCCAACAAGCAATATTAAAAAAAATAGAATGCAATGCACTTAAATAAAAAACTTTTTAGTATTGAATTTTTGTTGGTCGCTGCACTAAAGTGACCTCTATGCGGTATTTGTGGTAGTAAGCTTTATACAAAACTGACACCGTTAATTAAAAATTTCAGCACTGCGAGCATTTAACTGTGTCCAATCGCAGAAGATTAATACAGTTCACCTTGAAATTGAATCTTTGGCAATTCGCGCAATCCAATCGTTTTACCCTACCAAAGGAAGTTGGCGTCAATTGAAATGTTGTAAGCGAAAGACCTTCGACAATCGCATGCATATTCACCATTAATCGGCTCATTGGAGCAAAGGAAAGACAAAATGCTATACATAGCTAATAACGAATGTGTACTAATTCGCTTAACAGCTGGCTGTATTAGCAGCAACAGCAGCCGTAATGAATCAGGTAAATCAACAAACATTTGAATGGAAGAAATGAGTTTCCGCTTACTTGCAGGCACTAATGTTTGTATTATTTATTTGTATTGTTGATTCGGCCATCCGCTGTTGGTGAATCCAGTGCAAATATATATGTATGTAACTAAAAGCCGAAAGTATTGTAATCACATTTTTTTCTATTTCCGTGGCTAGTTTTTTTTCTTGGCTAGCGACGCAGGACGCTAATGATAGGTTATTATAAGCATACACAGCAAATTATTGAATAAGAATCACCTATTTATGTGCGGCTGGTTGATGCCTATATTCGAGAGATGTTTGGCTAGGTGTAATTTTTCGGGGCCTTGAAAAGTGGTCAGAGTTGTGTTCATCTAGGGACTTCAGGCCTATAAGTCTCTGCTCGTTTCTTTTGAAGACGCTGAAACGCTGATCGATCTGCACTTAAGAAGCGGGATCCTCAGGCATCGTCTTTGCTTGGATAAGCATGCCTAACTCACTAATTAAGCTAGAGGTCGGAGCCGACCTTGTCACCGCTTGCTTTGCAAAAGAACTATAGCGGCAGATTGTGGCAGCGCTTCAATCCGGAGATGTATGACTAGAGATACCCCGAAACGGCGAGTTGTCTTACCGCTGGTTTGGGTCGTTGTCGTCTCAGAGGAAATGTCAAGAAGGATACAGTATCCTTGTATTGTTGAAGGTAGTTCATTGGCATTATGAAACTATAATCAAGCCAGGTTTATTATATGTGGAACTCATCTGGAGGGGGTGCAAAGAGCCGTCTTAATTGGAATCAGTGGGGCGCTTCGAACCACATCTACTCTGGCACCCAATGACATGTTAAATGTTATGCCTATAGATATACATAGCTGACTGGGTTACCACTGCGCGCACCGTAGTAAGGCTAAGTAGAGTTGGCTTTAAGTTAGCCTCGAGCTATGGGCCGGTTCTGGGTCCGAATGGATCTTTCACCACCCACATTCCAGCGAGAGAGGACCGGAAGGGGTGATCCTGTCAACTGATTTACAGATTGATTGAAGCTGAATGGGAAGGTTGGTGGAGGTGTCTTCTGCGAAGAACTCTCCATCAGCCTGAAATTTAAGCTACCGGATCACAACAGCTCTTGCAGGCAGAGGTGGCTGCGATAAAAGAGGCTTCGGCTAGATTTCTCTCTAGTGTATCACGTTTAAAGGACACGAATATTTATTCCAAGAGTCAAGTAGCTAACAAAGCTCTTGGCTCCTGAAGTGTGCGTTGGAGAACGTTGAAGGATGGTTCCACTTCCTTGTCGACCAGGTCACAGTGAGATCGCTGGAAACTCCATGGTCGATGAGCTGGCAAGACAGGGAACCCTCGAGGAATTACTTCCAGATTGGGAAGGTGTGGGAGCTCTCCTTACCTCGTATGGTACGCTTCTGGACAGATGGATGTTTAGGTAGCTCATCGAGCGCAAGAAATCCTTCTGGCCACGTGTAGACCGGAAGCGTTCTAGGTAACTCTTAAAACTAAGCAAGCTACATCTCTCGTTGTACATTTCTATGCATGCCTGGTGTGGTAGACTACACAGCAGTCTTCTGCCTGCATAAATAGACCTACTAATTTGGCAGTAACGGATGGCTCCCCGGCAGCATCAGTTCAGTCAAAGTTCCGAGTTCTTTCTCACTTTCCTTAACCGTAATGAAATAATCAGTCTTTTTGGAATAGTTTCTAAATTATTCTGCAATACGATTTGAAATGTACAAATATTCACTGCCTTATCCCGTCAAACCTTTACTAAGCTTTGGTAGGAATGAACTTTTCATTAATTATTTTTTCGATCAATTTTGCCACCATCTGCTCTCCCAAATTAATGTCTGAATTAATTCCTTTACTGGATTTTCCAGAAAAAAAATAACGAAAAATGTGGTGTGGGTGTGTTGCTTTTATAAATTGTTTGGCTTGCAATAGTTATTTGTTATAACCAAAGCTGAATATGGGAAAAACAAAATGCAATGCAAAAGTGCAATTAATACGCCGTAAAATACCGTTGTAATTGAGAAAATGTGGCACATTTTTTATCGGCTGACAGGAGGACAACATGACTGCAATAGATACCACAAAAGTATATCTATATTAAAAAAAAAACAAAATTAAAAGCAAATAGCGCACTCTATACAACGAAATGCAGCCAGGCAAATAATTAAAACACTCAAACCAATGCAACCGCAAGTTGCCACAAGGTTAAATAAATGCGAAAATATGCAACCAAACAAAAGGAGGTCGTGCTACACAATTCAGTTGTACAATTTGCTATTAACTGCAACAGTAAAACTGTTAAAAATTTTGTATGTGAAACAAAAAGCACTACTGTTGGTCCAGGAACCATACTCGGACAACTTAATTAAGTGACCGCAGCTGAGGTTGTGCGCAGCCCCCTCATAAACTATGCGCTACCACAAAAACACCACCAGCAATTGCCACAAAATTTGATAAATTGAGGCATTCAAATGCATAAAATTGCGAAAAACAAATGCAAAAATAAAAGCAAAGTGCAATAACTTGAATGAGGGATTAGCGGAGTGCCGCAAATGGACCAGCGCGCAACCGAACTGCTCGTAAATTAGGCGCAAGTGAACGCGGCGTATACGTTACCTCAAATGAGCCCATTTGGGGCTACAGTAATTACAAACACACAAATGCATGCGAACATAGCGCAACGGAAATGTGCACGCTTGAATTTATTGAACGCCAAAACTGAGCGGCGCTGTGAGGTCAGCGGCGACATAAATTTTTGAGTAATTTGAGTCAGAAAGGTGTGAAATCAAGCAATAAAATTAGATAAATACAAAGCTAGACAATCAGGAATTTGTAGAAAATATTTAATATAATAAATGAAATGTTTGCTTCACTATACCGTGCGCGCCACTCCTGCACAAAGCTCCAATCGCACGAGTCACATGACTGCTGGCTGGCGCTGTCCTCAACGCCACCGCCACCGCCACCACCACCATCGCTGCGCGCCTCATACACTGTGGCGCGCGTCGGTTGGGCCACCGTTTCCACTAAGGCGTTAGCGCGTTGATAGTTGCCTTCGATTTTGATGTTAATCACGCCATTTTGTATGCTCTCGATGTAGGAGGGCAGCTCATCATCGCCACCATGTTCCACGGAGTTTAAGCACTCGTTGGAGGCGGCCATGCCGCTGCGTTTGCTAACTGCCGCCGTGCTTGTTGTGTCATCCATCAACTGCGCCGCTTGCACCACATCCTTGGCGGTCTCGCCAATGTTGTGCTTGCCACGATTCGCAATTGAATCGCCGAAGTAGATGACCACCTTGTGATTGGGTTTTGGCGGTGCATCGGGTTTGACAATGCGGCGTGGCTGCTCCGACGGCGACAGTGCAGCAGCAGATTGGGCGCTAGGCGCAGCTGTGTGTTTCCCTTGTTTCTGTTTTGGCTGTTGCTGTGCTTGTTGGCCATTCGCCTGCTGTGACGGCTGCTCGGAGTAGACATTTGGTGTGGTTTCGGCGGCGCGCTGCTGGAACATTTCGCTGCATTTCAACGATTGCGGTTGAAAAGTTTTGAAGGAGTTGGCTGTGCTGCGCCGGCGCAGTATGAAATTCTCGTTGAAGCGGCCGAAGAGTGATGTGGGCGGGCGTGGCGCGGGGCGTTTAGCCGGCTTGGCGGGCTTATAGTTGCGCAGCTCGCGGCACAAGCTGCAGCTGCAGTCCTTGCCACAATACATTTTCGCCGACTTTGATTTCGTCGTTTTGAATATTTTCGATCGGAATTTTGCTAGGGCAATGAACAAAGTAGCTGTTATTGTTTTGTAATATTTGTTTATATTTCGCACGGCACACAATTGACACGTTTCAATTACAGTTTCGATTTTAATTTCAATTTCAATTTCGATTTCGCCTTTGCTCTGCCCTAGTTTCTGCTTCACATACTCACACACTTTCGCACAAATAGTTTATTTTTAATTTCATTTTCAATTTTCATCTTCGATGTTTCCAATTTTTTACTTCTGTTTGTTGATTTGCTTGCAATTTTTGGCTGCATTTGTTTGCATTGTTCAACGATTATTTCACGATTTCTCTTTCATCGGTTGCCATAATAGCTTACTTAGGCATTGTAGACGCCTGTCCATTTAGCAGTCCAGCCCAACTCACTGCTCACTGAAGTTTATTTCGATTTCGATTTCTTTGCATTAAACACCAGAAAAATTGAAATTACCACATTTGTTGCTTTGCGAGCAGTATTGGCCTAGTTGGCCGGCAATTAAACTCTGATAATTGCATTTGAAAGAAAAAAAATGTATGCAGCAAATACCAACAATAACAGCAGCAGCTTTAAATTAAATGAACTGTGACTTAACGGATGAATTGCGCAAAAACACTTTTTGAATTTATGCCAATTTGGCGTTAGACTTTGACTTTTTCGTACTTTTGGCACTTTTTAATTGCTTATTTGTTCAAATTTTTTTTCTCTCTAAATTTCATGCAACCGTTAAGCGTCGCATATGCGAAGTTTGAGTTTGTGCGAGTTCATCATCCGCTTTAATTTTTTCGCTGCAGACACTCGAATATGCGTGAGTGGGGAATTTCTTGTGCAAACACACGCAAAATTAATTCAATTGTATTTAGTTGAAATGAAATCGCAAACAAAATCATAATTGAGTTGTATAATTGCAATTATATTGGTTACAAATTCAATTAGGTGATGACTATCGCTGTTAGTAGAGGCGTGCAAAGTAGTTGGAGGTTGGGGCGAAGTAAATGAAATTGAAACGAAAAGTTGTGTGTTAGGTGGTTGTGTGTTGTTTCGCTGGCTTAACAAATTGCTTCAAGGACAGTTGGGAATGAAGATTCATTTGTCAATGATGTCATATAAAACGCGCCTATCGCAAATAAATAGCATTAAGATTTTAAAATTTGGTTTGAACAGTGCATACATATATAAAAATTTCAAAAGGCTCTTTAGATAAAAATTTCTACATATCCCCGAATTCCTCCGAGGGCTATATCCTAAGTAAAGGATTTATGTTCAAATTATTGGCAGAAATTGTCAACCCTCTGACCGTAATTTTAATTTAACTACCATGAATTTAAAAAATGGGTTTAAAGTGCCCTTAGGGTTCAGGTTATTCCAAACTGATCCTAACCATCAGAGCTGCTAGTTGTTGCTATATTAATTGCGGGCAAAGTCTTGCCAACAATTAGTGAGCTGATGGGACTGGCACTGAGTAATGCCTCTAAGTGGCCAAGACGAAATGGTTGGTTTTAACATTTATGTGCACTTCAAGCACATTTCATCAGAACAAATTTTGTATGAAAAGGGAAGATAAATTTTAAAATCTACTTGAGGGAACGGCGCACAGTGCACTATGGTCCGGGTAGCTACTATTTGCTGACCAAAAGTCACTTTTTAAAGTATCGATAAATCGATTTCCTTATATCCCTTCACTAAATCAATTCGCCAGAGTAAAAAAGTGCATACTCATTATTTTCTTAAAGAGTTTTTCCATAAAGATATCAGCTGTTAAAGTTTACACTTCTACAAAAATACATTTTTTTTTGTTTGTAGTCAGCATTCTTGTAGCTCGAATTGGAATAAGTCTTCGAGTTCAAGCTTTGTGAGCAATGAAAATGTTTTATTTAAAGTTTGCACTTGCACTTTTTGAATAATAGGCTTTTTTTCTTAAAAAACTACTGCGTGACTACGAAGCTGTCAGCTAAGATGCCAAAAAACCGCTGATTTAAACTTTTTGCTACAAAATGTTATTAAAGGAGTGAATTTAAAAACCTGACATCATATTCGAAATCAGCGACCAAAAAAGCACCCCAACACCAAGTTTCAAATAAATTTGGTTACTTCTGGATTTTTGGGCAGCAAATAGTAGTCGCCAGACCATAGTGCAGTGGTTATATATCAACGAAAAGCTGAAAAAATGCAATATCTTGCAAACAGTTAGCCCAATCCAGCTGATAATGAAACTTCACGGACGATGTGGTATGAATTTAGAAAAAAAGGCCCAAAGTTTTCAAAAAGGACTTTATGCATTTTTGTTCGCCATTTTGTATTCACCATCAATGTCTGGTTAATACAAATCTGAGGTAGAAGCTCCAGTTAAATACAACGACTGCTTTATCGATCGCATCGTACACGATCTTCAAAAGTGACATAACTAAAAATTTGGAATTTTTGAAATAATGCACTAAAAATGTGCATAGAGCTTTTATTTACCTTTCAGCATTAGGTGGAGCAAATTTTTGTTATAATTTGTTGAAGGTAAAGTCTCCCTTGCCTATATGATTAGCATGCGCTAAGGAATAGTTTTTCGCATTTCCTGACGAACGTGTAATTTTGAGTTGTGTCACCATTGACGATCGTGTGCGACATGTTATATGCATTACATATGTCGACGAAATCGATAATAATGTTTTTTAACTGGTGGGAGGTAGTGATAACCAGACATTTAATGAGTTCGGAAGTGACAGAAGTGTAGCTAACTGACCTCCAGAAATTTTATCTGGTGCTTTAAGTGGTTTAAGAGCTACTTACATGAAACTTCAAAATGACCGGAAATAGCATTAAGCATCTAAAGAGCTAAAGGTCGTATACGCATGGGCGACGGGTACCGAAGAAGATGAAGTGACGAACTGTAGGCGCATCATACAAATGCAATGAATCGACTGGTTTGAACATGTACATGGAATAGATGAAAGCGCACCGGTGAAAAGATCTTTCGACTCGGTACGCACGGGTAGACTGTCTACATTCGGGTTGAACCACTGGGGCACATTCCTAAAGAAGTGAAGTGATTGACGAAGTGTTTTGGTATCTGCGCGAAATCGCCAAACGGTTATACCGGCAAATAAGATGTAGGAGAAGAAAAAGAAGAAGTACCTATGTGATAAGAGCAATAGTAAAAACCACTTCCTTACTGCCAAAACAGGCGCTTAAGCTTCGGATTATTATTTACAAACGTCTAACAAAGTTTTTTTTTTTTACTGAAATTTTGTTAACTTAACAAGATTTCAAGTGTCACATACGTTTTCAGCAATCAAGTGTTTTTTGCAGCTATTTCGTTAATTAATGTTTTTTTTTAATTCGTTCTTTATTTGCACTACACTTGGACGCTTATTTGTTTTCGTGTGCTACTTCATTTAAGTAGAGAGCGAGCGCTTTTTTCCGCAATTATAAATAATTTTTTTTTTGGTTTGGGGCTTCTAAAAATTTCATAAAAAGTAAGTTTGCGCAAACATGCTGTATGCATACATACATATTATGTATGTACATACATATGTATGTCTATAGATTTGTACAAAATAACGTACATACACAAACATACATACGTTACAAAGTATGCCATTATTTCACTGTTTCCGGTTGGTTGGTCAATGCTGCGGTTCGTTAGCAGCAAAAGTAAAAACTAAGCCAACTCCACTAAAGTTTGATGTAGTTAAAACTGTTGCTGCTGCTGAGCGGTTGGGTGCGGTTTGCTGGGGATGGAGTGACGAGGTTGTGGTAAGCAGGGCATTAATAGTCGGAGCGGGGCGAAAGAGAAGTCTAGAAAAGTGTGCCTGCTGTTGTGGGTGGCTTGAAGTTTTAGACATTTGTTTTTGTTTTTGTTTTTATTTGAATTTTGTTTACTAAATCTGTTGCCCTCAACTGTGATAGCTGGCTAAGACTTGATTTTTTGTTTTTCTTTTCTAGTATTCGTTTCTTTATAAAGTGAAATGCAAATTAGCTAATATTTGAAATTAGCAATTCATTCAAGCATTGCATTTGTGTTGCACTGCACGAATATTTATACAGCATAAGCGCCACTTAAGTGATTGATTGATAGTTTGGGCCAAGATAGCGATTAAAAAAATATATAGTATATAGAAAAAAATGTGTCAAAACAGTAACTGGAGTTGGAGTTCTATTTTCTGCTTCGCGCTTAAAGTGAATTTCTTGTTTTTGAGATATTTTTATGCTGCCACAATATTTTTAAATTATTATTTTTATTTGTGAAAATCACTTTTATAATTCACTTTTATATTCGCCACAATATTAAAAATCGATTTTTAGTCATATTCACTGGTGCTCGATTCGCCTCCGCATCACTTCAATTCAGCCACAATGATTTATTTCAAATTTAATATCGAGCGCTTTGCTTTGAAATAATCACATTTTTACATCTTTTCCAAGCAGCTGGAAATTTGACGTCCGCACGCGTCGCTGGGCGAAATGAAACTGAAATTTTACAGCCGCGACGGCTCGCTTGGTTACGATTTCAAAGCGCGGCCCCAGCAGCTCCAGCGGTTGAGCCTCGTTTGGTTGCGTGCCACAGCCAGCTAGTAGAGATTTAAGGCGAGCGAGTGTGCATTACAGCAGACAGACAAATAGACAAGTCGACAAGCCGACAGACAACTCGACGGCTGAGTGTGATCTTTGCTTGGTTGTTGTGTTTTTTGGCCTTTGCTTTGCTTTTATTTTCTCCCAGCTTAAAGCTATTAAGCAGCCGGCTGTTACGCTTGTACGAGTATTCACTGCCACTTCTTTGGTTTATTTGTCTTTTCACAACAGCAGCAGCAGCAGCAGCAATGATATGTCTTTTTCGATGTGCTTCACTTTAGCTGTTCTTGTTCGACGACTGGGCGGCTGTGCCGTGGGGCCTAACTACTATTAGGAGACCATTGTCTACGCCTAAACACTACTGTTGTGAGCTGTGTGATCAGCGTGCAAACAATGGCAAAACCGTAACTGAAAATTGCCTGCGCTAGTGCCAACTAAAGTAATGGCAACAACAATTGGACTTTGCAAGTTATAGCGACTTATTTAGCTGCTGCTACTCTTTATTATTTTTTGTTGTTGTTGGTACTGCAAGTTGCGACTCAATTTGAAATTCATAATGAATGAACTCGAGCAACGTGCAACCGGCAATCACTTCGTGTTCAGTGGCAGTGGCAGCGGCAGCGGTAGAAGCAACACCAATAGCCAGCAAAGAAACCAAGAATACTCAACAGCAGGCACGCACACATACGCATACAAGTATACACTCATGCAATCTAGTAGCAGAAAATAAATTAAATGGCAACGGTTTTACAGCGCTTCTTAAAGTACGGTTAGACGTTGCAATGTAAGCACTTTTCCTGCGGAATTTGCTGTGAAAATGCGAAAGTCTTCTTTACCGTATAAAGAACCAAAAAAGTAATTTTTCAAAATTAGCAGAAATAATTTTCAGGAATAAAAATTGCAATGTGCAACTGCAACTAAAAGAACGTAAATCACTTTCGAGTAATAATTTTAACTTACGCGTCCTGCACTAGCAATTTTCGCTGAAAGTTCTGTCAAACGAATTGAGCGTTGCTGTGTGACGAAAAAAAAATTCAAATATAGACAAGTACCTTTTTAACTAAATTTGTTTAAGACAAACTTTCATTAGTGGTTAATGAAAAACAAAAACCGATCCCGCACCACCCAACGGCTAAATTTATTGTAGTGTTACTTCTTTCCATTCAAGTTTAGGGGATGGGAGATGGAGTACACTCCCCACCTGCTACTGAATATGTATAATTTCTGCCTACGGGAAGGCGTATCCCCAGATATATGGAAGAAGCAACGGCTGACACTAATCAGCAAAGGAAAAGGCGGCCACGAATCTTCTGCGGCATACCGACCACTCTGCATGCTGGACACAGCAGGGAAGCTACATATATGAAAGGCTACTAAAACGAAGTTTAGCATCGGAAATACAAGATGCCGGAGGTCTATTGGATAGACAATACACTTTCCGACCGGGAAGATCCACTCTAGGAACCATACAAGACGTCGTCTCCCCCGTCGAATCCGCAAAGAGAGGAAATCACTAACCAAGATCTGTAGTCCTGTTAGTAACCGTATAAATGAGCCACAAGCTGGAAAAATGTAGCAACAGGCTGAACCCTTTTCGAAGAGAAGACGAGCCAATAGCTAGATGCTGGCTTCAAACATGGCAGCACTGGACGTAGGGTGAGTTGACACTGACCAATTACGGTCCCTCCTGTATTCTTTACCTCTAAGTAATGCGAAAGTGGTAGAGTAGAGAAGTTTCCAGGATAGGAGGAGAGATTGATTTAGTGGCTATAACACTCACGTAGGAGCGACGGTTCCTATATCGGGCGAAGGCATTTTAAACCATTTCCTCACAGCACGAAAAAAATGAGAATAAAGCAAGATATGTGCGTTCTAAACATGAATCATATCGGCCCATAAATATCTCCACTCCTGCGCTACTTATCGGGCACATTTGTGGAGTTTTTTCGTTTCATGTATATAATAAATATAGACTCCAAATATTATCATATCTGTATATTATAAGCCTTTTTCAAATACCTCGACATCTGCGCTATCTAGAGGATTAATTCTTGCATCACATTTCATTGTCATCGGGTTTAGAGCTAAACTTGAAGTTTCAAGTCTCAAGTCTCGAGAAGTTAGAAATATAATAAAAGCTTGTAAATATATTTCTACCTAATTTATAATACTGATTTAGTTACTGATTTGTTCACATTTGAGCAATAGTGGGCATACTGGCATATTTTATTATCTTAATTATGTAGTATCTACAACATAATTCTAAAATTTGCTAAACTCAACTACACGGTATTAAGTCCAATTATTTTTTCTAACCTGAATATGGTATCTGTAACTATCTTTATGAAAATGCTTTTAATTTTTAGTACAATTTTCAAGTCATTAATTTTTTTATGCGCATAAAAATGCTTGGTCACATAGTTGAAAGTGATATTTTTGAGCATTCACCGAGTATATGGACAACAGTTTTTATCAGATACATAGTTTGATTTTCGGAAATTAAAACTGCTTTCAAAAATCACTTCACTTGCCATGCCTAACTGCTACCCAAGCGTTGCTGTTGGCTTTTCTTTATAGTGCTTAACACACACACACACAAACACGTAAACAAATTAAAACTTTTCCGCTTACAAATCTTCTACATTTTCCATTGTTGAGTAGGAAGTGTTTTGTGGCAAGGCTGATCACTAGGGTGGTCCAAAAATGCATGTAAAACAGTAAAGTCGGAATTTTTATGCTCTCACCGACTAGGATTGTTCTATACCGAAAAAAATATACCCCTATTTTTTTATTTTGAAATCAAAATATATTTAGAGGTCGCTCAAAGCGACTATAATTTATAGGTTCGCCGAAAACCCATAAAAACCCCGAAAAATGCAATGAGCGGACCAATAAAAATCGTTAGTATTAAAAAATCGTTGAATAAACAATTAGGTATTATTATTGAAAGTCTCTTGAAGAGAACCAGAGTTTTCCGATAGAAAAATATTGATTTTCAAGAATTCTATACCATTTTTTACGAAAAGTTGTTTTTCCGATATAAAAATACAAGGAAAACTTTGAGCGCTTTGAGTGAGCTGTAAATATGTTTTGATTTTAAAATCAAAAATAGGGTTAAACTTTTTTCGATGTAGAACAATCCTAGGGGGTGAGCGCGTTACAATTCCGACTTTACTGTTTTTCGATCGATCACCCTAGTGATCACTCGCCATTCAAGACGCTTCGTCGTCATTGCTCTCAAAGATCTCACTGCTTACTCGTGCTACCACCATTGGTTGCTGGACGCGGTCCCGGATTCGCAGTGTGGAAACAAATGAAATGCCGCTTTGTATTGCATTCACTGTTAGTTCACTGTAGTGTTTGTGCGTTTCTCGCCTCTAAACTGCTGTAAGTGCAGCGTATTCGCTTAATTAGTTCGTTCGTAAATTATGTTAACAGCTACATATGTATGTATGTATGTGGCGCTGCTTTTCTGCATTTTAAAAGCCATGTTGTTGTTGCTCGAAAATTATTACGTTACGTATACGCACTAGTGTGCGCTAACTGGTGTCATAAATTCTATATGCGAATAGTGCATATACATATGCTAATAATACAGCAGTAGTTTAAGTGTGCAATTAGCTGCTGTGGCGGATGGGAAAATGCGTGGCGTTGGTTGAAAAATAGAGGATATTTAGGCATTTAAATGTTAGTTATTTAAATACCAGCCTACTGCAGTACTGAAAACTAGAAATTGTGAGGAAATTCCTGACAATAAACAAAGGTGCCCTTTTTTACGCTTTTTAAAATAGCGAAGACAACGAGAAAGAACAAAAAAAACTACAAAAGTAAAGACAGCAAAAAAAAAAAAATCAATTTCTTTCCGCATGAAGAGATATTTAAATGAATGAGTTGACGATGGGCAATGAGTCTAATATTTTTCATGTTCCCTATTGTACTAAATGCCGGAAAGGCTACGGCAGCGAGCAAAAAAATGGAAGGCGTTGTTTTAAAAATAGTTGGTCATTTTTCTTTTCTTTGTTTAATGTTTACTAAATTTTTATAAAAGTTAGTAACAATTTTTTAAAAGTAATGGCGTTTTCGTTTCTAAAAAAACGTTTGTTTTGCCCTGCAGTATGGGCACATATAAAAATTTACACTTTAAATATAAAAAAAAATTGTATCGCCCTCCCGCCTATTTCGGTTAGTCCGTCAATCGTTGTCGACAATATGAACTAACGGTAAGTCCAATAAATGGCAGTTTCAACACGGTCGGACCAAAGGCAGAGGAGTATTCGATGAGTGGGATTGATATGGCATGTGAAGAGGTGGTTGGTGGCGTACGGGGAGTCCCAGCATGCCGAACACTCATTGGGGATATTGGGGTAGAGTCTGGACAGGTAGCTGTTGAGACGACTACAGTATCCAGACCGTAACTGGGCCAGAGTAACGGGGGTCTTTCTTGGCAGTTGAAGCTCCGATTCTGCTATGGGTGGTGATTGGGCTCCGATTACGATAGTTATTGGCCGGGAGTCGCAGTAGGTGGTGACCGACTCCCTATGAATGCCAGTGATCACTCCTCGGTACGTCGTCAGAACCAGTGGTTGGATTGCGTCCATGTTTACGAAAAGCTGTCCCCTGACATGCCTGGGCGGAGGCTCCTTCTCGAACAAGTGTATGTTAAGGTGCTCACGTCTGTGGCATCCGGTCAGAAGTCGCTTACTCCCTTACTCACTACGTCTATAATATACATAGATGTTTAAAACATTTCACTCATAACGGATGTCATCTTTTATAGTACCAGCTGAAATGACAGGGCAACACCAGCCAGTGGCTGACCTGAGGCACTAATCAGAACAACCCCCTACTAAGTCACTTAGAAATTTCTTTGCGCTGACATCCAGAAGGCTGTGCAGCGTTAATTCTGGAAGTATGACGAGTCCCGACGAAACACGCTTCAAATTCTAAAAATTAAGTGGTGAGCACGCATTTAACATTACTTGCTCACTAGCAGTTCAACGCATTATGAATTAGTTCGAGCCAAGCAACATCGTTTACTAATTTGCGTCGAGAAGATTGGAACCTAAGGCGGCTTACTTGCAGCTCATGTAAATTGAGTA
Source organism: Rhagoletis pomonella (assembly GCF_013731165.1). NCBI lineage: Eukaryota > Metazoa > Arthropoda > Insecta > Diptera > Tephritidae > Rhagoletis > Rhagoletis pomonella. The sequence continues at coordinate 55,676,417 of NW_023458559.1, forward strand.
ACTATGATCAAACAGAAACAAATATTTTTTTTTTGCACGAAAATACATATGTAGGTATGCGCATATATGAGGCACTTTTCCGCTTCATCATGCGAGCTTTGAGCTCTGCTATGGCGGCGACAGACAGCAAAGAAAAATGAGACAACGTAGTTTAGGAAAAAAAACAGCAAAGCTAAAGCACTTTGAATTAGAAAAATAATAGCAAAAAAAAAACAAGCAAGAAACTAGCAACAATTGCCATAAAAAGGTATGAGAGGCAGAGAAAAAATAACAACAATTATGGCGGATATGCACAAAAGTATCAATGAAGTTATTACATACACGCTATCAATGGCATAGCGTAAGGTGAGGTGGCGAGAGAGCGAGGAAGGAAAGCAAATTAATTGGTAACGAGAAGGGCCGCTTTGAAGGTATCCACATATATACATTGGGCTGGGCCAATTTTTATTTTAATAAATCGCGTAGTATTTGCTGATTCTGCAGCTAATTCTAAGAAAAATTACAGGAGTAACCAACGGTCGGAAATGAGTTTCAAGGGGGCGCATTTTTTTACTAATTTTTTTTGAACTTATTCTTAAAACGTTTGCATACTAAATGCCTGCATTTAAGTTTCTTATATTTGCTTTCTTTGTTCTAACCATTTTTAAAAAGTAAATACATCTGTTTTGTGAATTTTAAACTTAAAAGATTAACAAATAGTAAGAAGTTTTTTTTTGCTGACGGTGTCTCTTCTATACAAAGAAAATTTTTTTATTTTTCTTTATAATTTTTTTATAACAAAAAAATTACAAAAGTCGACGGTAAGGCTTAGCTATTCGCAATTTATTTTCATAAAATAGAATGGGTCACGAAACTGTTAACTCAAAATCTTTCTAAGAAATCCATCTAAAAAGCTTTAAGTTTTTACGAAAGTTTGCAAAATTTTTTTTTAAATATTGCACAAGGCTTGAAACTTGGATTAATAAGATTTTTGTTAAACAGTAGCATATATCTTTCCAAAAACAAAAATAACTAAAATTAAATGACAAAAAAATTAATTTTTAAAACTTGTCAATTTTGACACTGATTTTGGATGGTAAATTGGGTCAATCAATTTTAAATGTTATAAATATGGGCATATTATATCCATCAGTTGTAACAAAAGGTGAACACTTTGTAAAACCTACAAGAACGAAAAAATAAAATTTTGAGGAAAATTAAATTTTTCTAAAAACTGGATACTCATTTCCGACTTATAGAGCTGTATGCATGAAACCTAAGCAAATGCTTCTTCTTCTTTATTCGATTTGTTCAAATAAATTTAAGTGAACGGTATGAAATTAAAAAAAAAAAGCAAGTGCTTAGTTTTTATGCATACCGCCCATAGTTTCTTCTATATTTTCTCTTAGAATTATCTATAGAAACAGCAAATACTACGCGATGCGTCGAAAAGCGCTTTCGTACAAACAATCTGACCCACCCTAATGCACATCCATATGCGAACTAATATCGAAATTGAATGTGTGCGTGTGTGTGCGTTGGCAATCATGTTTGACATGCAACATTTGCATGCACGCACTCTACGTTTCTCTTACATGCATACAAGTAGAGGGCATGTAAGTTTGTACCCATGTGTCGATCAGCGCTAGAACATGAGCATGAACATGCTGCAAAAACACACGGATGGAAGCTGTAGCAAAAAAACAGGCAAAAAAGAGCAATAACGTCTAGGAAATGTGTAACTTGTAATAAAAATATTTTTTTTTTTGTTAGTTAATAAGCTTACTACTTATTGACTAGAAGGCGCCCTCTGTTGGAATATGCTGCCGTTGTCGCTGTTGCTACGGCTTAGGCTTTTGTTGCCCAGATCAATTGCTTGTGCTTGTCCATTGCTGTTTCTACCGGTGTCCTGTATTATTTAGGCAGACAGGAGATACAATTTTATTAGATCTTTTTACCAAGTAGCCGAAGACTTTCTGCAACATACAGTGTTGCAAAGCATTTTTTCTTTTTTTCACTATTTTTTCCTTTATTATTTTAAATTCTCGATTTCTCTGTTGCAACACAATTTCGTTTCACTTTTGCCGCTATTGTGGTAGCGGCCGATGGGCGTTGAGATGCCACTTTTTTCTTGCAATATTAAAATTTACGCTACTGTAGACGAGCTTAGTCATAGTAGTCTACCGTGCCGCAACGTGTGGCGATCACGTTCCCCTCGATTCTATAGGCATAATCCATATGACTTTCTCTCTATTGGAAAATTTTTTTTCTTGTTATACCTTTCATGAGCATGAAATGGTATTATAACTTTGGTCCGATGTTTGTAAGTACCAGAACAAAAAGAGATAGACCCATGAAAATGTATACTTATATGATCAGAACGTCGAGCTGAGTTGATTTAGCCATGTCCGTCTGTCCGTCTGTCCGTCTGTCCGTCTGTCCGTCTGTCCGT
>NW_023458559.1:55678857-55762420 GCF_013731165.1 Rhagoletis pomonella
GTCTGTCCGTCTGTCCGTCTGTCCGTCTGTCCGTCTGTCCGTCTGTCTGTCTGTTTGTATGCAATCTAGTCTCTCAGTTTTCGAGATATCCGGATTAAATTTGGTAGGTGGGTGTATTTTTATAATGTATTAATCATTTGTCGGAATCGGAAGAATCGGACCACTATAACATATAGCTCCCATACAACTGATTGTTCAGATATGAGATTTTTCATTATAACTTCTCCATTTATGTAGTTAAGAACAAGAAATTTCGCAGCACTTTCACCCATTATCAACAGAATACTTATAGTGAAAATTACAAAGATCGGGTCACTATAACCTATAGCTCCCATACAACGGATTGTTCAGATATAAAATTTTGCGTTATAACTCCTCCATTTATATAGCTAGGAACATGAAATTCCGCACTGTTTTCAATAATTATCTACAGAAAACTTACAGTGAAAATTAAAAAGATCGGGTAACTATAACCTATAGCTCCCATACAACTGATTGTTCAGATATGAGTTTTTCGTTATAATTCATCCATTTATGTAGCTAGGACCATGAAATTTCGCGCTGTTTTCACTCATTATCAACAGAAGACTTACCTCGAAAATAATAAAGATCGGGTCACTATAACCTGCAGCCCCCATACAACTGATTGTTCAGATATGAGGTCTTTTATCATAACTCCTCCATTTATGCAGCTAGGAACATGAAGTTTCGCACCATTTTCACTCATTATTAACAGAATACTTACAGTGAAAATAACAAGGATCGGATGACTACAACATATATCTTCCAAACATCTGATTGTTCAGATATGGGATTTTACTGTAAAACTTCTTTATTTGAACAGCTAAAACCGATAAATTTCGTAAGATATTTTATAAATAATAATACAAAGTCTACTGAGAAAATCGTCAAAATCTATGCTGTATAAGCTTTATCTCCTATAGCACTGATTGTTCAGATACCAGTTTTTGCGATATATCTCCTTTATGTAGGAAACTAAACCCAATAAATTGTGTTACCGGTTTACATACCGATCACATAGCGGTGAAAATCACTTAGATTGTTTAGATGCGATTTTTTATATAAGTATGTAACTCCTCTATCGATGTATGCAGATGTATTCAAAAGCAGTAATCTGTCAAAGTAAAATTTGCAGATGTTCATGAAAGGTATGAAGCCTTCGGCATAGCCGAAGACAGCGCTGCTCTTACTTGTTTTATTTTTGTAATTAATACAATTTTTTTTTTCTTTATGCATTATTGCTTAATTGCTCTGCATGCTTGTGCCAGATAATATTCTATGATCTCGATGCAGTTATTTATTCCCATTTTACATATTTTTACGAGTATGCTCAAAAATACTTCACCAATTTTCAGCTGCAGTTTCCGATTTTTATCTAGTCATTTACGATACACTTGAATGCGTTCGTGTATATTTAATCCTGATTTGACGAAAATGTAGAGCAATCGAAATGGATCATAAAATTTAGCCAGTACACGTAAAAAGCAAAATTAAAAAAAAAAATAATAAATAAAATAAATAAAATTGCTTAAGAAAGTCATTTTTAACTTTTGAAAATTAAAAGTTATCGTGTAAAAAATTGTTGTTCCCATAATGAAGCGTATTCTTGTTTTCATATGAATCGAAAATTTGAAATTTTTGTATAAGAAATGGCAGGCAATTTTGATGATTTTCGATTCGTAGGAAAACAAGAATACGCCCGAATATTTGGAGCAAGAAAAACCGATGATCAAAATTTTTGTCTGAAAGATTTTGAGCAAAAATTATCTCATAATTTTGAAAAAATAAATAAAATTCGGTACTTCTTTGGGATTTTTTCGGTACTTTCGGAAGTTTTATTCAATACCTCTACCATATTTCACGGTGTTTCTAATTCTTTTGTAGTTTTTCAGCACTAAATATTTGGGTATTTTTCAGATTTACGATACTTTTAAATTTTTTTCGAAATTTTTCGCTTCCTTTCGGTTTCTTTTTAGATTTTTTTTTTGACCTTTGGTTAACTTTCGTTTACTCTGCAGGAATGTTCGTGGCAAAAAAATTAAAAATAAAATACTAACGTACTCTTAAAGTTTTTAATTAAAAAACAAACAACATTAAAAAAAAACGTTTCGTAATTTTTCGAAAGTTTCTCTCGTTTTTTCAAGATATTGTAGGCTTCTTTCGAAATTGTTTGGACTTCCACGAGAATTTTTGGGATTATCTCAGGAGTTTCTGAAATTTTTCGTGAATATATCACTGATTTTTATTTGTTTTCCTTTTGAACTAAAAAAACTTTGTCCATATTTTTCTTAGCTCTTTTCTAAATAAATAAAAGCAATCTTTACTGTTAACAGTTTTATTGTAGTTGGTGGTCATTGGTTGTTTTTTTTTATATTTGAATAGTCGATTTAGCTACATGCTGTCTAAATTCGACAACTAATTACTCGCAGTTTACGCAATCCAGCGCAAGAAAGAATAATAGTTTTTTGTTTTAATTATATTTAAATATTATCGAATTCTTTTACTATATCATACTCGTATCCTCAAATTTAATAAAAATTAAATATTACAAATATTATTGTAATTAACTTTAACTTCGAGCCATGCCTGAATCTATACAAAAAAGTAGCTGCTTCGAAAGATTAATAACTAACCGCACGAGATGGCACACAAACGAAGAGAAGAAGAAACAGCTGAGACGCATTAACACACGCACATAGCATGTATATTAGACTGCATCACCAAAAAAAGTTGCGGTTTTTTTTTGCCGGGATTACAAAATATATTATATCTTAAGACGTCCACCAAAATATTTCGGAAAAATATTAAGATTTAAGCGAGCTGGACCGATTTGAAAATAACTCCAAAAATGGAGTTTTTTATGAATAAAAATAGTTTCTTAAATAACTTTTAGAAAAAAGTCCCCTCAGATGACAAAATAGCTTAGGCTTGATTGAAAAATCTGCATACCGATTTTTTTTGTTTTGTATGGGGAGTGATTCAACCTAATGTACATACATACTTGTGAGCAGGCAATAATTGATACAAACGCTTCCAGCATCTTCACTTCCAACGCCTTACCTTCCAGCTATTTGTAAGCTAATCGACCTCAAAGCCGAAACCACATGGAAGGAGGTGGAGTGGCCACAACCTAAAGCTATGCCACACAAAAGCTGACGCGCTCCTCACCGCTGAGCAAATATTAGGCTAATTGACGTTACAAACAAAAGATCCACCGACCGCCAAGAAGTGGGTCAAGATTTTTTGATGGATGCCCGTAGATTAGGGCATTTTTCTTAGCAAGTGCCCACCTTCTTCTTCTTCCTCCTTTAATTCGAGGTATTCGCTTAATTTAAGAAATTTCTAATTTTTTTTTATTTTACTTTTCCTTGCGCCGGCGTGCAGACATTTAGAACTGCTGACTGGAAGCTGGCTAATTACTTTTGCGGTGGCTACAATTATTAAATTAGTTACGGTCTGCGGTGGTATAGAATAACTAGTAAAACAAATATGATGCGCCAACATCAAGTTGACAGTGCGGTAGGAGGAAAGAATTGTAGGAACTTTATTCGAAAAGCTGGTGGAAATATGTGCCGTTAAGTTTAGATTCGTTGCACAGTGACTCAAAAAAGTGACCACGTGTTGACTCTTTAAACATTCACAATGTTTTTCAAGTTAGTGTTGTGTTGTTTGTTATTTTTCTATAAAAATATTGTCTATGCTCTAACAAAAACTATATAAATTCAGATTTCAAACTTTATGCAAAGTTTAGGAAAATTCAACAAATTTTAATCAAAATGTCAAACTTTGTAATCTGAATCCCTTAAAAATTTTTGGGTATGCAGTTTTATAGCTCATACAATTTTAGTCTAATGAAGTGTAAGTTTCAGAAAGCTAAAAAACGCGTTGATTTTTAATATAAAAGTACAATTTATAAAACTTGCGTTGATTTCATAAGAAATTCATGCAAAATCCGCCAGCAAAAAAAGTAAGTAAAAAACAACGCGATTTTCTAGCCGCTTAAGATTGGCGCTTCATTAGATTGGCTATTAAGCTGCATACCCGAAAATGATTTAAAGATTCAGATTAAAAAGTGTGAAATTTTCCTAAATTTTGTATAAAGTTTGAAACTTTGATTCATTGAACAATATTTTTATAGAAAACTACCAAAAAAATTCAACATGAAAAACAATGTGAATATTTAAAAAAATCAACACGTGGTCACTTATTTAGGCCACACATGAAAGCATAACGGAAATGTATTCTATTTAATTGAACGCTGTCGACGAATATTAATGAAACTAGTAAACCCGAATGGCGTCAAAACGCCAAAATTGAAACGGCGCAAATCTGAAGCCTTATTATATTAATTAAAAATATTATCAGCCTAATGTTTTCCAAAAACTCTATCGCCTTACATTAATATTTCAATATTTTATTTTCAAACTAGAATATTTTTAAGTTGAATTTGGTTTCTTCAATACATGGCAACTCTCCTAAATACAGTTCAGAAATTAATTGTTTTCACACCCATATGGATTGATTGATACCCATCTTTTGACAATCCATTTAACTTATTAAATAATTTGAATTAAGTTTTTTCAACAGGCGGCAACCCTCTTCTTTCGCCCTAAAAAATTCTAAATTTAAAATTTCCTGTAAGTTGGGTGTATAATTAAATTAAGTTCGATTTTCAAAACAGCCGGAAACCCTATTACAAATTATTCTCGAATTAAAATCTCCTTAAATATCTTTAGTCAGACATTTTTATAAATATTTCAATTAACTGATGGATTAAGTTGAATTTTATTTTTTAAATTCATGACAACCTGCCTAAATATAGTTCAGAAATAAAGGATTTTAAGCACATTTCCATTGATAACCATGCTTTAAGAATTCATTTAACTTATTCAATAATTTGAATTGAACCTTTTAAACTGGTGGCAACCCTCAAATACATCAAAAAATATTCTAAATTGTCAAACTGAAGATGTCTAAAAATTCATTCATCTGACACCCATTTTTAATATTTCATATATCTATGTAACTTGAGTAATTTCATTCGACTTATCAATAATGTGGCAACCCTCTTTAAAATATTTTCAAACTACTACTTTCTTAAAACTCCTTTTGCTGACACCCATATGGTGATACCTTATTCACTCACCTAATTCCTTAAATTGAAATCAAATCATTTTAAAAATGTGGTAATCCTCCTACGCGTAGTTAAAATTCAAAGCCTTTTAAAGCCATATCGCAAGAATCGATTTAACCTTTTAATTAACTTGAGCTTAGTTTCTTAACATGTGGCAACTCTTTTCGAAAAAGTAAAGCCTTATTGAACATTTGCAGCCTCAGTCTTTCCATTTGAGATCTCAGTTTTGAAAATGAATGAAGGAATGGTGCGAATCCGAGGGCATTGATCATTAAATAATTTGCGTTTAATTATTTAACTGGTGGCAACTCTTTTCGAAAAAGTAAACCCTTTTTCCAAATCTACAACCGAAGCTCTTTAATTTGACAATTCATTTTTGAAAATTAGTTGGAAATTTTACTCGGAAACATTTTTAATGAAACTTTTTTTGGCTGTAAGTCTTTTTAAACCTCTTTCTTTTGACAGGCATATTGCATTACTTATTTACTTAATTTTATCAATTTATTTGAACTGTATAGGTGCTCCTCCACAGATTTCATTTAATGAGCTTCCTGTAAATTTTTACTCGCTCAAATTCTTTATAAACATAAATTGTATTTCAAAGTTGGCAGTCTCAACTTCCTTTGCAGAAAGTCAGTTTGAAATAAATATGTTTGTCCGCAATGACTTTTGACAGCCAACACTTGCAAGTAAATAAATGCAATTAAATTCGATTGCGTAATCCCTTGTTGGAACTATGAGCTAAGTGCAACCATTTCCTATACATTTAAATATGCTAGCATCATACTTTTTTTTTAAAAGCTTGCTACTTCTTCATTCACATTTTTGCCAACTTTTTATATAATCTATGTTTCATGCTACCCATTGCGGCAAAAGTAGTCGACTTAGTAGCTGCGCTGGCTGAGTCCGTTCCTTTTTTTTCATTTTCATTTTCATTTCTTATTGAATTTTCATAATTTCTCATGCCACTAAGTACGTACATTGTTTTCCTTTTTGAATTTTTAATTTCTGGCACTTTCTTTTCCACCAATTAACAGGCAGCGCAATAATACTGAAAATTAATTTATTACACAACAATTTTCGCATTAAACTACCGTCCGTTACAGACATATGTATGTATGTATGCACACCTACAATAGCGACAACAACAACTTATAGCGTGGAAGCAAGCGTGTGGAAATTTCGTGTATATTTCTTAAAGAAAATGCCTTACGTACATACAAACATTCATACATATATAAATTAATAAATGCAAACAATAAAGTATGAAACTGAAATAAGCTATTGTCATTATACGTGAAATTTGAGCAATTCGAAAACTGGCGGTGGTCGTCGTACTTCAAAATTTTGAAAAAAAAACACAGACCAAATTTTTTCGCCCAAAAGCGCATGCGCACACGCACATCAGTGCACTTATAGTAAGTATTTAATGTCGATTTTGCGTGGGTGAATAAAGTAATAAAAGTAAAAAAAAAATCTAATTTTAAATGCGAATTCCGAAAGCAATGGAAAAATGCCATTTAGATTAGTAAGCGAGCAAATTAGTAAAGTAGTGAAATGAAACTGAAAATCAAGAAAAAATATTAAGGTGTTTGCGCCTGCGTCTGCGCTATTTAGCTACCTTTGCTAGATGCGGCTACTGGCTATGCCTGGCGCCACGATCATTAAGCTCTGCTTAAGTGCTATGCGATGCTTTTGTTATTGTTGTTGAATTCGTCAAATGGTCAATTGTCTGTCTTGAAAGCGTTTCTAGAGTCGTGGATGGTAATGGCTTTAGCGCTGGCACTTAAAAAAACGAGAGTTCCATTAGCATAAGCACCTAGATAGTTTGGGTCAGCTAAATACTTTCGGGAATGCTAAATACCTAAAGTATTACCGAGCTGTTGGTTCTCTGAGTTAAAGTTAGAAAGTGAATTCAACCGTTTATTTTGGGCAAAAGAAAATGTGCAAAAGGAAATGGCAAGTGTGTATTAAGCAGTGATGGACGAAAAGCGGTTGCAAATTTTGAAATTAAGAAACAAAACCCGGATTAACCGTTTTTTTATATAGTTTTCATACAGTGAAAATGCTTAACTAAAATTGAAGTCATATCAAAAATTATAATAAATCTATTATTATTAAATTATAATAAATCTATTAAATCTATTATTACTATTATTTTATTTAGAAAATAGCAAAGCAAGCGAAGTTTAAAGTTTTTTTTAGAGCAAAGGTAAAACAAATAAACATTTGGTTTCTTTTTTAGTACTGGACCTTTTTTTACTCTTTTTACTTTTTTTTCGGATTTGAGTAGTACTGTTGCCGCCGTAGCCAAATCCTTACTGGCTAACCACAATGTAATACCACAGCCAAAAGCTATTTCGCTAGCTACATCAGCAATAATACACCAGAACCTCAGCTATATCGAGCCCTCACCGCCAAAATAACGTAAGCGACATTTTTTTCAAAATTTTCTTTTTGATGCAGAAACGCATCTAGATGCTCTAGGAATATTTCTGCATCAAAAAGAAAATTTTGAAAAAAATGTCGCTTACGTTATTTTGGCGGTTAGGGCTCGATATATTGTGAGCAGTTTAGAGCATTTAAAATATTTTAACTTTTGTCACAGTCACAGTAACAGTCTCACCATTCTGGTTAGCCAGTTAGTTGAAAAACACGAAGCTCGGTCAAACAAATTGAAAACATTATTATCAAAATTACAAACTTTTTATTCAGAATTTTTAGAAAATTTTAGTATGTATTTTTTTTTGTGTCGAGTGTGCTCAGCAGTTTGTTCCATATAACGTATGAACCAAATCTATTTTTATATGGAAGAAAATGCGCAACAACCTCGTCAAAAAAAAAAAAAAACAACAGCAAGTTTCAGTCACTTGACACTTTCACTTTATTATATTAAACTTGAATGCGCTACAAAACTACATTATTGAAGTTTTTTCAAAATTCTGAATAAAAAATTTGAAATTTTCAGGCAAATTTTTTAAGTTCGATTCAAGGCGTATTTAACAAGGTGGTGTTGGCCGTATATAAGTAAAAAATTACACTAACAAATTATACGCTGATGTCCATACTGTCATTGGTATGAATTACAACAAACACATCATTTTGACGTAATGGCCTCCACGGCGAAAAACTCAGCTGTCGCCCCAACACCACCTTGTTTAATACACCTTGGTTCGATTCATTTTTGTAAACTTTGTGTAATTTTTGTGAAATTTGGTAAATTGTAAATACAAGTACGAAAATGGAGGCGAATTCGAAGGCGAATACGAAAACCCAGACAATTATGAATACGAAAAATAATATGAAGACGAAGTGTAGGACAGCGACGAATACGAACACGAATACACACGACGAAGGCATATACGAACACACAAACGAATGCAAAGACCAACTGAAGACGAATACGAATACTAACATGCGTACGAAGGCGAATGCAAAGAATAATACGAATAGCAATACAAGGACGAATATGGATATGAATACAAAGAGAAAGTCGAAAACAAAGACGAAAACTGAGACTAAGGATTAGGTTAATATTAAGCATAAGATAAATTTCTACAATATGAAGCGCACGAGAAATAAATCGAAGAAAGTTTCATGTTTGTTTTTGTTTCTGTTTTTGTTTTTTGACGTTTTCACTCGGCCGAATTTCAACAGTGACTGGCACTCCTAGTTTCAATAAAAGGTCACTCCGATAGGCCCATATAAAAAAAGACACTACGCCAACAAACGTTTACTTTCATGTAGGCATATTAGGGAGCAACTTAACACTTCTACTCCCTTACACCACACCCAATTTGCTTACGTCAAAGGGAAGTCAACGGATTCGGCCCCACAGTACTGGGTTATTTAGATGGAAAGTGCCCTCGAGGTCAAGGATATCGCTCTGTATGCCTTCTTGGACATCGAGGGGGCTTTCGACAATACTGCTTATGGATCTATATCAAGAGGCTTAGACCCTACTGCTGTTGGTTGGATCGACGCTATGCTTCGTACAGGAGCGTGAACATACATTGTCTTTGGGCAATAATCAAGTGATGATCAGAGCCATGAGAGGCTATCCACAGGGAGGGATCCTTTCTACCTGGCTTTAGTCACTTGTGTTGGACGATCTCTTCATCAGATAACATGAGTGTGGTTACGATGGTGTAGGGTACGTAGATGGGCTGGCAATTATAATTACGGGAAAATTCGGCAGTAATGTCTCCGACCTATCATATACAGCTCTTCGTGTGGCCTCAAACTGGTGTGTCAATGAGGGCCCCAGCATAAATCCTCGGAATGCTGTTCTTGTGCTGTCTTATGCGTCCATAGCATTGGTGGCGGAAGACACTAACTCACTATGTATGCCGAGAAAACAGAGATAGTGAAGTGAGCATGCAGGAAGTTAGAAGTCAGGCCTTAAATACTTGCTTATCTAGAGAAGAGCGCTACAAAGCCCACAGGCATTTCATATGGCTTGAAAAATTTCCCAGAGTTAAAAGACAAACAAAATTTAAGGTTTGATAAAAGAATGTAGTAAAATGTAATTCCAACCAAAATGTGTTTTCTACAACTTAATCTTACTTGCGATATTAAATAAAAAAATTTTAAACTACTTGTATTCACACACTAATTTTAGCAACAATGGTAGAAAGCGTTCAAAAATCATTTAAAGTTGCTTACATTCTGGGAAATGTCAGCTTGCTAAAAAGATGGCAGACGTGCGTTTAAAGGCGCCCATTCACATGGATTTACGCTTTAAATGCTTTAAATAAATTTTTGTATATGTAAGAAACAGCGGTGTGAATTGCAAGTATAACAATTTGAATTAAAAGTATAACAATTTGGTATAGTGCAACGGCACTTACAAAAAAATAAAATAAAAAATTTACTGCAAGCTTTGACAGAAAGCGCTGTGCAAAACAATAGCTGCTCAAGTGTAAGTCGGCTCAGCTGCTCGCTGAGGTTGCATGTTGCACTTGTAAACTTTTACTTTTAAACAATTTTTCTGTTTTTTTTTTGTGTGTTATAATTAACCTTTTTTTGCTTTAAGGCCCGCAACTAAGCTACCCAACGCCTCGACAGGTCTGTAATTAAATATGTAGTGCAGCGAATTGAACTTTTGCCACAAGGTTGTTGCCGCGACGAGATTAACAATATCAGTGGCGTATAGAAATTACTGTTATACATATGTACATATGCATGTGTGCACACATGTACCTGTACATGTTGGTTTGGCGTTAAATAATTAAATGCTATCTGAAACGGTGTTTGCACGGCGGCATTTCGTATTCAATGCAACAGCCCAATAATGCTTGAATAGTGAGAAGTTTTTCGGTTGCTAATGTGTGGAATTTGCATTATTTTCGGGTTTGAGATGACAGCCAGAGTTCACTGCGATTTCAGTTGCCATTGTTTGGTGTTGTTGACATGAAGATTTGCATGTTTTTGGGAAGCTACATGCAATTTATGTTCATTCTTTTGTTTTTTTTTTTTTTTTTTGTTTGCGTTGGTAACTTTTGATAATCCGCCAAGGGCGGAAGAGTTTTTGGTATAAATTTACAAAAAAAAAACTAAAATAATTAAACTTTTAAACAGAAAAAAATTTAATTTTACATCCTTAAAAATCCTATGCAGCTCATTTCATTTCCCTCTGCGAATTTTTTAAATTTCTATTTCGCACTCAAAACTATTTAACTATTTTCATTTATTTCGGCTAATAGCCACCTACATCACACATTTCCTCAATACCCCTATATTTATTGCATTTCTTTGTTTCATCAACATAATTGTCTCAGCTTCTTCATTTCCGCCTTTGCAAACTTTATTTAGGTCTGGTTCCCTATATTTAACTTTCGTGTTTGAAACAAAGAAATCGAATTCATTAACTTCCAGAAAAAACCTAATCTTCAACTGCAAATGCCACTTCATTCGCATGGTAAATAAATAAATGCCACCTTCCGTTTCCGCATCTCGCGGCAATGCGGCAGACAACAGAAAAAATCAGAATCCGCGCAGTTGTGCATGAGGCTGCTGTTACCTACATACCAGAGGCGCACCCAGGAATATATTTTGGGAGGCGGTTATAACTACTTATGAAAATTCGCTTATGATGGACTCCATAATATATAAATGGATTTCTGGTTTTTGGTTTTCGATGGAGATGGTGATTTTTCACGACTGCCGCAGTTTTTGAATATTTCGAATACCGAAAAAATAAACTGAACTTGTATTTTTATTATGTAGCTCATAGTGGTGGAACGCATTCAAAGTAGAGATGACGTTCTTAAATCGATTATATCGAAGATCGATTAATCGAGCGCTTCCGATTCGATTTTTTAGTTCCGATTCGATCCGTGAATCGATTCAAAAAAAATCGAAAATCCACAATTTTTATCCAATTTGAATTTGAGGCTAGTAAAAGAAACGAATGGCTTGGATATTGCATCTAACTGTAATTTAGAGTGTTTGCGCTAGCCAAAGCGCAAATTGAAGCAAAATGATATTGAAACAAGTAATTTTTAGAAAAAAAAATCGACTTCAATTCTCATATAAAAATATACAATAAAGTGCAAGCTGCAATTGCTGCAAAATAACGTTGATTTTTGGCATTTTTTTTATTGTTTTTTTGCTAGGCCGTATGAAAATTTTGTCGAGCATACTTTGTATGGAAGACAATGCAAACAAAACTGCATACCTAAATTTTTTCTAAAAAGGGGTAATTATGGAGTAATATATGCAGTTAGCGAAAACAAAAAAAAATTGTTTTTGTTATTTTTTGGCCTAATAACAAATGGTTGAATATGAAAAAATAAAAGAATATATATATATATATTGCGAAAAAATCTGTATACGTAAGCTTTGTTGCACTAGTGTATTTATGTATAATACATTTTTAAAAATAGCGGTTAATTTGGAAATAAAACAAAGTTTTTCTCTTTTGCGATAAAAAAAAAACAAAAAAAATGTTAGGACTAAGAATTTATGAAGTGTCTGTTGAATGCTCATATTGCTGTCTTAGTACAGAAAAACCTGCTCAGTTTATTTTAGGTATTTATGGATTGCTAGCTACCTGTTAGCTTTTCGATAAATTTAGATATTGAAACCGTTATAGCAATGCATGTTTTAAAATATACTTACAATAATGTTTGAAATTTCAGTCAAGAAAATGAAGTAAAATGCGTTTTTTTGATAAATTATCTGAGTCGATCTTGGGAGATCGATTTATTTTTGGCCGATTTCTTCCTGCATCGATTACGTTTATTTCGATTCAAAAATCGATTTTATTTATTTTGATACGGCATCTCTAATTCGAAGTTGGTCAAATTAAATCTTCGAATCCTTGTTAAGTACATATCAGTGGTAAATTCTTTTAGGCTGTAAACTGTAAAAAACAAAGCGTAAGGGATCATGCATTGCATATTTTTAGCACAATGTTGCGCACAGGAAATGGAAAAGAAATTATCTATATCCGTGTATTTATTTCTTCAAGAAAATTTACAGCAAAAACGAAGTGCTTTTTCAAGCAACAAAAAAAATAAAAAATATTTCTTTTGATTTTTCTTGAGAGCTGGACTCTAAGCTTTAAGCTACAGTTTCTATTTGAGGTTATTAGCTTTAGGGGGGATTTGAACCCCAATATCCACCCCTTGTGCGCGCTAATGCTATATACAAATGAAAAATATTTCCCTAAGATACATTTGCCTTTTCGACATCATTTCTTTCGGCATAAGTATATGTACTACGTAAAAATGTATGCAAATCTGTTTGTATATCTAGTTGATGCTCTTTCTACTTCTGCAAATGACGCAAAAAAAGTTGTTGAATATTTGTGTATAGTTCAAGTTGAAAACAATCTCTACAAAAATAAAAATAAAAAACAGTTGAAACAATTAGATACAGCACAACAAGTGTCGTCTGCGCCACCATGTTTTTGTATGTAGGCGATGTAGTTGGTGGTAGCAAGGCGTTAAAACCACGTTGTGGCACCCACTCAGACATTAAGGCACACGCCGCAGTGATTAGATAAATAATTGCACAGTAGGTAGACAATAAAAATTACCCTTGACAACAACAACACTTCATTCAACTGAACTACCTAGGAACAATTGGCGACATGCCACATTGCAGCTCCCACACCGTTTGGTGACTCCCACACTTTCACGCGTCGCAACACTACCATGTACGGTGGGTGGTGTTGTTGAGGTTGTTACAGCTGTTACTAGATTTGTAATTACAAAATTTCTTGTGGTGCAAAGTGATCTACAGTGAAGCCCTGCGGTGTTAACACTTTGAAATCTCAAAATGATTGTGTAAATATGACAATATGATTTTTTAGAGGGAGAATAGTAAAAAAGAGTGAAGTAGAGACCCACTGGCGCCAATCTATGCAAGTTTCTGTCTGGTCTGGGTAGCGTTTAAAGGAGCAATGTCACTTGCGCGTTTGAAGGTTGTAAAGATCAGCACAGGAATATATACTCTGGAGGCTTGTTGAAGTGCCTTGAAAATGAGCCGACACTTTTGAAATATACATCAAACTCACAGACAAAACGCTGCCGAAATTACTTTTTAATGTGCTCTACAAGATCACAACTAGTGTCAGAGAAGAAATTTACTGAGGTGAAATCACAATGATCGGCAAAGGATACCAAGTTCGGTATAACTACGGATGCAAGCCCAAGATATTATATGTGTACTGGATTTGGATGTTGGAATAATACCATACCATACCATAGGATTACCCAACTATATTGCAAGCGGAAACCTTTACGATTGAAGCCTTCAGCCGGTTGTCTTCGTAAACGGCCAAAATAAATATCAGGTCGGATAGGCAACCAGCACTAAAGGCGCCTGAATCACGACAAATACATTTAGAACTATAGACAAGCTCTGGCACATAACCGTAGATTATTTTAAACTATATTGCACTGAGCGTTGTTCAAGAAAAATCAAACCTTCGGCAAAAAAAAAAAAAACAAAAACAAATTATTATTTTATTACTTGGCTAATGAGTAATGAGTGAGTGCACTCAAAGACCGTAATTAAAAAAGCTAATGCGCAACCAAGAAATTAAAGCAGATACGTATTTATGTATGCATGCACGTCTGTCTTGTGTGTTATTTGCATAATTTTTCCTCACACTCCAATAATTACGACCAACTTGGCTTTGTGGCAACGACAGATGCAGCGCTAAGTAATGCCAACGACAACGACAACGCCAACGCTTCACCACAATGCTAAGTTATCGTACTTATATAAAATCAGCTATTTAAATATGAGCGAATCAATTGCGATAAGTACCTACATATGTGTGTGTAAATTTATGCTCATCTACATATATATGCACTGGTGTACATTTATGTAGTACATACAATACTAATCAGCCATGCCTAAAGACTAACTGTAAATATGATTGTAAAAGCGGGTGTTAGTGCGTACGCTACATAATGCTATACATACTTACATATATAAATACCAGGTATGTATCTACATTTACCACGCCTGCCAGAAGCAATCGCGCATGCACACGGGCGTATGTACATATGTATGTAAATGCATAGCAATTCTGCGTTGCCAGTTTAATTGTGGTAAAAGTTTGCTGAGAATAACAAAAGGCTGTCAAGTTGACAATTAAATCGCGCTAAAATCGCTTCGCATCACAATAAGCCTAGGGCAACATTGCACAGCGCTCAGCCTTTGTCGGTTTTTTTTTGTGGTACTTTGCGTTTGTACGATGTTTATCTGACGTGTGAGTTTATTGCCCGCTCAATTGCCAACGCCGCAACAGAAATGATTGCTGATTCTTTAAATTTAGATATTTTTCATGTATTTTCTATCGATGTTCGCGTTATTTTGGCAAATCCGTTTTATATCGGCAAAAACTTGTAGTTATGTTAGCTTTTCTGTCGAATTTCTTTTGGATTTATTGCTTTTGAAATGCTATGATTTGACTCGAAATCGTTGTCTGTCACAGTGAACGCTCATTTAGAGGCGCATATAGCAAATTATTATGGCAAAATTGTATTTGATATCTGACAATTTTTTCCATTGTGATCATTTAATTTTCGTCGTATTCGGTATTTAGTGCAAAAAGGAAGTTTTATTACAGAGTTTTACGCGACTGTCAGGGTTTATTCAAAGGACTGAACTGAGCGCGAAATTTCCGCATTGAAATTTCCAACGAAAATCGAATTATCGAATTTGTAATTGCTGAGCATTTTAGTTAATCCCTTTTCTAATTACGAGAGTATGTTTTTTTTTTTAAAATGCTATGGTAACTTGCGAAAAGTAAACCATTTTACGAAAATTTTAGGCATTTGTATACTATGAATCCATACCCGGAATGACGATTTATGAATCGGATTATTACTGGAGAGCGCTACACAAGTGTGCCCTAAAAACACTGAAACACCCTCTTAATCCTTTCAGGCCCATAAATCCATTTAAAAAAGTTATGATTTGAATTGTTAGTTGTGTCTGTCAATAAAAATGCTAATGCTAATGTAAAGTTGTTATTCGTATTTTTCTTTAAGCCAGTATTTGAGTGTTAAATAAGTATGTGCAAATTTTTTTAAAAAATCTAGGCAATTTCATAATTTTTTTTTAACAAAAAAAACATGCCCAAAAATTTATTTTTTTTTCATTAATTAGTAATATTTATTTTTAAATTTTTGTAAAAAAAATATTTATTCTCTAACAAGATATTTTATATCATTCCTTCAAAAACAAATAATACTATCAAAATTAAATTAAATTAAAATTATAATTTTATATATATATATATTTTGTTTGAAGTATATACATATATATTTCTTTTAAATAAATTTTTACTCATATTTTCAATTTATTTTTCTCCAAAAAATTATTAAGTATTAAATTTCATATTTTTGTTGAACACAAATTTATGATTTCCATAATAATTATTATTTCTACAAAAAATTCCCAAATAATGTTTTAAAAAAAAATCCCTTTTCGATGTATGGTATTTTTTTTTTAATTTTTGTGAATAATTTTTTCTGAAAAAGTGCAGCACTTTTCGCGAAACATGTTTCGCTTGGTCCTGAAGTGGTTACAGTTAAGATTTCTATATACTATTTCCAAAAGTAAAAAAAAAAGATTTTAGGGGGAAAAACGGACAGTGAGAGAGCGAAGTCACTTATTTCTGCTTAATTCAAAGTTATAAGGAAACTTTATAAGAAGCTAATTTAAGGTTGGAGGTGAATGTATTGAAAATAAATAAATAATATATCAATGTTGCGTACATGTCTAAATACGGTGAACACAAAAGTCTACGTAAAGAGATTTTTCATAATGTATGCATAATTTTTTATTTTGATATTTTTCGCAAAGTTTATATAAAAATATAGTTCATGCTACAACAAAAAACATATGTATAAAATTTCTAAACTTTCTGCAACACTCTGGAAAATTCAATAAATCGCCCTACAAATTTTTCAAATTTCTAATGAAGTTGCTAATTCAGTTTTTTTAAATTTATTTTTTTGTGGTCAACTCCATCAAAGTTCAATGCGCTCAAAAAATAAAAGTTAATAAATACATTGATTTATGTTTGCATTGAAAATGCAATTATCTTCGAAAGCATTAATCCCTTATAATTTGGTATATGGACCTATTTTGTAAAGAATCGAAGTGAGCAAAGAAAAAAATGTTTTTGTGGCCTTGGAGAAGCCCAAAAGATTGACAAAAAATTTTTATCTTTCATACAGATTGTTTTTAGCGCATAATGTTTAAGCTGCCCGTAATACTGGTAACCGGTAATTTTAGATTTTTATTTATTAGGCATTCATAAAAGAAAATACATGATTTAAATTTAGCAATGAACCTAAGAAGTTCTTAAATAAAACGCAAAGGTCACGAAAAACTCTCATAAGCCTATTAAAAATTTTGAACAAGCCTGGCAACACTTAAAAAAAAAAAACATGAACAAACTCCAAAAAAATATAAAATATGTGAGAGGACAGATATCTACCAAAAAATGGTAAGAAATATTCACCACTATGTGAAAATTTTAAAGTAATCTGAACATGATTCATAAATAAAAGGTTTACTCAGAAAACAGTTTTCTCGCTCCCTCTTGACAAAATCGGCTCCCTTAGCAAGGCGCTGTGTGTGGTAACGTGTGTGTGTGCAAAGCTTTTGTAAGGGAGTTAAGGGAGTGTCAAAACTCGAATGTCACTAGTGAGCAAACCTTTAATTATTGAATCATGGTCTCTCAATACAAATGACAGTGCTCGTCAAATTTTAAAGCAAAAATAAAAAAAGGCATATTCGCTACCAAATTTTTCGGAGTTTAATGAGCAGGGTTTTTTTTTTGAATCATCAAGAAATGGCCAAGATCACAGCATGAGAGTCTAGAAACTGCCGAAGTGCCAAATATGGTCAGGCTTTGCTGACTTGAAGGACAAACACCCACAAATGTATTTTGTAATTAAAATTTAGTTGGCACTTCAAAAGTGATAAATCTCTAAAATTGATTTAATTAAGGCTCAATTCATTGTTATGCAGTTAATTGTAATATCATTTTTTTACCTCAGACAGTCCCTTTTAACATCACACTAATGCGTTATGTGGCGAACAAAAAAAAAACCAAAACAAAGTATTACACAAGTTGAACAAAACTAATCACAACAAATCTCAATAAATATAAAACAAAAAGTTTGAAGTGTGCAATTAGCTTTTGTATATTTAAATATATGTACGTATATGTACATATGCATGTATGTACATTTAACAAGTAAGAAAGTCTAAGTTCGGGCGGAGCCGAACATTAAATACCCGGCGCAAGTATTAAATATATGTTTTTCAACTTTCCGAAAGCTACCGTCCTTAAATTTTGAGATATTGAAGTTTCAAGCATTTTTGAAATTTACCGTTATATGAAAAGTGGGCTCAATTTTAGTCCGAGTCCGATAATTTTCAACGTTTTGCTTTTTTGTGGCAAGCACTACGTTTCGGCCATTTGGTTTGTTGTACCAAGGCCAACAACTGGGCCAAGTTTGGAAGAAATTTGTGCAGCGGTTACCAAGATATACACATGTAACCCTAAGTGGGCGTAGCTACGCCTGTTTTCCAAAAATTTATAATATTATTATTTTCCGTCTAATCATTATTGTAAATATCAATTTTGAGTTACCAAATTAACGTAATTTTCGTATTTCCGATTTTGCCCATTTTCAATACCATTCGTCCTACGCCCGAAAGAAGTGCACGTACCAAGTTTCGTTAAGATGTCTCAACTTTTACTCGAGTTATCGTGTACACATACGGACGGACAGACAGTCACCGCTTAATCGATTTCTCTTTTCATTCTGATCATTTATGTATACATTTGCCTATTTTCGTTTTGCCTGTTACAAAAAACCGTTATGTGAACAAAGTTATAATACCCTTGTGCACAATTGCGCTCGGGTACAAAAATAAACACACAGTCGCATGGGAAAACCTTAAAAGTGCAAGTGTCAATCACAGCTGGCGAGCAATTGATTAACACCATGAACACATGGAAACAATTTCATTTTACAACAAACGAAATTATAAAAACTTAAAATAAAAAAAAAAAAAAAAAAACATTCAAAACAGGGCATATAGACTTGCGGCGATTCAAGCCGCAAAAGCAAAAATAATATTTTATCCAAAGCAAAAAAATAAAATCAAAACCACAATGACGATGCATGAAATTTGTTTTTCAGGTAATGCGAGAAGCGTGCTGTATTAGCAAATTTATAAACCACATCTTGAATTATAAAAAAATGTAATGTGATCATAGCGTTCATGTGTTTAAACGTAGATAAATTGCAGACATGTGTTATATTTTTGGTCCTCTGAAAACAACCGTGTTGAATAAATTGTAATTATATTTTTACTTGGCTATACGTTTTATTACACAATGCCCAGCATTCAGGGATAATATCCAAGTCATTTTGAACGGCGATCAGCAGAGAAACGTATTCAGAAACAAACGGAAAACGTGCACTTACGTATTCAAAAAGGGTTAAAAAAAAGTTTGGTTTTCGTACCCGAAAACGAACAAAAAACGACTACAATTTTCATTCATTTTCGTATCCGGAAAACGTTTGAAACATTCGAAAAAGATGATGTTATTTTAAACCAATAATTGTATTTTATTTGTTTATGCGGAAAATTTAAAGCATGTGTAGTATATTTAGTCGGCAGTGGCTGAGCGTGCAGAGGGTCGTGCTAGTATTTGTTAGCTTTTAGAAAATGTCGACTTCGAATGCCATCAGGCGCTTCGCTATTTTTTTTTCGAACCATGAATAAGCATCTGTGAAGTGCAGGAGGAAAGCACGTTGAACGAAAAATTGAATAAAAAAAATCAGAAAAACGGATCGTCGAAGTATCCGAATCCGAAGTATTGGAATCGCATTTCATCGTTTTTATTTTTTTTTTGGATTTTTTTGCTGATGGGGTTAATATTTGTCATTTAATTTACAAGACAAAATACTTTTGAATCATATAAATTGCAGTACACATAAACATATCTATGTTCTGCATCAAAAAGAAAAAAAATCAGCTAATTTTTTGGCGGTTATGGCTCGATATGCACTAAGTAAAAAAACTCTCGCTCCGAAGCCCTGACTGGGACACTTTTCATTTTTTCACCTATATTCTATACTGAATTTTACCCACGAATTCAAATAAACCAAGCCTGCGATCCAAAATTAATTCAAAACAAAATAAGTCATAACTCCACAACTCAAATTCACTCAATTTAAATTCAAGATGTTTTTTTTTCATTTTCTAAGATTTCCTTTCTCTCTACTTTCATTATTAATTTCTTATAGCAGAATCTTAATCGCTCAAATCCGCATAACATACTTTTTATACAACACAACTTAGCAAATTCACTGACTACACTACTAATATATTCAGCAAAGAAGCGCCCCACGCAAATCGTAATTCCACACAAACAAAAGACTTAGAACACGAACTTGACAAGACAAAAACTATGAAGAAATACATAAGCAAATGAAGAAATAATAAAACATGACTGACATGATGATTACACCCATTTCCTAGTTCTCATTCGCTGCACGCCACTTGTAGTGTTCTACAAACATGACACCAAGAGGCGCACAAAATCATGCGCTAGAGACGTAAGCGAAAAGAAGTGGCGAAAAAAATTTTAATAATTTAAAAAATTACAAATAGAAGAACAAAGAGAAAAGTAATGTCTGCTAGATATAATTTTTTTATCATATTTTCTTTTTTTCTTTTTTAGAATGCTGTCTGTCTACTTGCAGGCTTAACTTTCGCCCTGAAGCGCAAATTGAAGTCCAGCGGCTTTCAGATAAGCGTCGTTGGAGTGCTTAAGAAAGCAATGTGCGCTTTTAGAGTTTCAATATTCTCTTGTTTCTGCGAGGATTATGTGTAAAAAATTCAAAATTTTGTCTTCGCAAATTTTCACTTTTTTATTTTTAACTCGCTTTGCAAATTATAGTTGCTTGATATGAGATTTTTCTCAACTTTTTTCGCAATTTTTCTTGCCTTCGCCTGCTTGTCCAGCCCAACTGAGTTCTGTGCTTGTTTCGTCTACGCCAACATGATTATAATTTTACGCTCAACGCCATGTCCAGCAGCCATGTAATTATGTCTTTAACTAAGTTTTAGCACCATAACCAAACAATGGGTAAATATGTATTAACGACAATAGCAGCAGCCTGGAAAAGAGCTAAAGCTGTTGACTACTGGTTGGTAAATCTGATTTTGTTTAACGCTTTTGGTCGCTGTTATTTGCCAGTTGTTTGCTTTTTGTTTTTCTATTTTCCTATTATTTTTGTTTTATTTTTGTCTTATTTACTTTAAGATTCGTCACTTTTTGCTCTTTGTTGTTTTTTTTTTTCAACTGTCAGCTGTGGACCTTCTAAGCATTCGCAGGCAGGTCGCTTTAAGATAGCAGCCAGCGACATACAACATCAAGTAATTACCAACTGTTTACAAAGGTTGCTGCTGCTCAGCTCATTTGTCTATGTCTGCAAGCGCAGTATTTTGATGTTTATAGCTGAGCCATGCGCTTGTAGCTGTCAGTACTCGTTTTTTTTATTTCATTATAATAGTTTTTATTTTATTTTTTTTTGCTCACAATTTGTGTGTGTTGCTTTATTTTCAAAACCACTCGTTCTAGTCATTCTTTATTGTTGTAGTAGGCGCACTACCACATTTGGTGGAACCCACTATTGCATTTAAGTCCACCTCTACTCGTTAGTTTATGGCGCGAATTCTTGAGACGCTCTTAAACCGCAGCCAGCACAATTTGTCGCTTGCGGTTGAGATTTTAAGATTTTGCGACTTAACTACATAAGTAAGCAAGCGAGCAAGTAAGTAACTAAGTCAATGCGAGCATGTGTGGATTACGAAAGGCAGAGTGTTTACATGGGCATGCATTTAAAGTGTTGTAGCTTGGGTGTGCAATTTCTTACCTTAGAAAAAAGAACGAATAAAATATACACACATACTTCCCAGCAATTAAAAATTTTGGACATTTTGAAAATATTTTTAAAATGTTTCTCACTATCAGCATTTAAAATCATTGCCACACTGGTGAAGAAGGTCGCTTGCTACAAAACTGATTGAAATATATGAGTTGGTGGCTCATAATTTTCTTTGATGTTAATAGTAATAGAAGGTGCGGGAAACAAAAATTACTGTTTTTTTTATTATTATTTGAAACAAAATACTCAACAACTTTTCATTATTTACATTCATACCAAAGTTCATAAACATTTTTTTAAATTCTTGATGGTAGCAACCACCTTCACTTCGTGTCTATATCCACGGGAAGGCCCACTTGTAGGCTTAAAAGAAGTAGATTCTGGTATTATGCAGTGTGTAGTGAGGCAGAAATAGCTAAAAGCTGAGATATAGATGCTCAGTGCCGCATAATAGTTCTCCTCTAAAGGCTTGGCGGATTTTAAGATCATCTTTTATTACCAAAGCGGTAAAAAATTTCATGTATTTCCGAATAATTTCAGACCACTAAAATTTTCCTCCTACCTATTTAGGACCCATGAGTGATATATTGACTTGCAAATACGAATTGAGTCGTACTTCGACTCGGAGGCAGACTTGCCCACTGTGAGCTCTGTGAGTGCATGAAGCCGTTGGTGTTCGATACTTTCACCTCCGTCCATCGGCTTTTTCATTTCCTTCTACATTTCTATGTCCAGGAACCCAGCAGAGAGAGGTTTTGACTAGACCCAGTGAAGCCAGCGTTGTACGATATTTCCGAACTGCTTTGTAATTTACCACCCTGGAGTCTAATGTTTTCACTAACATCTGGCTGTCAACGAATATAGTGACATTCGCTGACAGAAACTTACTATCCCGAATGTGACTAGGCGTCTTCTGTATGGCAAATATTTCTGCCTGAAAGCACTGTAGTTACCAGGCAGGCAGTATGATTGCCTTATTTTAAGGTCTTTGGAGTAAAGACACGTGCCGACTGTTTTTCTATCTTTGATCCATCGGTGTAAATGGAAATTCGGGTTGGAATGTGTACGCAAATCTTAAAGCTAAAACCCCAGGATGACGTGAGCTAACAATTTTCGACATCTATGTCGGCATTGATCCCGTTACGCCGTCAATTATTAATTACCACCAAGACCGCTGCGTGTCCGTAGTTGGTCTGCTTCCACAATTTTGAATCCCTCAGTCTAGGGGCCCTTTTGCGGGCGCACCTGTTACGAATACTTGAGATGCCTTCAGCTAAAAGACATGTGCTGCCCTTCTTGTGGTGCGCTTCTCAGGCGCCTGATATACTGAGGCTTGCACTCTTCCAATTATTCTCTGATTTCTGCTTTCATCCAGTGCTTTCCACCAAACCAACGCTCCATAGGTTGAAATCGGTTGGATGACTTCGGTGTACATACTGTGAGTGATATGCTGTGACAGCCCCCAGTTTTTCGCGAAAGCCTATTTACAGGTATAGTACACTCCTAGGTCCTTATATGTTCTTTCCTCTACGTAAGTTTGGAGTCGAGGATAATACCTAAGTATTTCGCTCAGCTTCAGATTAGTCCAGTCCAGCTTTGGAGTTCCTGGAACAAGACAAGTCCGTTTCTAGAAGGATTAGCTCCTAGTCAATTTTGTTTTGTCTTTTTGGAGAAAGGCATACTGCGCTACGTGCATTGTGTGGATGCGGCTACTTTCCCTTATGAATAGGTCAATAAGCCTTTCGGGCGTTTTAGTATGAACGTGATTTAGGCTGCCGTATTTTTTCGGCGTGGGGCTTTTACTCACCTCAGCTCGGTCCATCTGGTCAGTGTTGGTTCTTTAGCACCGATCAAAGGAGCTCGTTAAGCTGACCAAGCACCTAGTCTTGGTGTTGACGGGAGTTTTGACAGGCCACTATTCAATAGGATTTCATGCGGTACGGATGATAATAGATAAAAGACTTGTATTTTTTTTTTTGCTAAAAATGCCTCCATATTGCAAGTGGACGCAGTTTGCAATCCTCAAGACCAGAAGAAAGTGCGAAGCAATAGCTTTTGTCTGAGTTTAAGTAGTTTTGCAGCACTTTTCGATCGAGATTCGGCGGGAGAAAAAAATATCAGTGTTTTATCAAATATTAGTTGCGTTCCCTAACTCGAAAGAAGTTGCAAAAATTCACAGGAATTTACCAGAAAGCATTCCCGTACTCGGTTCTCTGGCTTCTTTTACCTTTTAAACTTGATCATGTGGTTCACCGACGATCCAAGTCGGTTCGGATCCTACTGAAAGGAGTCTGATGAGAAAATGTGGTGATTTCCGAAATAGCTATCACATCTACCATTTTTTCAAATTATTGTTGCTTTTCCACATTAAGTTTTTAATTAAAAACGGGTTCAAGCTCAATAAAAAAAAATTGTTGAATTTTTTTTTTAAGCTAATGAAATTAGAAGGGCGAAATTCGAGGACGCAGTGGTGTGAATAATTGTCTTTATGATGTAATTTTTTCAAAGTTATTCGAGAATAAAATATGAGACCGACATTTTCAATATCTATTCGTCCTTATGCACTAAAAAATTTAATCTTTTTTAAATCTACAGAATTTTCTCTTTTAGGAGATATGGGCTGTAGAAAACACATCAAAAATGAATTTAAAAAAACTGCTAAAAACTCGGCAAAATTTCTTTAAAAATATCCACCTTTATTCTTACAGCGAATTCACTAGAACTTAAGCGCATAAATATAAGTGAATAAGAACGTGAGTGAAAAGGCTTTGTTTTTTTATTTTCAATACAATTTCTATTTTTATTTTCTACAGTGACTGAGCTTTATTTGGTATACATTTTATTATTCTGCATTGTACTGAATATTTACGACCATTTCTTGTCGTCCTTTCAAAAAATATTTCGATGTCAGAGAGAAAAACTAAAAATGCAGTTTTACTATTCTTGGTTCTTAGCTTTTTTGTGTTATAGTAGTACATAAAATGTTTGAGGGAAAAAAACAAAGCAAAGGTATCATTTTCACTTTAAGCTAATTAACTTCTAAGAATATTAGTTAATAATTCGGTGCCACTTTACTTATTTACCAAATCCAAAGCTTCATAGCTAAATTACAGACTAACTAGTTAATAGTGGTGGCGGAAAGAAGAGTATTTAATTACGATTTAGTTGCAATTAAAAAGTGTTGACACAGCCAGGTTTGATGTGAATGCCGACCAAGGTTGACGTCACTAGAGCATTAAATTTCAATCTATGCTGTTTATTGTACTTGAGCATCATAACTAAGCAACAAAAATGCCGACAAAACAAAAAAACACTTAATTATGGCTGTAGTTTTCTGCCACATTGCGAGCATTTAATGAACTCACAAATTCAAAATAAAAAAAGTGCCGTTGATAAAAATTCTTCGGAAAAAAAAAATTAATTTGATTTGGATTTTTATCTGAACTTTAATACTTTCAACCAGCTTATTAATTAAAAAAATCAAAAGAATTAAAATTTTCTTTTCTTTGTTCTTCAGTTTACTATTTACTACCTTTGAGAGCATGTAAGGCCACAATAAGAATCGGTTATATGAACAAATAATAAAACCTAGTACCGAAATTGTACTTTGTAAACTTTTAAAAGCTTAGTGAAGTTGTTTAGCGAATGAAAACCGAAAAAACAGACAAAATAGTTAAATCAAAAAGTAAAAATAAACACTATATAGAGAAACAAATGAAGTGAATGGAATAAATTTTTTTTTTTAATAAAACCGCACGCGCACACATTACATCAAATTCATACCTACATTCATGTGTATGAAGTTACAAAGACAACAGCAAAATTGTTAGGTTTTAGCAACTCATCATCTGCTAAGCGTTTGCTACTAACTATGTAACATTTGAAAAATAAAAACTCACACACGAATTCACACGTAAAAACTTCAAATGTAGAGAAGTGTTGAAGCGATAGTCACACCGCCAAATCAAACCACACCACGGCAACCACTGCAGCTGCGACGGCGAGGGCTGCGCGGCTATAACAGCACACCAGAAGGGCAGAATTGTGGTCAAGGTTAATGGTGAAAACTAATATCCGACAAGTGGTTGCCTTCTTTCCAGCGTTAAAACGTTAGCTGAAAGCGTTTGTGTGATTGTTGTGCTACTAGCTGTTATTGTGTTGTTTTGGCTGTTTTGGTTGCTGTTGCATCGTTTTGTTAGCATTGCAAATGCTGCTATTTTTTTAACAAATGGCAACACTGTAGAAGTTTTTATTCTCAGTTTTTTTTTTTTTAAATTTTTTTACCGTGGCAGGTTTAGTTGCAAAAACATAAGTTTATGAGTAACAAATGGCAACACTGTAGAAGTTTTTATTTTCAGTTTTTTTTTTTTAATTTTTTTACCGTGGCAGGTTTAGTTGCAAATCTCTACTACGTGGCGTGCAATTTGAGTTACCAAGCGGTGTAAAAAAAATGTCTATAAAATCTTAATTTGTTTTATAATACTAGTGTATACACACTAGGTATTTTCTTTTAAATATGTTGAACAAAATAAACAATAAAGATGGCAACTCTACAAGCAAAGATTTTACGACAACAGTTATTTTAACCCGTAACTACTCGCACGGCTAAATCTCATAGCTGCACGTATAGAGTCTACAGTGAGCCCAATTTGTTAGTGCAAATAAAGAATTCGATATTAAGAAGTTACTTATTAAAATGGTTATGCTAAAAGTACGTTCGTTATTTGAATTATAATACATGAAAAAAATACAACTAAACTTATGATCTTTAAAATCTCAAAAAACTTAAAACAAACACTTCTGATACATGCGAGTAATTAACCCTTAATTAGGCGCATAAAGAAAATCACACAATTAGTCGCATGGGGTCCCCAGTGACCTCAAAAAAGTGTTGAAAAAATAGTTTTCAAAATAAAAAAACAAAGTGTGTTTTATCAAAAATATTAAAGTACTCTATTTAAATTACAAAAAAAAACACATTTTCGACTTCAAACTTAAAAAAAGTAAGTGCGCCTGGGCCACACTGGAGAAGTGAAACTTACGTCTATTTTGTCTCATAATAAATATGCAAACATACATATGTACATACTTATTATGTCATATCTTTTGTCTTTTTTCTATCTAGATCCCTACCTCTACCCTTTCGATACAATTACATTTACATAACAAAATCGATAGTAGCATCCAATAAAATATCGATAAAAAATCGATAACAAAATCGACAAAACTTATCTCTAACAAAATTGATAAATATTGGTAACGAAATTGATAAATATTGACAACAAAATCGATAAGTATCGATAAGAAAATCGATAGCAAAATGTCGACAACAAAATGAATATAAATATCGATTACTATATCGATAAGTCCCGAAAACATCGATGGCAAAATTGATAACAATATCGATAAAAATTTCGATATGAAAATCTGTAAAAATATCGATAACAAAACCGATAAAAATATCGATTATTTTATCGATAAGTTCCGAGAATCCCGAAAATCTCTAAAAGCCCAAAACAGTTCCCAGATTGAGTCTCGGTGTCTCTCTCTACATCCTTTCTTCTTACCTTTATTTTAATCTTTCTTCCCCTGTCTTTATCTTTACTTTTATCGGTATCCTCATCCTCCTCTTTGTCTTTACTTTTATGTTTGTCATTTACATATTCCCCTTCACCTTTGCCCGTATATATATAAGTCGCGTTTAACTTTACTTTGGTCTTCATTTTTGCATCTTTGTTTTTGTTTTTATTTTTACTTTTGCCTTTATCCTCTTTTTTATCTATGTACGTAGTCACCTTTACTTTCATTCTTGTATTGGTCTTTTTCTACATAAGTGTTATTCTTTAACCTTTTATTTGCAAATTTTTGTTAAATTAATACCACATGCATACACACAAGAAGCACTTGTTTCAGCCCCAACCATTTCCATTGCACCATTTCCATGGCATCATTTCCGTTGAATTTGCCAATTTACTCCCAACCAACCAGCCGCCGCTAAAGAAGTTTCACTTAAAAAAAAAAAATTTTAATTTACCGCCCCCAAAAAATAATACGTAAGTGGTCGCATGGGGTCAGAACTTAAAAGAGTAGCGACGCATGCGTACACGTCGATGTTCCGGCAGTGAATTATTTACGTACCCCGCGTGGAGTTAGGAAGCTTGAAAAGCGCGAGCACGCTCCAATCACGCCAAGACATTTTTTTTCAACTTGAAATGGCCTTGATCCCATGCGCTTAATTAAGGGTTAAGGGTTAAGTATCGCGCACTGTGTGCACATATGTATTTGAATATTTTACATACAAAATGAGCAAAAATAATAAAGATTGAATAAAATTTAACAAAATTAAAAAATTGAATGCGATATAATAGAGTATATATGTATGTATGTACTAGGGATGTTAATCCCGGGATCCCGGTCTTTTAATTCTTGGGATGGCTCCAGCAAATAAAGTGAGTAAAACTAATTAATGGAGGGGAACAGTGGAATCTGGTATTTAAAAAGCGATTCCTTATGGGGTGGACAATACAGACCACGCTGGAACAGAACATGCACATGGTTTATCTTCTGGAGAGAGACTAGTTTTGAGCTTGCGGGAAATTCAACGTTTCATGATTTAAATACCATAAATTAAATACGCTGCTCTAAATTGATCATCGAGAAACTTGCGAGTATAACGAGGTTTTCGATATAAGGGAATCTCGCGAGAAGGCGATCCTGCCGAGAAATTGTTTCTCGAACGATCTCGGGGGAAATCGTAGGTTCTCAATTTATGTAAATGGAATTGCTTATCAGAAGAGTGGAAACTCTGAAAAAAAGATGTCTGCGTTTCTTAAACGTATTTCTTCCCTTTTTCAAAAAACCAAACTGAAAATGGCATCGATTAATGCATTGATTAAAGAAGCAATGCTAACCAAGTCAAATATTGAAATCAAGCAAGTAATTAAGCCTTGTAAAATCCAAAACATTCGATAATTTCCACGTTAATGTATATGTACGTATTACAGACATAAAGAGAAATCAATCCACTAAAAATGGGAACTGATCACCCAAAAAAATTTCAATTAATTTGAAAAATTAAAAATTTTAGTATTTAATTAAAAGCCAACTAAAAAAAACGTTCGGAAATACAGCATTAAAAAAAAATAAACAGAATAGAAAAAAATAGATTAATCAACGCGTGCACCTTGCAATTATCATTTTGTACATGCAGTTGTATGCGTGCTCATCGCATCGCTATTTTGAAGCCTAAATTCATGCTTTAAATTTGCTGGCGAACATAAAAGAAACGCACAATGAAGCAATTGTACTGTTGCATACATTTAGGCAGCATATGCAGTTACGATCTACAACGATACCTTCCACATGGATTGCAATACACAAAGCCATATAAATAACCCCACACACATATCCACGATTGAATATTCTATCATTCTTGACAAATATCCAAATAAAAAAGAACGGCATATGCAAAAATATATACATACATATCATTACGTTTTTCTTGCAACATTGTGACGTCACACAAAAGTTATTCTCAAAAATCCTCTCTGATGGGCGCAATCTTGTATTCTATCATTCTTGATATGTATGTATGTTCATTAAAGTGGTTCCAGAAAGCAATCTTTCTGGCAATTCATAAAAGCTACATCAAAATATTGTTATTTTTGGTAAAAAAAATGAGACACGTATTTTTTTTATTTTGAAAAAGGTCGCGCTAGTCGGTTTTTCATAAAAACGCTGATGTTCTCAATTTTTATATTTTCGTGACATTTTAAAGTAAAGCTAAAAATGTTCTTTTTACATGTAATTACTGGGACATTTCCTTAATTACATACCTGTCTTGGACTGGTAGAATGGGCCTAGTGCCCGAAAATATTATTAATTTTTATTATAAGAGCGTATTTTACGAAAACATTTGTATTCAATGGTTAAAATAATTTAATAGTCCCAGCTTAATCAGTATTTCTCCGATATAGTATATGATTAAAGAGATGAAATATAGCAGAATGCCCACTTCGGCTAAGATTCGCACAAATTAGACATAACTTATTTAATGCATAAATATCAACGCAATATATTCATTTCGCATCAGGGGGATAACAGCAAAAAAGGGTAGAAAAAGCGCTTGCCACGTTAAATTCTGATATCTCCTTCCTTCCACGGAGAGCGAATAGACAACATTTTCAGACTAATTATCGTGCACGTAACGCCGAAGAGTATTATCGAAAGGCAGTATTTATACCGCTATTCAAAATAGTATAATTGTTTTATTACAGGGGACCCTGTAAGAGGACCTTGCAACAAATTGACAAAATAAGTCTTACTAAAAGTAAGAGGTGGAGTAAAAGTAAGGTCTCTCCATTTGTGTCACAACATCAAGAAGCAGAGCTTGAATTGAAGGAGAAGCTCGGCCAAACATTTAGAAAAAGTTTAAGCGGCAAACATTCAGTTTTCATATACTATTCATCTCCAAATAGCCTAGGATATAATTTTAAAACTATTTAGGGGTTTCTCTTAAAATGAAAAGGCGTTGGAAACTTCGAAAAAGCCAAAACTTTAATTGAGAGGTCAAAATTTGTATGAAATGAAAACAACAGGTTTGTTCGATAGAGAAATCCGGTTTATTCGATATTCGAAAAATCATGATTTAAAAAAAAACGGCCTATAATAATAATAATAATAATAATAATAATACTAATAATAGATTGGCGCTTACACATATGTTAGTGTTCGGCCGAGCGTCTCCTCCGATTTGTGGCGTGCACAAAACCTACAGTTTTACGCCGACACCGAACGGCCTATATATGTCAGAAAAAAAAAACCGGTGGAAACCGGTTTAGAAAAACCGAGTCAATCACCCTACCTCTACTAAGTTTGGGAAATTCCTAATCAATTTTGAACACCAGTTTTTGTTATGCCACTAACTATATTTTTATAAAAAAAAAGCAATTAAATTTAATAGCAGGAAATTAAAAGCTCAAAACTTGTGAATACGTCGCGCTGCTATTTTCGTGAACACTGCTGTATGTTCGTATGTTTGTTAACAAAAAAAAACACAAAAAAAATCAATCACCCATTGAGACACTCACCTACGCGGCTTTGGTCGCACGATTTCATGACTCGAATCGGTTATGCAGAGGGGACTCAATGCGCCGGCCAAATGTTCGACACCAATGCGACCCGGGTCCCAGCTGTGACGGCCGGGCATATCGTTGTTGTTGCTGCTGCTACCCCCGATGCTGCTGCAGCCACCACTGCCACTGCTGGCGCTATTGCTGTTGTCGTGGTTGTTACTATTGTTGTTATTATATACACCACAGTTTTTGTTGCTCTTGCTATGATTGCTGTTGTCGGAGTTGTCGACGTTTTTGCTGTTCTGTGCTTTCAAATGTGAAGAAGCACTGATGTTGTAGTTATTGCTATTGTTGGTGGCTTTTGGTTTCACAGCAATCGATGGACGTAAATTGTAATTATTGCTGCTACTGCTGCTACTACTGCTGCTGTTGTTTTTGTTGTTGTTGTTGTTGTGCTCGTTGTGACCACTTCCACTACGTTGCTTGTTGTTGATTGTCGTTCTCGCTGCTGGCAATGGCACTTGCTGATTGCTGGCAATAATCGAGTTGGTGGCGTTGGCGGTTGTTGCTGACATTCGTGCGCTTTTTGCTGCATTGGTTGCAAGTGTATTGGTATTTGTGTGTAGATATGTATTTCTATATGTATGTAAGCACGTGCGTGTGCTTGTATCGGTAAATGCACGCGGCAGTGTGAATCTTCCTGTTCCCAGTCGTGGTTTTGCCAATTGCTACTGTTTATTTCACTTTGTCGATTTCCTTTAGTCGAACGTTGCTTCTGCGGTTACGATTTTTTATACCGCTCGCCTTAAGCTACACGGTAATTTGTGAGTGAGTGTTTTTTTTTTGCAGTTGTTTACCGCAACTACTATTAATGTCATTTGCAAGTGGCAGTCACTGGAAATATAAGATTAAAAACTTTAAAGTTATATTTAAATAAATATATTACTACAATATAAATAAAAATTTATAAATTACTGCGCCTAGTGGTATGCAGCATAAGATGCCTCCACAACCTGAGCTTCTGTGGTTTATTAATCCGCCTACCTAATATTTGTACAAATATTTTCGAACATGAACTTCTCAAATGGCCTGTGAAATAATTTGTAATAGCTGCATTTCGCAATTCGAAGAGAGATAGATAGAAGAAGGGAGTGACAAAGGGGCAAGATGAGTTAAAATTGCTCAATCTTTTTTTAAATATAATGTATTTATAAAGAGTCGAGAAAATCAAGCCAATAAAAAATTAATAGCTCCAAGTATCGTAGAACAGTTTCGAGTGTGTGCATATTTGTTAACTAGTTTATGTTTTATCAGGTCCGATTTAAAAGATTTTGTGCGATGTCTATAAAAACTATAGTTGATAATTACATTTCGATTTATATTAATCGCTCATACGTACATATATCGAGTTATATTTTTTTGATAAAAAATAAAACTAAGTTTTGGAGTGTTAAAACTCAGTTAGTCTAGACTTAATTTCTGTAACTTAACTTAATATAATATTTTGGCCAACCTGTTATATGAGAAACTGTGTTGGCGTTTAAGTTAAAACTTAACTTACCGTAAGAAACTTAAGAACGTGTAGATTTTAGGTTCTTAAGGTACGGCCTTATGTAAATTGAGAGCGGTGAGAGAATCAGGCTTGCCAGACTCTCGTTTTGATATTTCTTAAAAATAAATGAAAGCAAAAATTTTTGTTTGCATGCATTTTTTTTTTGATGTGGCATTTTAGGCGGCAAACTATTAAATAGTTGAAAAAGGAAATACAAAAACAAAATATTTCCGCTCTTGGCTTAAGTGGGCGTGTTGAGTAATCATTGATGATTTCTTACGGTAAGTTAAATTAAGTTAAATCTAGACTAACTGAGCTTTTATTCTTTCGCTATCCGAAACGGTGATTTTGTGAATTGATTTTTACATGAAAATTGATTACTATTTAAATTTTATTTTATTTTTGATCGAAAATAAAATTAATTTTGAAATACTTTGTATGGAAATGTATTCTGTTTGCAGCTCTCACGAAACACCACAAGAATTATTTTTCATTATTTCTGTTGGTTGGAAAAGTACTTTGCTTTTGCTGTAAATTTCTTGATGAAATAAATATTCTAGCTTTTTTTTCTTGAAAGCTGCAACTGCACTTGATAGAAGAAAAGTTCTTTTCCATTTCATATGAATTTTTTGTTTTCATTAAGAGCTGCAAACAGCTCTTTAGCCAAAAAAAAAAAAATCTCAAAAATCAGCACGATTTTCTAGAATTTTCAAAATTGAATTTTTATACTAAAATTTAATGGGCTGCAAAAATGCATGCTCAAAAAAATTGTTATAAATCTGACTAAAAAGTTCTTTAGTTTTGCACAAGGTTCAGATTTTTTTTCTTTGTTGTAGTACTAACCATATTTTTATAAAAAAAACTAGCGAAAAAAATTTAAACAAAAACAGCTTCTGACCGAGAGTGTATGTACGTATGTATGTATTAAGAAAATAATGCGGTCGATAAATCTGTTGTAAGTTTTGAGTGCATACGTTGACGCGCGCATAGCAAAAAATATCCACCAGTAAACATTTATAGGGAAAGCGGGGGTGCGTTTGAAGTTTTTCGATCTGCTCAAAAATAAATTTTTATTTCTGACAAAAAAAGTACATACTCGAAAAAAAAAGATTTTTAATTTCAATATAAGAAAAATAAAACTTAAAAAGTAATGGCGTGTCGTCCATTTGCGTTGTAGCGTACGTAGTTCATAGGGCGACATCTACCTCTCAACCGTAGAGGCGACCGGGGCTAGAAAACAAATTTTTCTAATAAAGTTGTTCGATGGAACCCTGGTCCGACGGAGGGGTAGTACGCATTTCTAACAACTCAGCCACAGCGGGTGTCCTTTGCCAGATATAAATGGGGGTGGCTTCGATTAAGTAGATCCGACTGTCGTGGGAACGATAGAACTCATAATGATTACTGTCGCCGAGGTAAACGAGTATGAACAACATTATTTTCTCAATTCTTACATGAAACTACTAACATGATAACTAAAACA
Source organism: Rhagoletis pomonella (assembly GCF_013731165.1). Taxonomy (NCBI): domain Eukaryota; kingdom Metazoa; phylum Arthropoda; class Insecta; order Diptera; family Tephritidae; genus Rhagoletis; species Rhagoletis pomonella. Next base: position 55,712,573 of record NW_023458559.1, read on the forward strand.
ATTAAATCAACGTTAAACATAAAAAAGAAAAACAGTTTTCTCTCAACAGATCCCCTTAAAGAGCAAGTGCTACAGTTACGTTAACTGATTTTTGATACAAATTTTCCAAATTGTCTCACGTGCTATTCATTAATTAACCAGCTTGCGATGAAATATGATCAGCGTAAATTTAATAAGAATAATCAACCAGAAATTTGTAACTTTTCGCGCAAACATACCAAAATAATTACAAAACAAACAACGGCATATGGCAGCATTTATTAAAAAAAAATTGCTTAACCCGGTTCGAAGCGCAATAACAACTACGAATAGATACCAGTATTCTGCGACGTCTACGTGCCATACATATTTATTCAATAAAGCAGCGAGGCGGCGTGTGAGACTGAGACAATAATGCAACATTACAAGGAACGTGCAACTCTGCAACTGCAACATGTGTGCATGCGTACGGAAACAAACAACAAACAACGACGACAACAACTTGGCTGCTGCTGATGGCGGCTACCTCGGCTCGCTGCAATGCCGCACTGAAAATAAGTAGTAGAGAACCGGCTGCACAACCGGTTGTTGGTCAAACGCAGAACGGCTGTGGGCTCGTGTGTTTATATTGGTGCATTCATCCTAGGCCTGGTCACGTCTATGCCTAATGCTGTCGCTGTGCTGAGACTGTGACTGCGACTGCGGCTGTGCCTGCGATTATGGCGCAACGTTCAAATGTAACCGAACTACAACTTTAATTGCATACCAATGTGGCTCCTAAGTTCTTACGCCGTTCGCCGTCGCCCCCCACCTCCACCGTTGCTACCTGAATGTGTGGCAGGCGAGCCGGTGTGAATGCCGCTGGACACCATAGCCCTGTTGGAATGCCTGGCAACTGCTTGTGCCCATGCCTTTGCCGTCAAAGATGTGAACTCATTGGCTTCGGGCTATCGCAGATAATCGTCAGCGTCGTCAATAGCAGTCAACTAATTTCATGTATTTCATATTTTATAAGAAATTTATGAGTTAGTAAGTATTTACTGCTAAGCGCGCGCACTTCCCTTACTTTCGCGGGCCTTACTTACATCCTGCACTCGTCTATTCAACGGCGTTTGAGCTGAACTCAGCTGACAGTTACGATGCGGCCACTAAGAAAGGAGAAACCGTCACCGGACAACCGACAACCGACAGCCGCAACATAAATGCGGCAACAACAGTCAAGAGTCAACCATTGAGTGCGTCATTGATGCTCCATCCGCCGTGGCTGTGTGGTTGAAAAGGCTGCGAATAATGATGTGGCAGCTTGGAATTTTGCAAATGACGAAGATGTTGCTGCTGCCTTTAGTTACGCTGGAGTGTTGGTTCGCTATACCACAGTGGTAATGTCAAATTGTGCGACGGCGCAAACCGGCTGATTTTAACGCTAATAGATGGTGATGGCTTCTGCAATGAAGGGAGTTAGCGCAGCTACAGATGTTTAAGCTTCCTTTGGCTACGTTTGCGGCAAAGTGTAAACTATGGTGCAAATTAGTGTTTGGCGATCGCTTAGCAAAAGTGCGACATGTCGTTATGTCTATGTCCCATGGCTATCGAAGCGTTTTGATGTCACTAGTGGCCATTTATTATTTGTACACTTTTTAATGTTCAAACATATTTACTTACTGACAGCGCAAGTGAGGTGTAAATTGGGAGCTTATGTCAATCCGTCGTTGGGTTGGGCTGGGTTCTTTCTTCAGGAACTATTGTAAGCAATATAAACTTATTGTGATGCTCATGAGAAAATTATGCAATAATTTCGAATACAGCTAAGTAGCTTTTAAGAAATATGGCATCCCATAGATCTGATGGGCATTATTCGAAGCGCTCAATACCCAAATGATCTCTTGTTCTCCTTCGTGCATCTAAGTATTTGCCTCCTCGCCTGCCGGATGAGCACCAAGCACCGGTGAATTTTGAAGATACATCAGGTGCCAGACGTCACATGCGATAGTGAAATCCTAACTTCATTGGGACTTTTGAAATTGGATTGATAGGCTTAGATAAGAGAGAAAATTTGAAAATGTTTGTTTCATATTCAAAGTATATCTTGGTTACATAGAAACAATTTTTTTTTTTACAAAAAATGTACCCCCTAGGTGGCGCTAGAATCAATGTATTTGCCACAGTACGATTTTTCTTTGTAACTAGCGCAAAATATCACTGATTTTGGAACAACTAAAGGAGGACATTATAATATTACAAAATATTTATTTTGGAGAAACCGATAAGTATCAACCGGCAAGCTGCCTTCAAATCGGACTGCCCCAACCATTAGAGCAACTAAATACTAACAACAAAAATTTAATCAACACATTCCACACATTTTCCGGCTTCCAACTTCTTACGATTGAAGAAAAGTATAGAAAAAGTATGCCAGCCATTAAATGACACAGGCAATCAGCAGCAGCGCGTAGAAACACAGAGAGAAAGGCAATAAACTTTAATTAGCCAGTAATTTGCAGTAGTCAGCGAAATATGAGTGAGCTACTAAGTGGCCAGCTAACTTGCTAAACGACAGCATGGCTGGTTGTTGATGGACAGATCGAGCAGTTGCTGCTAAAATGTGGCATACAGAAAAAATTCTCCGATGGCAGCTTATTTGATTCGCATTTCTTATTATAGCGTTTTGATTGCCAAATGTCAGTCACTTCCAGCTCAACGCATACATATGTATGTATGTATGTATGTATGTATGTATATGCAATCTTAGCTGTCACTCGAAGCGTGAAATAATCGACATTTTGCAAAGTTTTTATTGTTTTGCAGCCAAATGAGTAAATGCCTTTGTTGCATTTCTATTTATTTTTTTTCTATACTTTTTTTCTTGCTTTTCCGTTTCTTGTTTGTTGCATTTAATTTCTGTCACAATTTGATTTGATTCGATTTGATGTGAAGTGATTTGATTTGTCATTTTAATTGCAATTAAGTGCCTTGCTAATTGTTGTTTGTCCGTTCGTCGATTTGTCTACTTGTCGCCACCTTCATTCTAACTCCGTTGATCGTTCTGTTCTTTGGATTGTTTTATAATGGCGGCGCGAGCTGTCGTCAAGTGGCGCGCATGCGTTGCTGCACCTTAGTACCGTGGTTGTTTGTTGTTGTTTGGTGCGCTGCTCGCGCTGGCCTGTCATCAGCGTTTGAATTATTGACGTTGTCTGGGGAGTTGTGCATTAAACAAAAATACCAGCATATACACATACATAAATACGAGTTGTACTGCGGACATTTGTATACCTCCATAGACACCATGCAGAGAAACCGCGGATTAGTGAATCAAATGTCTAGTTTCGTATTAGATCTTTATCGCAAAAAACGAACCAGTCCGATAATTACTAGAACCCCACCAGCCCAAAATCATCGAAATGTGGTACTTAAAAAAAAAAACCATTCCATTGGAAAGCAGTACCTAAGGTCACGAATTTAGAACTGGTTCGACTTTATAGAAAAAGGAATGCAGAACGAACTATCGAACTATTGTTTGCATGCAAAAGAGATTTATCGCGAACCAGTACTGGGTCCAATAGTACTAGAAGCGCACCAGTTCAGAACTAGAGATTTTCCCCAAAGGGAACTTTAAGCTCGGTACGGTGCGTGTAGGTGTGTCTGTGTAATAAATATAAATGCAGCTTGCGCATACTTTTTGGCTCACCAACGATAGACACTTTGTAGCTAGTTATGCCATATTTTAAAAAGATTTATTGCAATTAGTAAATAATGCATAACGAGATGAAAATACTAGTTGCTTTGATAGTCACTTTTGAAAGCTAATTCTAGAAATTTTATCTGAAAGACATATTTCAATAGAAAAAAGGTTTACTTAAAGAAACAGTATACCACTTATGTTTTAAATGAGAGCTTTGAATCAAACTCTCCTGAAATTTTTTCATAAGTTCGTACATAAATATATAAATTCTTCTGTAATTTAAGGATTGTTCATATTTTTTTTTAACTGCAAACTGCGTTGTAAAAGTCAGTAATAAAATTTTGTTAGTTTTAAAACTGGATAGAAAGTTTTCTTTTCATTTGAAAACTGGACATATATTTTTGGTCACTTTAAAATTTTTGTTTCTTTTTAATAGTTGGGCATTGACTTTCCATCACCAAATGCAATGCACTTCATTAATTTTAAATGGACTCATCTAAAAACTTCAATTAACTTTTTAGTGAGTTCACCAGCCGAGCAGCACCGTGGCTCAACTAAATATAAAAGTTCGAAAATATTTCCGTACTCTTAGTAGTGCTGCAAATTATAATTGTAATTTAAGCATTCTCCAATTAAATGTAGCTGCATGGGCGTTGGTGCATTTTTCCATTCACCCGATTTGTCCAAGGCGAGTTTGTTGCATAAGTCTTTCATATGAATGCTTTTAGTTCCAACGACAGCTAATGTGGTTTAGCTGACAAATGAGCACTTTGCTGAGCATTTTGTAAATGTGATTTGAACATTGGGGGGAGGGAGTATGCATTTTTCGAAAAATTAAATTGCGTAAACTCCATATAATTTTGGAGATACTGAGTTTTTTTCTACAATATCGACATTAAAAATATAAGTCCTTCAACTTTAAATTAATATATTTTTTCAATTTCGATCTTGGTATATTTGAAATAAAACTAAAATAATCACATACAACTATCAAAGAGAAAAAGCATTCACTTTTTTAAGAAAACTGCATTAAAAGTTGTGCTAAAAACAATAGCGTTCCACGTTCGTAACTTATGTTATGTGTGTGCTCACTGCCTTAATTAGCTTCACCATACTAAGCAGACTCAACATAAAGTTTAGACTAAAAAAAAACAAAATTCCTGTGCACATTATTTGCATAGCTCGTGTGCAATGTGCTGCCATACATTTGCGCTGGAGCAGTAGTGACAAAAGCTGAAATAAAAAAGGCGAGCAATTGGACAAGTACCACATCGCAACACATCACGACATAAATAGTTCGACTTGTCTGTGGCAGCTAGCCGCATGCGCTCGCATACAGACACAAACATATATACAATATATATATACAAATATTTCCATGCACAACTCGGACCATAACAGCGATGACCGTCGACGATTGCAACAACACATAGACATGCGACAGTTGTCATGATGACATGAAGTGGTGTTTGTTTTTTTATTTTGTTTTGTGTGAGAAATTGTTACAAGTTAACATGCCACACATGCCAGATAGGTAGACACAAAAAAGTGAATTGCCAATAGCAAGTGAATGTGCAGAAAAACGTAAGTATATACGAGTATATGTATACATGTCAATCCATGCCAAATCGACCATTTTTGATTTGGATGAATTTTGGTCAGAAATTTCCTTTTATCATTCAACGAATTTCTACCAAACGAAAAATATTTACTTTTTTCGAAAGTTATGCCAAATTCTAAATTTACGATTTCCAGGATTTTGCAAGTTAATTTTTTGAATGACTCGAAGACTGTTATAGTTAATATATAGAAAATTTCGAAAAATAAGCAAAATTAGGTAGAGTGGCTTCCAGCGCGCAAAACACGGAGCTCCCTTAGGATTTTTAGGCCTTAAAAAATATTTGGCAGTTTAACTGTTATTACTGTACTAAAAAAATAAGTCCGGATTTTTCAGTTGTTATTGGACTTTTTCCCAAAAATTAAATAAATAAAAAGAATCCAAGATTCTTGTCCAGGGGGCCCTGGGATAAAAGGTATTTTGAAAACTCTCTTCTACGACAATAATTTGCAGCGGACTTTTATTACATCGGATGATATCATTGCTGTTTTCGGTCTCTGCTTTAGATACTTCTGTCCCTCTCCCATACAACAGTTCACGAGGATTTTGATGTCAGCTGGTTGAGAGTCTTCATGCATTCTATGGCTACTTTTTACTGCGGTTTAGCGCGAGATCACCCACTCTTTCGTTAAGATTGGAGCCATCCGTCTAAATATAACGTTCCTTAAAGATTATATGCCACCCCGTATAAGGGGGCAGCTTTGAATAGATTTCGAAACTTTCGTGAATGTGTTTTTTTTTTAGATGTGAATTTATGAACTTTTTTGCAAACTTTGAATAAAGATATAGTTTTTATTAAATTAAAATTTATTTTTAAATTAAAGTTAGCAAATAAAAATTTAATTTAATTCTTCAGATTTAAAATTTTATTTCATAAAATAACACCTCCTTGAAAATTTCAGTATTTTTTAATATCAGTGCGGTATAGTATAATATAAAAAAAATTTAGAAAACTTTCTATAAGCTTTTGCTTCTACGATTTTTTTGATTTCAAAATTCCGGAATTTTGATTTTTTTTTTAATATATGTTTTTATATGTATATCCCCAAATCTTCTTATTCTTCTTTTTTGTCGCTGTAACCGCGTAAGCGATTTTGGCCGAATTCAGATAGCCAGATTCAGATTTGCAACTGTAACACTTTTTGAAATTTTCAAAACATGAACTCAGAAATTGTGAAATTATGAACATTAGAATAATTTTTTTTTCATAATTTGGTTAAATAATAAAAGAAAAGTTCTGATCAAAATACGACTATTTGGTTTATGTTTTCATAAGTTTTTTTTTAGCTAGAAATGCACAAAAGAAAATGCCAAAAACAATTTCTCAGCTCAAGCCAATACTTTGCTTGTCGCTAATTTTTTACGTATAACGGTGTATTGAGTGGCAGTAGTGGCCCAAAAATCACTCTTTTGGCCAACCTTCTACTCTAATTGCACAGCATGAAAGTTATTCACACTTCGCTTCACGAAATTCCAAACATTTTTAGCTTAGCTAAGCGAAGCTGCAAATTTTTGAGTGACATTCATGTCAAGAATTTGCTGGCTGCTTCTGCCCACTTCCTAACAGCTTGCTATGTTAAGGCGATGCTCGATTGTTGTTTGGCTGATACACGCCCACTTTTGCATGTAGGTACGTGTGAGCTACTCACGCAGCCAAACAACAATTGCCGGCTGATTGCATTGTGTTGCTGCTGCAAGCTGTATTTTGTACACGTTGTTCTTATATGGCGGCGTTACAGCATTTGGCAGTCGCCAACGCGGGTCAAATACAAAAAAGGCGAGTGAGTAAGAAGCCAAATGGAGATCTATGTACATATATGTATGTACATAAAAAAATGTACTAAAAGTGTAAAAATGCGTGCTAAATATAATTTTAGAATATATGCGCACTTGTATGTACATATACATACATACAAGTATGTTTGTCTATACACACAACCACTCGCGCCTTATCTAATCCTTTAGTCTGCTTCACTTCATAACGGCATCGCGCTTATGTACGCTCTCGCGTATATTTGTTACGACTTTGACAGCTTCACACTGCCGCCTGGCGGTCTCGGTTGGTCTTATAAGTCGCAGCCAAATAAAATGGAAGAACAAAAACGCCAATGTTGGCAATTTAAACGTGGGTTGTCGCAGTGCATTAGTGTCCGACCGAAGGTACGGCCTGGTTTCGGTATTCGGCCTATTCGGCTTCGGCCTTGGGCAATTCACAAGGTGTGCGATTTGTCGTGAAGTTGCATTATTTTACAACAGTTGTTAAAATTTTGTTGTTGTTTCGCATCTCTACAAAACACTTTTGAAAATGTAAGAACTCTATATATTAAAACAAGTAATAAAGTATAGGTTCGGGCGATACCGAACTTTATATACTCTAAACTAAACTACCTCTGCATAACAAGCAGGGGTATTTTTCCTAATTTCAAACGTTTTCGATAATGTGCTGAGTTATACTTAATGATATAATTAAACCAAGTTTGGTAGATCCAAATTTTGTATTCAATTAGCATCCTCAATTATTGAAATATCAGAGTTGTCGTATGTCTGAAAATTGCCGTTATACGAGAGGCGGGTGTAATTTTAGTCAGATTTAAATAATATTTAACGAATAGCCTTTCCGTATCAAGGTTATTAAATCGAGTTTGGTAGAAATTGATAAATCGGTTATAGAGATACATGTTTGTGGTTGTAAGTGTGCGGCGCCCATTATCCAAAAATTTATAATAAGTGGTTATTGCAATAATCGATTTTTGGTGAATTAGCTTCAGTAGTTACTGATTAATCGCAATTTTCATGTTTCTGTAAAATAGCGCTATATGATAGGTAGATTTGCAACGAATTTCTTAGCTAGACCGTTGGAAAGGCTCATACCGTGTTTGGTAAGGATTGGTGAAGCAGTTACTGTTCGTCATAAGTGGACGGTGTAACGCTGATTTTCTAAAAATCTTATAATGATATTATTTTCTACCAAAATTCTACTTCACACACAAATTTTCAACAATTTGGATCAAATATTTACTGAAACATGGTAGTTTATGCATTTTTCGAAAATACCGTTATATGTGAAGTGGGCGTGGTTACAGTCCGATTTCGCCCATTTTCAATGCCATCATTGGATGGGACCTTGGATAAAGGGCAACCTATATAGCAAGTTTCTTTAAGATATCTCAATATTTGCTCGAGTTATCGCATACACGGGCGGACAGACAGACAGACATGGCTTAATCGACTTCTCTTTTCATTCTGAGCATTTATGAATACATTTGTCTATATCTATCTCGATTCGTTTTGGCTTATACAAACAAAACAAAATTATAATATCCTTGATGCAATTGCGTTTTGTTGTGAGTTTGTAGAAACATGAGCGCTATTTGTAAGTTTTTCCACGGCGAAAAGTCAACTGCCATTAGCAATGCGTGCCAGAAAGAGCTTTCCCTGGGAAGTGAAGTATCAAAAAAAAAAAAACAACAAGCTTGAAAAAGCATTTTGGATTGCATCCTTCACAATACCAAGAATTGGTTAGCGGCTGTGGAAAAATGTATGTTTGTAAGGTGTAACTTTTATTTAAAAAATAATAAAAAATAATTTCTTACGAAATAAAACATTACAGACTTATTATTTTTGAAACGTAAAACCTAATTTTAATGTTCGGCTTCGGCTTCGGAGCTCGGCCAAATATTGAATAGTACCTAATATTCGGCTTCGACTTCGGCCAAAATTCTAGTTTCAGTCGGACACTACTGTGCATAGTTGACACCTTTCGCGTATTTTTTCTTAAGCTTCTGCTTCTTTTAAAACATGTATATGTATATTGATTTCTTTAATTGTGCAGTTGCATTAGTTCTTTAATGGTGTTTGTTTTGTAGTATTTTGCCATTTTGTTAGCTTTTCATTCTTATTTTTGTGGTTTTCTTCATCAAGATTGTCTGCTGGCTTATTTTGGTAGACTGTCTGACCGCTCGGCTAGCTACCTACATAAATAACTCTCTTCCCGCCGATGTGCCGGTTTGAGTGCCTGACTCTTTGGCATCATGGTCTTCTGGTCAGGATGTTTTGTGACATTTATGACTTTCGTGCGAAGTGTTAGCAAAATTCTTCATATTTTTTTCAATCTATCAATCTGAATGTAAATACACTAGCAGACCCGGCGAACTTCGTCTCGCCCAAAATTTATTTTTTTATTGAAACATTTGGTCCAACTTTTTCACCACAATTTACGTTCAAGTTTGGTTTTGTGATCGTCAGAAAGTATATCCTTCAATGCCGTCATAAATAACCTAACGAAATCATAATGTCCGTGAAGAAGTTCTTCCGGCAACAATGATCCGTTACGATGATGAAACGTCCTTGACTCTGTATGATATAGTTGGCGGCAATTTGCAAATGGTGGAGTATTGTTGGTCCACAGAAATCCAATATACATAATCTTATTTCAGATGGAATACCATAAATGTCTTAAAATTTTATTTGTAGGCATTCTTAAAGAATTGTCTTTAGTCCGTTTAGTCGCCGTAAATCAAGGACTGCAATGGTTATCGTGGTAGATTTAATGGAGATAATTTGACTTTGTTGCCTGGTATCTCGCGACACGCCATCTATCTTTCATTTGTCTTACGAAAGACTTTTTACTATCATAGCCAAAATTGCCCTTTAAAACAACTAAGCATCCTTTGTTTTCCACTGGCCATATTGCAATATCACCGAGAAGGAAGTCTTACAGAAGTCCTACTTATCACTTGTGATTCACTTTTGGACAAATGGGCTTCGTGCCAGTTCAGGGAATATCGGGCGAAAACTAAAGCATGTCAAAATGACAAGATTCTCCTTTCTCAGAGTAGATCGGAGGCGGCGACATCAGCCAGCGTTTTATGCCACTGTTCTGCCTTTTGGCGGGTATTTCCTCGGTGGACTAAAATCATATTTGATCCCTACTTACACGGCTTGTTAGGCGGACGATGCGGCGAAATTATCTCAGTGTTATCTACACGGTTGTCCAAATTTCGTAAGGCGTTAAGGTATCTTCATCCGCACTTTGTAACCCAATCTCAAGAACTTCTGGGGATTCATATTAGCCGTATTTGCATAATCGAGATTCACTTGAGGTGTTTCATTGACTGAGTGGTGATTCCAGTTCGAAACCACGAGGTATCACAAAGGACAAATTTCATAAATCTCACTTTAGTCGCCAACTGAAGAGGAACTAGCCTCTCCGATAAACTTTTCTTGAACATGGCTCAATGGCTTATTACAAATTTTAATCAAAGCTTTTGCTTTAAGTTAAACGTTAAAGGCGTAGCTTGAAACTAAATTTGGTCTGCCCATTTCCGTCACTTATTCTCCTGCGCCGCGTCGTAGCAGAGAAAGTCTAGACTACAACAAACTTTGCATGTTAAAAGTCATTAAATATAAATATATCGATTTATGTAAAAACCTGCTCAGATTTTCATTCAGGCAAATTATTTTATTTTTATTTTTATAAAAAGTCTTGTTGTTTACAATTTTACAACTTTCATGATCAAATCCACAGATATGCTCAAGAAAAAGAGCGCAATTCATTCATTTCTTCACTCGAAAACTTAATCACTTGCTCGGTTAAATAGACGATTGATAGTTGGAGAAAAAGCGCCACTGCGCATGCGTCAATGTCTATCAGCCTATATGTGATATTGTAGCGCCATTGCGAACATCACCGCATGAATTGCGCTTAATTACGCAGCTAAGAATAGAAATGCATTACTCAGGCGGCAGGGGCCTGACAGCGTAGCGTCAGCACAGGAAGTGGGCAAATAAACAAGCAGCGGAACGATCGGGCTGTCAGTGCGCTGGACAAGATGCTGATGTGAATGAGATGCTGAGGGAATTTGAAGAAAAAAAATGTTGGTTTAGAAAATAAATTGAAAAAATTGTATGTAGAAAAAACGATGGCTGATTGACGTTGCCGCTCGTTGGTTGTAGCAAATTTAGGTTAATGGCACATTGTATTTTAGTTATAATAGGCAGATCGCTTGTTGCACTGACATGTTCAGAGGCAGCGTTTTGTTCTAGTTTGAATGGCAGTAGATTGGTGGCGATTGCAGAAATGTATTTCCTTTTTCTAGTGGACAAGACCAAGAACTCAGATATTATGCGGCTGTGCGATCTTAGAATTTTCTTCTTTACAGAAATCATTGAGTTCAGTGCATTACAGGATGCCGGCTTACCTTTTTTTAAATGAATATAGCAAGCATATGTATGTATGTATTTTCCACTACTGCCTTTTCGTAGTCTATTGCACAAAAATAAAGAATGTATCAGAAGGCATTAAGGGAATTTCCATGCACTCCATTCAAAGGCATTCGTATGCAAAGCGGCCAGCAAGCGCGCTCATAAAATAGTTTCATGTTCAGTTATGAAATTGTTATGACTTAAAAATCTTCGAAATGCACACAAAGTTATTCGAAAAGTACCAAAGGTCCAACGGCGCTTGAAAATCACTTCAACAACAAAAGACTTAAGGCACGAACTTGCGCCAGCAAAGAAATGTAAATGCCACAATTTAATATGCAAAAATCGTATCTGTTCAATTTCCCACCATTAATATTGAAAACACAGAGAAACTAAAGAAAAAGAACTTAGAATAGTAGGCAATGAATTATTGTGGGATCTTGGTAGACGGACGCGCCGTACTTTACAACTAGGCTGTAGGCACAACATGTCAGCGGCACAAGTTTAAATACCAGCAAGAAGCTATTGCTTTGCTTTGCACGCCTGCGTCCAAGGTGTTCACAATTGCGAGTTTGTTTCATCTATTTTTTATGTTTATAGCCTTTGCTTTGTAGAAATTTATTGCACTTTCGTGTTGGCTTTCTGGGTATACGAATGCCGCGACGAACGTTTATACATACATATTAACGAATTCCACTACCCACGTACCGTAATTTATGAACGTGCATATTTGTTGGTATCTATATATGTATGTAAATAAATATGCCTTAATAAATGCTGCTTTGTCTCTGCTATGCTCGTTGCTGCTACTCGAATACTCATAAACACAATGTATGTATGTAACTACAAGACAATTAATAGCAAATACCTTTTTACGCCTCATAATTTAATCACCAAATGATACCTGCCGCGCTGCGCAACAACTTACATATGTATGTGCATGCAATCGACAAGCAGCAACAACTCCAACAACAACAATAAATTACACTAACCAAAAAGAATATTAGCTAAATACTCCACACACCAATTAAGCATGTATAAACGCGAGGTATTTTGAATGTATCTATTTTTTGGTTTCTTTGTTTGAAGACGAAATCCGCATGCATTTGTGTTGGCTACTGTAGTGCGAGCCTAAAAGCTTTTTACGTCTGCACATGAGCAGCCAAGAAGAATTTCAAATTATTTTAATAAGCACTTGACCGTCCGCGCATAAGGGCGGCTCTAATTGGTGGTGGTAGCAGAGTGGTAAACAAAAAAATAAAAAAAAAATATAAAAAAAAAACTAAGAATGACGAAGCAGTCTAAAATTAATGGCGTGCTGAGCAGGGACAACATGCAAGCGGAGTCAATAGGAGCAGTGGACACTAAGAAGTTTTCAAAAGAGGGTCCAATAAGTGACGGAAGCGTTGTACGAAAAAGTAACTTTTTCAGTTAAAGAAAGGTGTTTAAGAAAATGCATATTAACCCTGCAGTGAAACCCCAAACTAGATAGGAAAAATTTTAGTTTACAACTGGAATTTCCTGACTGTAACCGCACTATTTAGTACGAAAATGACCAGACTTGTACCAAGTACAAAACGATTTATTCAAGCCCTCTTTTATTTGACCTCGACAGTTTAATACAATGGAGTACACAAAATATTATAATTTTTATTTGGGTATATTGTAAACCGTTAAAGCGAGTACGTAATTATATTATTTTTGATCAATTTCAATTATGTTTGACTTTTTTTACTTTTACAATTAATATAATTATTTGATTATTTTCAACTATCAATCAACAAGCCAAATTATAGGCAAAAATTAAGCATATTTAATAACTGCTTGAATTATTTATTCATTTTTTTATATACAAATCTCAAATTTAAAAAATTATTTATTACTCTTAAAATTTTTTAAAAAGAAACGACTGAAATGTGCAAAGTTAATGAATTAAATTTGCTTTAATTAAAACTTTTATTTTTATTTTAGCTCACTCAAACATTAACTAAAGTATTCGTTTTATTTTGAACTAAAATCTTTTCTTTTCCATATTCAATATTATTAAAAAAGATAAAAATAGAGTATTTTTTGTACCCGAAAGCTTTTACTTTTAATATCATATAATGGAAAATGCATTTAAATTTATTCATTGTTTGAAATATTTATGTATTTATTTTTACTTTTAATTAATACTCAAAAAATTTAACACTAATTATTGCCAAATCTAAGGCTGCTAAATAAAAATCTGTAATGTATTAAATTGTACTTAATCAAAAGTTTTTATTGTATATTGATTAATTTATTTTATTTTTTGACTTCCAAAGTAGTGGTTTTGGGCCATAATTGGACTAGTATTTTTCTGTCTCTTTTCAACTAGTATGGGACTGGTATATTTCTGGCCGAAATTTGACAATTGCCATCTCGTAGGGCATCCCCATGTTAAAAATACCAGTTGATAGCATGGAAAAGTTAGTTGGCTGGTTAGTTGGGCATGCGGTTCATAGCAGTTGTAAGGTAGTTTACAACTAGGACATTTGACTACAGGGAAATAGTTACTGAAACTACTTTTTCCCTATTCAAAAATATTTATTGAAAAATAAGGCATTTCTTAATTCTTTATAGTACTGTTTTTAATTTTTGCTAGAATCTTAAAAAGGTTAATACAACTGATTGCTGGGTGGCAGCACTGCACGAAAATAAGCACTTCTAATGTTATTTACATTTAACACATTTTCTATGAAAAGTTATACGCTATATATTAAAAGTTAGTACAACTAAAGTTTCGGTGGGAACCGTACACGCAAATAGATGAGGAAAATGTAAGGACTTTTTGATGTTTTTTGCTCTTATTTATTTTATAAAGTTTAGAGATTGGATTTTAGAAATATAAGGAAACTACTTTTTTGGTGGCAACCCTACTCAGAAGTATTTTTTGAAGAAAAAAGGTACTTTTAGAAATATTCCATTTATTTTTACTAAACTTTTCAAATAGTTTCGAAAGAGCCGGTTATAAAAAGATTTATAAATCGACGTTTTTAGAGGCAACTCTACGCCGAGATAATTTTGGAAAAAAACATACATAAGAGTAGAACAAATTAACATTAGCAAATCAAAAGAACAGTTTCTACAAAAAATTAGAAAAAAAAAAATGTTGCTAAAAAATAGCAAACCTACTTTTTTGGTGGCAACCCTACCCCGAAAAGTATTTAATTTGTGAGGAAGATAAATATTTTTTGCGAAATTTTTACCAGAATTTTCAAAAGTTTTCGATATTAGGGGTTATAAAAATATTCATAGAACTACTCTTTCGGAGACAACTCTACTCAAAGATATTTCGGTAAAAACATACCCAGGAGGTACTCCTTAACTCATTAAAGGTCAGGAGTAGAAAAAAATTAAACTAGCAATTCAAAGGAATGATTTTTACAAAAAAAAGTAAAAGAATTAATTTTTTTAAATATTAAATAATAAAGTTCAAACAATATTAATTTTTTAATTACGTCGATATATCTTTATTTTGTTTCGAATTTTCTTGGAAAATTAGGAAAATAATTCATTCATTCCATTTAAAAA
Organism: Rhagoletis pomonella; assembly: GCF_013731165.1. NCBI lineage: Eukaryota > Metazoa > Arthropoda > Insecta > Diptera > Tephritidae > Rhagoletis > Rhagoletis pomonella. The sequence goes on from NW_023458559.1 coordinate 55,727,608, forward strand.
AAAAATCAAGAAACCACATTTCTTTAAAGAAAAGAATACAAATTTCTTAAGAATTACTTGCAAAATTTTTTTCTCAGTTTAAATGAAAAACGCTAAATGGTATTCCTACGATTTAGACGTGTTGCAATTTTAGTTACGCCCGCTGATGCTCAACCTCTTTGAGTGCCTCCAAATTTTTCGAACATTCAAAAAACTAATCATATTTTTTTTCGGTTTAGTGGCGACAATCACTTTTTATTTATTTTTTCGTAATCATGTAATATTAATGATACTCCGCTTTATGTCTGTTGCCACCAAAAATAATGCTTAACAGCATTCCTGCTTTGTTAGCCATATTTTATTCAGGTGGGTAATTTGTTTGTGGCCACAATTATATATTCACTCGTTCCCCGATCAAAAGCCGAAGGCACTCGCTACTACATACATACATTAAAGTTTACTTTGTTCCCTTTTTGATCAGTGTTTTCCATTTTTTGATGTTGTTGTTCATCTTTTTTCCTGGTTTCAGGCATCGTTTGTTGTCCATGTTTGCTGGCTGCTTCCAATCAGCATACCATGCATGCTGTGCATATGATTTGTGGCATTCGAAATTAATAAAGAAAGTAAGTACATATGTACCGGGTGGTGCGTACGTGAGTTGACGTGTGCACAAGCACATGACGAGGCCGGCTACCAGTTTTACGTGAAATTAAGCGCTGAATGCAGGGGCACAATGCACTATGGTCTCACAGCTACTGTTTGCTGGCCAAAAGTCATTTTTAAAAGTATCGTTAAATTGATTTTTTTTTTGTCCCTTCACTAAACCAATTCTCCAGAGTAAAAAACTACGTACTCATTATTTTCTTAAAGAGTTTTTTCGTTGAGATGTCAACTGTTAAAGATTACATTTCCATTAAAAGTTAATATATTTGTTTCTTTCGTAGTCTTCGTTAGAACAATACCTTCGAGTTAGAACAATACCTTAAAAAAGAGAATGGAAATGAATACGAAGGTAATATTTGTGTGATTAACAAAAAAGAAAACTAACATATAGCTTGCTAAATAAAATAAAACTCATTTTCAAAATGAACTCTAATTTGGGTAATAATATTCCACTTAAAGTAGAGCTGTTAAAAATTTGTTTTCATTTGGCGGTCATCAAGCTTTGTGGGCAATAAAAATGTCAATTTACAGTTTGTGGGCTGAGAATCATGTAGTACTTTTTTGCATTTTTTGAATAATGGGATTTTTTCTTAGAAATCTTCCACACGCCTTATTGCGTCCGCCATTTTCAATTTCAAAAATCTGTCCTCAGATTGGTGGTCATATTGAATGCGCCATTTTGAATTTAAAATATCTGCTATCAGACTCCAAATCAGGAAAAGGAATAAATTATAAAATTGGGCGCCATATTGTATCCGCCATTTTAAAGTCCAAAAATCTTATATTAGATTCGACATCAGCGACCTTGAAAACCCCGCTTATATATGTATAAGTTTTTGATGAAAGGGAGAGAAGTACAAAATTTGGTCGCCATATTGGACCTACTATTTTTAATTTCGAAAATCTGACATTTTATTCGAAATTAGCGACCTTAAGAACCCCCAAACACTAAGTCTGAAACCAATTTGGTTACTGCTCGACTTTTGACCAGCAAATAATAATCGCCAGACCATAGTGCAGTGTTGCAATAATGGTGAAGTGAATTGAGGCATGGAATTTGATTTAGATTACGACCTATCAAATAATGGCATCGAACGCAAAACGAGCTTTCCAAAAAGATGCAGGCATTTACCATTTTATAGAGGGTTGCCACTCATTAAGAAATTAATTGTTTAACGTAAAAATTGGTAAATAGATTAAAATAGTATTGAGCGCATATCAAATGCAGATCATTTGCCAATATTGTCAACATAGTTTTAAGAAGATTGCCAGCTGCATGAAAAATAAAGGAAAATCTATAGTATTTGCAGCAAAAGAAACGCTTGGATTCAGACCAAATCGTGAAGGAGGTTGTCCCCTACTTCAGCAAGTAAAACATATTCAATAAAACAAGTTTTTAAATATATGGCATTACTATAAGTGACCATTAGGTCAAGGTGCAGATATGGTATTTTCAGAGACTGTGGTCGATAGTTTTAGTAGCTTTAATTAAAGTATAAGTGGAAGGATCTAGAGCTCCTTATATATCTACTGCAAAAACAATGCGATTTTTTGACACTTTGACCTCATTCTCGAAATCTGGAGGCGATGAAAACTTTTACTTTACTTTTAAAAAATCTAGCGAACCCAGCTTTACCATTTTCCGCAGCAAAATTTTCTCCCATTTACGCTGGCCTGTGTATTCATTAACGTCCAATTTCGAAAAATGTATTATGGCATAACTTTTGAAGCACACCATATACCGGTTTGAAATTTTATGGGCAATTAGTACTTATGTGGATACTTCATATGTAGTAGGTACCTAAAGTGTGATTTAAAAAATAACTGAATGGCAAGCAACTAAATGTTTGGAACTCTACTTCTCATAATTTTCAAAATTTTCGGTTTATCGCGTATAGTTTTTGGAGCATTTCGTTTTAAAAACTTTTTAAGTATGCCTTGCAATCTAGAAACAATTATGAATAATTTGATAACTTAGTAAGAAAAAATATCTTAATTGCAGACACATTTGGAAAATACGTCAACGTTCTAAATCTTTTTATAAAAAAACTGCATATGTGAGGTTGTATAAATTATTATCTAGAGAACAAAAACACTCATATTTCAAAATGGATATTTTTTTTATAAAGCAATGGCATTTCTGGCTAGTATATTTTCGGACGAATGGATAAGGATTGAGTCAAGAGCTTGTGTGAGAAAATCCAATTTTTGCCAACAAATTTCAGTTACGCGGTTTTGTAGAACGACGATACGTAGTTTTCTATTTTAATCTGCGATATATGGGTTCGAATTATGAAGTTTAATTTTTATAAAGTATAGAGATATATAAAAAAAAAATATAATAAATTTTTCAGAATAATTAGCGTTGTCAAATGCTGACAAATTTCACTCATATATATGTATGTACACTATTTATGAATCTTTACCAAGCTTTATATATTGGCAACTCCTCTAGCATAAAAATTCCCTCAAGGGTTATTGGGGAATCAGTTGGAGTGACAACTATGGCCAAGGGGCCATATATAGATCTGGGTCGTTTCGGTTACGTAGACCCGACGTTGATGAGAACGTTTTACTACTGTCGATCGGTTTTGTTGCAGATTTTTTATTAAAGCTACCTACCAACACAATTAACACCGGGACACACGCTTTGTGTGCTCAACACCGGAAGCACTTCAACACGTTTTATATGCGTTTGCAACTTTTTGAGCATTATTCTTTTTTTTCTTTTATAAAATATATTTCTTCATTAATTTGTATGTATATTTCTATATAAGCGTTTTTAAATTTCATATTTACTTCTCTTTTTGATCACCAAAATCTGAAAAAAAAATTATTTCCCAATTGACTTTAATAAGAAGTATTTGAGTTGCTTGCCAGAGCTGCACTGTGGAGCAGTAGCGGTAACGGTACTAACTTCTCACAACCTGATGAATAATTTGTGCCCATCATTCATTACCGCAATTCGGCCAACCCATCTGCTGTAGTTGTGCCACCTTATCGGTTAAACGTTCTACTCTTTTCTTGGCCAAGCAATCTTCGCTGTTCGCTTATGTTAAATTTCACCTCATTTCCCGACTAATAATAGCCTTCACGCAAATAATTTGCTGCAAGTTTATGTTAAAACGGAACTGATTGTTTTATGGAAGAACATTCTAATGGAACGGGTTTGTACGGGCAAATATGATTGCGAATGCAATATTGCGCTTAGTTCGCTTAGAGGTTGAATGCGTATCGTGTGTTAGTTATTGGAAAATTATTACAGCTATCAACAAGGTTTGCTCATTCTTAGTGGTAACCTATTTTTTTTTTTTTGTATTTTCTTTAGTAGCACAGGATGTTGCGGAAGTCTTTACAGTACGTACTTACCATTAAACTCGTTACAAATAAATATTAAAATTAAAAAGCTATTAAATAATTTAATGAGAAAAATAACTGCTGAATAGTGGAAAGACTTCTTGTAGATGCATTGTCATACTAGTCGAAAATATAATAAAGTAGAAAATTTTAAAATTAATAGCAAATTTTTTAAAATTTTTTTGGAGCACTGTGGTAAGATTTTTGGAAATAAATATATTTTGATTATCACGAACTTACCTTGATTAGTGACGCATGGTGAATATCTGAAAAAATGAAATATAGAAAAATTAGTTCGGGCTACTGACTTAAAGGAATAAAACAAAAATAACGAAGAACTATTTTTTCACTAACGAATATATTTTCGGAGTTTATATGAAAAATGAAAACACAGGCAACTGAAACGGTAAGAATGTTTATTGAAATTTTGCGATAGGTATTGAAATAAATTTAGTCATAGAAAATTTCGTTATCGAAAGCTATCAAGTTACCGAAACTTATGGAATCATCAAAGTTTGTAGCTATCGAAATTTATCGAGTTATTCATGTTTATTGAGTTATCGCAACGCATCGAGTTATTCAAATTGATCAATGTTTATTAAGCTGTCGATATTTATTGACACAGAAACTTAAAGCGCAGTTACCCACCGGACGTAAAACAGTAAACTTAATACGAGATATATACATTTTCTTAATTTTTTTGAATTATCGAAATTTATCGAGCCCTCGAAATGCACAGTTATCGAGATTTATCGCAATTAGTCGAGTTTGCGAATTTTGTTGAGTAATCGGATTTTAGTGCTTTTAAAATTCATCGCTTTATCGATATGCATCAAATTATCGAAATTTATAGTTCAACAGTAAAGGTGGACCTTCATAGTATGCATACAAAATTTCTTATAATCTCATGAGTTGCTATGAAGGTGCTGCTTTACAAATTTTTGTATTAGATTTTCTATCAAATGCACAGATACGTATGTACATACATTACGCATACTATGAAGAATCGCCTTAACTGACACTCCTAGTGTAGAGTATTTTTTGTGTTCTTTGTTTCATGCCCCATTTCAGAAGCTTAAATTTGTGTTATGTATGCAAATTTAATTTGAAAATAAATTCAACAGGTTACTTTAGTACCCTACTGTTGCTTACTCATAGTTCCGTCTTTATTAAATGTTATATCAAAGGACTTATCCAGTCTGATTTTGGTGCTGAATATAATTTGGCCTTAGGAGAAATCGTTCAGCTTTGCTCAAGTTAATTTGCTCTTTCTGTTCACGTTTTTAATGATACGGCCTAGTCTAGATTCCGCAAAATTTTTTTACTAATAAAAAATATTTTATTTCAGCAATATTTTCCCTACAACACCAAGTAAAATAAATAATGCTCATCATATCTGCCGTCCTTTAGGCCAATCAAGTGTGCACTTAACCTACCTGTTTGACCTCTAACTCTAAGTAAAAATTTATCAGTATTTATTTATGCCAAAATATGCAGCCGAGTCGCGATGAAGAATTGCGTTGCATGCAGTGGCGAACAGTAAACACCCACAAAAACCCACTCAGCTAGCTATGCCAGTTATGCGCCGCTCGTATTGCACCTCATAAATTTGAACGCAATCAATACAAAAAAAAAAAATAGAGCTGAACGGGGAGCAAACGCAGTGCCAAACGGTGACGGTGCAGTGTAATGGCCGCAGGACTAGAATTTAAATAAATTAATAAACGCTTTGATATGCTACAGGCACAGTCCCAGTCACAGTTATAACTAGTTAAGTATAAACAACACTCTGTATAGGAGTTGGCGTCGGCGTGAAATGCACAGTTAAAGCCAAAGTCAAAATACAATAACTGCCAGGCATATAAAGCGATAAAATCACTCGAGACAACGAATGAGAAATGTGAATCGTAGTTTAAATGCAAGCGATCGTGCGGCTAATGTGGAGTCGCAGCGCATGCGCCGTGAGGTAGGTGGGGGTGGGAATGGTAACAAGCGGCTTGCGAAGAGAGTGTTGTTAGCCATTCTTTCTGCGGAGTATCGCGGGGTCATTATCATGCCAACGAGAAAGGTGTAGAATAATTGCAGACATACTAGTTAGGCAAAGTCGCATCCAAAGCCAAGCAGACTGCTTGGTTGATAAAGACACTAGCAGTGCAACAACAACAAAAGCAACGAAAAGAAATGTTCAACGCTGCATAAAAAAAAATACAAACAAAAAATCAATATTTTATTGGGTAATGTAATAAAAATATTTCGCCAACTACGCAAACACTGCGAGCGGAATGCTAATTTGGATGCCCGCGAAACGTGTTACCAAAATTGTAAAGCCGCCCCCACAGCACAACCAGCCAGACAGGCAGCCAATGAACCAGCCAGCGAAGGTGGAATACATAGTTTGAGAAGTAAAATGTTGCCATTGCTGTTGTGTTTGCTGTTGCTGTTGCAAAAAGTTAAGTTAAGTTGAAAATGCACAAGAGCCAAAGAGGCTACAGGATAAAAAAAAAGCACACGCACACACAACCGCAATATCGACAAAAGGTATCATAAAATAACAGTTATTTCGTCAGAATAGCCAAAGAGTGTTGCCAACGTCTATGCATACTTTCGACAAAAGAAGATGAAAAAAAAAACAGAGTGGAGTGGAAGAATCGATGATGTTGTTGATGGTAATGTTGCCAAGCGAGTTGGCTGCACAAAAAGTGCCATGAATGTTGTAGAGTATTGCGAAAGCCAGTAGGCGGCATATGGGCAGCCGAAGCAGAAAAACATTTATGGTTTGTGTAGTAAAATAATAATAAATTTATTGACATACATTGTGGAAATAAAATACAAAATTGGTGAGGGGAACATTAAAGCGTTGTAATTTCAAGCAATTGCACAAAAAGGAGAAGGCTACCAATTCGTCGAAATATTGTTTTTTTTATTTTTTTTACGTATGTTGCAGCACAACTTTGGAATACGTCAATATATATATATATATATATATATATTTTTTTTTTTCCATACCATACTAATTTGGTTTAAGTCCGATCATTGTATCATGAAGAAAATAACGATAAACTTAATTTTCATATGAGAATTGCAGTCGGTTTTGTTTTTGTTGCTTAAAAATTACTTTTTTATTTTTATTTTTATTTTTTTTTTACGAGTATTTTGGAGCTTTCAGCTATGATTTTTCCACAGAGTTTAGTTCTACAGTGCAGCATTTGTATGGGATGATAAAAATTGATTGAAAAGACCAGCAAAAAATATTAGTTAGATAGTTATTAACTGAAAATGCCGAAAAAAGCAAAAAATGTCAAGGATATGTACGTATGTCATAAAGAATTTACAAATTAGACACAAATAAATATTTGCAAAGTAATCACTTTGTTAGAATTTTATTAATAAAGATTGACAAAAAAAATTACAAGAAAGTATGTATACATCTTAAAATAAACCAAATGCCTTTAGAGCTTGAGCCCTTACTCTTCCCTTGGTTTTTATTTATTTTATCCAAATGAATTTCAGTCATATAAGTCAATCAGTAGAGACAGCTGTTGATTAGTTGTAGTTTCCCGCCTACTTAAAGTGAACCGTCCTACAGCAAGGCTGTGCGGAGGGGACCAGAAACACCAATTCAGTTTACAGATGCTCTTCGATGAAAGCCCTTCGAAATTTTGTGCTAGGATATGCGTTACAGCTTCGCAAATTTTACCCCTACCGAAACCAAAGATGTATAAACATCAAAAAGTTTGCTTAATCGCTCTGAATTAAGAAAATTTATAGTGATCTAAAAGTTTAAATTTGTAGAGGATTTGCACTAATCGTGACGTGAAAAAGAAAACAGTACAAAACTCTTTTAGAATATATCGCCCCTAGACGCGATCTAAAAAGTTGACTGCGAAAAAGATGCGTAAAAAACTTCATGGAAGAAAGACCCTTAACATACAGTGGCGGTCAAAAATTGATGCATATAGTTTTGTTTTCCATATTTACAACGTTTTTCTAGCTAAAATTGGTTTGATATTTTTTTATAAAAACATGGTTTTGCTACAACACAAATATATATAAATCACACTTTCTGGCTTTATATAGATTTAAAAAAAATCCAGAAATTTTTATATTAATTTCGCGCTTTTTAACCAGAATTTTTATAAAATTTTTGGGTACGCAGTTAACAGGCTTATACAATTTTAGTAAAATCAATGCAAATTTTGAGCGGCTAAACAATCGCATTTATGTTTAATTTTTTATTTTTTAATTTGACGGCGTTTTGCACTTTTTTCTATATAAAAATGAGTTTCAACGCCAGTTTTCCTTAATCTCGCTATTTATATGAAAAGAGAACCGAAAAATCGGTCAGAAAAAAAGAATTATTCAAAATAAATGCGATTTTTAGCCGCTTAAAAGTTGCACTTATTATTCTAAAATTTTATAAGCCTGTTAACTACATACCCATAAAATTTATAAAAATTCAGGTTAAAAATTTGGATACAAATTTTTGGAATTTTTCTGAACTCTGTATAAAGTTTGAGAGCGCGATTTATGCGGTTTTTATGAAAAAATATCAAACAAATTTTAGCTTGAAAAATATAGGAAATATTAAAACGAAACACCATTCATCCATTTTTGACCGCCACTGTAGTTAATGGCGAAGAAAGCCGCGTATACTTATTTTCGAGGTCTAAGTACTGTATTTGCGGGTGTAATAGTATACAAGGAGCTTTTGGGGAATCATGCTGTAGTGACAGTCTTTAGCCGGGTATGAATCTAGGTTTACGCGTTTCTTTTCGCTGAATTTTTTTTAAGCTTCGCTTTTCGTACATTTTTTTCACGCGCCTTTTTTCGCTTTTTTTATTCAAGTCCAGTGACGATATGTTATTTATTAAGATATTATTTATAAAGCCAACTGATTTTCATGCTTAGAATTTGGACTTATCCGGAAAAGATCTTCTCATAAAAATTCGCCCCATCACTCAGTGAGTTTATCTGGGTTTGGTTAAAGTTGGAAAGCAGGCGGTTCCAATGAAGGTTCCATTTTTCGTTGACACTGAAGATGGCACAACGCCGAAACCGGTTTGTCTCCAAACCAAATTTGACAAGGGATGACGGAAATTCGTTCCATAATACATCATAAATGAAAATACTTTAACCTTTCGGTATTGGTGAATATCGTTTCTCTTCATTTTGCTGGAGGACGTGCAAACCTGTCCGCACTGTTAATAACAGGAATATATTGAATTAAGATAACATCCCAAGGTCTATCGTAGCAGTCTATCTGGTAGTACGGCTGGAAAGATATTCAAGTCAGAAAGACGATAAGGACTGGTCACATGTCTCATACACAGTTACCATCCGGTAAAGTGGCAGCAATGACAACGGTTATTCAGGGCGGTCTCATGTAATTATAAAGGTACAAAATTGATGGCAGGTCACGGGAATCATTTGGCTGGCAAATTACCCAGGCATTTCAATATCCCTTCTTACTATGCAAAAAGAGTAACCAGTTATTGGTGAATAGTATGGCTCTGCCGGAGAAGTAAGAGAGTAAAAATTAACTTTCTGCTAGACTTTCAGACTGAACTGAACAAAGTTTAAGAAACTCAATAGCTGACAAAAAATCCAAAAATATTTTTCATCTTAAAAATATGCGACCTCTAAAGAGAAACATATGTACATATATTTAATGGAAATTATTTACAAAAAAAAATTTATTTTTAAAAGTATCCCGTAATATCGCATCAAGATATTGACCGCTCGAAAGCCATTGTTGCAAACATGATAATTTGCTTAAATTAAAATTTTTGTTAAACACCACAAAAGCTGTCATTAATGAAAACAAAACATTTACATACATATAGGTTCATAATATCTATAAAAAACAAAAACAACAAAAATATAAACACAAACGCTGATATCGCCATCATTTTACTGGCTAACTGAAGAAAAGACAAAAACAAGCAAACAAGAATTTCAACGGCAACAAAAATAAATGCCCTTAATACGAAAACGTAATTACACGCACGCACTTCAAAATAAGAGTGTTTTCATGTACATGTGAGTGCTGCATTAATACGAAACGGACGGCATATGTCAGTAAATGGAGGAAATGACGCGATCAGAAAGATTTTATCCTCCCTTTCTGTCCAGTTGCAGGCCCCGCAAGCAGGTCAGCATTCCATAGCACCAACAGCAGCAAGCACAACTCCTCGCCGCATCGTCATCATAATTATTAGCATCGTAAATAACAGCTACAACACCGAAACACACAAAAACGGAAGGGTCACAAAATCAACAACGGCAAGGTAACAGGCACCAAGGTATGCACTTTGTTAGGTCCATCATTTTATCTGTCATCCATCACGCATTCAGCTGCGTGGCTGAAGGTGGAGAATGAGGAGGGAGGGAAGGGAGAGACAGAGGGCGGAGGGAACTGAGTGCTATCAAAATGGTGCGGTTAACTAAAATATACTCCGGGCAAATAAGAGCAAATGTTCCATATCAGCTGTGTATTGGCCAGTCATCACTTAGTTGTTTGTGTGGCAAGGTGTTGCTAGAAGGAATGTGCACTTGAAAGGGTTAGCTGCTTGACAGCTGCAAACATATTTTGGGAATGCATTTTTTGTGCCTCTTATATTTAAGTTTGATATCCAAGGCATATTTGCCAAGCACTTACCTTGATTTAAAATAATCTACAGGTTCGTTGCTTAAGTCTTTTGTTTTTGTGTGATTAAAATAAACTGTGCGAAACCATACCGGACCGGACCGTAAAACCTTACATACAGAAGGTCCAAAAATTCACCTTTTACTGAATTGAAATCGGTAAGTGAGAAATATTTGTTCAAAGTTAAGTTTCTAAAAGAAAAATATGTTTGCTTATAGCGCCCTAAAAAACAAAACCGGCTCGTCTTCAGAGAGTTGGGAAGCAATCAAGGAAATTTGTTTGGGAAATGTTCTGTGATACCCTTTGACTGAAGTATTTTTTACCGATATGTATATAAATTTAATTAGATTAGTTATCTTTATTTGTAGCATTTTCGGTGGCCGACCCAAAAAATGCTTGGTAGAAGAAAATACTTGTTAATTCAGTTATTAGGGGTGAGACTGGCGTTTATGCTTAAACAACTCCATACCAGTGCCTCAATATTCTGAATTCCATTGAAGTTAACTTTGGAGCTTTTTTTTCCAAACGACTATCTCAAACTGTTAATTAATAAAAAACGGTTAATGGGACCAAGCAATGCCATAATCTAAACTGTTTTCATAAACCTAGAGCCAGGTTACACACTTTTTCCAGACGAAAAAATTTCAGGAATTTCTCTTCTGCCACAAACATCTGCTTAAAAAGCAGCCAAGGAAATTGTAATCGTCCTCTACTCAACACATCGAAAAATCGGCAAATAAAAACTGCGAATAAAAAAATCGTCGGTAAAAAACCTCGGGAAGTTGCACATCTGAAGCAGCATAAAAAAACAAACTAACTTTCATAAGAAGGAATGTGTATGAGAGTTAGTGGCTTTTATTGTTATTTTATATTCGACTCGTCTAAGAAAACTGTGCACAATTCGGTAGGATATGTGGCGAAGCAAAAACAATGCCAAGAACGCAAACAAAAAATAAAGAAGAGGCTTGAAAAAATGAAAAACGTTGCGTAAACCGGCAACAGCTAAGTAAGATTGCAAGAAAATGTAAAATATGCAGCAAAACAAAATCTAAGTGCGGCCGAGGAGAAGCAAAAACGTATGAAACCTAACAATCGAACGCCGCCGAGGAGTAAAAAAGTATACGAAGTCTTATGCCAAAAGAATGTGGCAAAATGAAGCCAACGCCACAGGCTACAAAAACAATAACACGACGACAACAATATCAAAAACAATGTTAACAACAACAAAAACAAGAGCAGCAACGAAGCCGGTGTGAAGAGCATCGAACGCATAGCGAAAAGAAAAAAAAAGAAGCCAACAGTCCAGGCCGCCAACCAAAGGGGCGTCGAAGTAAACTTTTGCCACAAAATGTTGAAAGCATCAAATATGCGAGCAGCCAGCAGCAAGTTGCATGCATGCATGAACGAATGAGGAGCTGGAAAGTATGGCTGGGAGGTTGAAAGAGTGGAAATAGAAGGTTGTTGTTTGGCTGAAAAGCATGCGAGTGTGTTTGCGAGCTATGTACATACATATGTAAGTGAAAGAAGCTTGCTGCTAGCTGCTTGCCACAGCCGGCGACTGGCCGCTGCCGCCCGGCGATTGAGGATGCAACGCACACAACTGGTTCTTGAACTTGAAAGTTCGCCTATCAGCAGCAGCAGCAGCAAACAAGCAAGAATAACAAAAAATCCAATCAATAACAAGAACGTTGAAAGCAAACGCAGGAACAACTTTAAAAAATATCTAAAAACACACAAACACCAACCGAGCAAAGTCGAGAACTGGAAGGCAAAGAGGAAAGTTGCAAACTCCGTTTCACAACTCCGATACCACATCCTCTGCCGCTTTGTAGTCATCGTCGCTTTGCTGCTCAAGCCGCCTTTGTAGCGTCACGGCGTCACATACCATCGCCTACTTCTATTCGTGAAAATCATCGCGCAATTTTTCGGTTCTGTTCGCGGTTTTATATTTTCAATTTCGCCTTTGTCATTTCTCATTCCTTTGTTGCTGCTGCTGCTACTTCCTGCCAACGTTGCCTTTCATTGAATATTTTTGTGCAGTTATGCTTTTCACAACTTGTTACCGGTGCTTGTTGCTGTTGTTGGTGTCGTTAGTGTTGTTGCTATTTAGCGCGTATTTGTTAGCGACCATGTAAGCATTTCTCTGCGCATCCATGACTTGGCTGTGAGTTTTGCCTGTCAAATGTTGCTCAACGAAAAGAAAGAAACACAGCGTGAAATTTATTTAGAATTATTTTTTGTTTTTAAACATTTTTTCCATTGACTTCCGCGTTGCTTTTTGGTCAATGTAGTGCCACGCCACATTGTCGTTTGCTTTGTTGTTGAGGTGTTTGTTTAAAGTTTACTTTTGCTGTTATTTCTCGTTTTTTAAATTTTTTTTTAGTTGCGGTTTAAGTTATGTTCTGGGCTTCCTTAGCCAATTTCGCACCGCTGGGTGCTCTGGTGGCTCGGTTGTTGCTTGCTTTTGCCTGCGGGTTTTGTGATGGTGCTTACCGTGCCTTTTCACTGATTATTAATGTACTTTTTATTGCTAATATTTTGTAATTTTAGTAATGACAATATTTTTTAGAAGTTCGTAGTTAGGCGGTAAATTAATGTTTTGACAGCCACGATTTTTTTTCTTTTTTTTGTTAGATAAAGATTTGAGTGGGCCCAGCTCTCACGACAACTTTTGTAGATAGGTAAGCGGTATTTGCGGCATTGTTATTGAAGTCTTCATAAATATTGCAACAGATAGCTTAACGTGGCAATTCTGGATCTTTCAACTCACCACAGTCTTCGCGAAAGTGAAAAGTCTTTCGTAAGTCAGTTCTGGCAACTATATTGAAAGTTCTTTACTGACTTTCGAAAGACTAATTAAAAGTTTTTTAAAACCTAAATTTCATTAAAAACATTTTTTTTAAAACAATATAAACGAAAATTAATATAATAAAAAAAAAAATGAACAAATAATGGGACGAAAACCAAACAAAAATAAATGAAAATATTTTTAAACATTGAAGGTAATAGTTTTTTTTTCTTTTCTAACAATCAATTCTAAAAACTAAATTAGGAAAAAAAAAAAAAAAAAAAAAAAGTAAAAAAGCCTAAGTTCGGGCAGAGCCGAACATTAAATACCCGGCGCACGTATTAAATATATGTTTTTCACCTTACCGAAAGCTACGGCTATATGGTAAGCCGGGGCGTATCAATTTTGAGTAAATTAGAGTCCTTAGATTTCGAAATTTTGAAGTTTCAAGCAGTTCTGAAATTTACCGTTATATGAGAAGCGGCCGTTATTTTAGTCCGATTTCAATAATTTTCAACGATTTGCTTATATGTGGCAAGCACAATAACCACACCGAGTTTGGTACAAATTGGTAGAACGGTTACTGAGATACATATATGTGATCATAAGTGGGCGGTGCCACGCCCATTTTCCAAAAATTTATCACAAACGTATTTCTTGGTAAAGAATTGTTGCAGGCATCAATTTTGAATAAATTAGCTTCAATATTTACTGATTTATCGAAGATTTTGTATTTCTCTAATTTACCGTTATATGGGATGTGGGCGTGGTTATCGTCCGATTTTAAAAATTTTAGGCGATTTTGTATGCTGTACGAAGGCCGACAACTGTGCCAAGTTTGGTAGAAATTGGTACAGCGGTTACCAAGATATACACATGTAACCATAAGTGGGCGTGGCTACGCCCATTTTCCAAAAATGTATAATATTATTATTTTTTGTCAAAAAATTATTGTAAATACCAATTTTGAGTGATTTATCTTCAGTAGTTACTAAAATATCGCAGTTTTCGTATTTCTGGAAATTACCGTTATATGGGAAGTGGGCGTGGTTACAGTCCGATTTCGCCCATTTTCATTAGCAACCTACCTTGGATTAAGGGAAACCTACATACCAAATTTCGTTGAGATATCTCAATTTTTGCTCGAGTTATCGTGTACACGGACAGACGGACAGACGGACAGACGGACGGACAGACAGACATGGCTTAATCGATTTCTTTTTTTATCCTGATCATTTATGTATACATTTGTCTATATCTATCTCGATTCGTTTTGGCTGTTACAAACAACCGTTATGTGAACAAAATTAATATACCCTTGTGCACAAGTGCGCTCGGGTATAAAAAGATGATTAGAAAATCGTGGTAAAAAAAAAATAGTTTGAATTTTAAAACATAATCTGAAAATTTTATAAAATATATGAATATTAAATAGGCATAAAATTAAATAAGATCCTAAAATTTAAATAAAAATTATATATGTTTTTCTTTTAAAACAATAAAATTACCAAAGAAAAAATTAATTAAATTAAAAAAAAAAACAATATATAAATTAAATAAATTTCTAAAAGATAAATGAAAATAGCAAGTATCTTTCTTTTAGAAATAATAAAATCTAAAATTTAACTAAAGATAAAATATATTTATTAAAAAAACGAAATAAAATAACTTCCTAAAAATTAAATGACATTAAAAAATAGACTTCTTTTTAAAAAGAATAACATATAAAAATTAAAAATATCGAATTAAGGAAGAAAATTAATTAATTTAAAAAAGAAAAAATACGTAGGATAAGTCAAAATTAAATGTAATTAAATAATATATTTTTTCTCCTTAAAAAAAAAAAACAAAAACAATCTAAAAATATTTCAAAAAGAAAAAATTGTAATTAATAACAAACAAGTAAGAAAGTCTAAGTTCGGGCGGAAAGACCGAGTTCGGTACAAATTGGTAGAACGATTACCGAGATACATATGTGTGATCATAAGTGGGCGGTGCCACGTCTATTTCCCAAAATAATATCATAAACGTATTTCTTGGTAAAGAATTGTTGCAAGCATCAATTTTGAATAAATTAGCTTCAATATTTACTGATTTATCAAAGATTTCGTATTTCCGAAAATTACCGTTATATGGGATGTGGGCGTGGTTATTGTCCGATTCTACCCATTTTCAATACCATCCGCCCTACGCCGGAAAGAAGTGCATGTACCAAGTTTCGTTAAGATATCTCAATTTTTACCCGAGTTATCGTGTGCACATACGGACGGACGGCCGGACGGACGGACATCGATTTTTTCGACGCTTAATCGATTTCTCTTTTCATTCTGATCATTTATGTATACATTTGTCTATATCTATCTCGATTCGTTTTTCCTGTTACAAACAACCGTTATGTGAACAAAGTCAAGGACATAGCATAGATCGACTACAGGCTAGCTCAGAGATAGTAGGGATCTCAGCTAATAGCGTTTTAAATGCCCTAACCAGGCACGACTGTCTCAAAGTAAAGACAGTTTTGAAGAAGCGATGTCCAACATGCCCACGAATTTTTCCGCCATGCTGACTGTATGCATCTAAGCCTGACAAACACTTCAGTAATCTGAAATTCTTTCAGCTGTACCTTAATGACAGTTTCTGTGAAAAGACGATAGAGAGTTGATAACCAGTCGTGAAAAATATCGCAGAAAGGGTCAAAGTTTGCTTAGAGTTTTTTTTTTTTAATTCGATACATTTTTCATATCTAGGTATGAGTAAGAAAATTCTCGAACGTCTTCTGCAATAACCTAAATGCAACTTTATAACATGTTTTTCGTAGGCTTCATCTAATCTGATCTAATATGGACAGTAGATTAAAGCTGCTGGATTTAACGAAAATTTTAGCTATTTGCTCAAGGTAAACCAGTTCTTTGCGGCATAATTAATTGACTGAGTTTAATTACATAAATCGATAGCAATTCTTCTATTTCTAGTTTGGAACTTTTTACTACCAAAATAAAATGATTTCTTTTTTCAAACAACCTAACCGTCAAATGCGGCTCTTTATATGTATGTATAAATGAATGCAATATTTGGCTATTTTAATGAAGATTAATTACCTCAACTGCTGTGTTGAGTTCAAACCAAGCAATACATTGATCTGTCGCTTAAAGATTTGTCAATAACCTTTTATGAATGCGTACACATAAACAAAACTCGGCTATTTATGCGAGTCTTTTGATACAAATGTATGTCGGCGATGCTTTGTAAGCGAGTAAGACGCCGCGCGAAAGGTTGAAAATGTCGCTGCCAAGCTGTCAGCAGCAGTAAATCTAAACGCTTAGGGCTCACTGCGTAAGGCATTCTTCTGTTTATTTATTTTTTATACGCTGTACCACAAGAGAAGCGATCGCTTACCCGCTGGCCACTGGTTAATCAGCTTGAGTGTGTTGACTGTCTAATTATAAGGTGAGCGATAGGTACAAAAAAGACAGAAAATGGGCAGAACACATAAACGAGTTCCGAAGCCTATTGACGCAGCAAAAAAAAAAAAAGAAACAATAAAAAAAAATCGGTTTCATTAGGTATTCAATTTATTGAAATTTTTTGGATTTTGCTTTCTGATTTTTATTAGTTGTAACTCTGTAATAAATAGCTCGTAATATGAGCTCGAGCAGCTACTGATGTGAGTGTCCAAAGGTGGCAATTATAATTGCTTTTGCTTAGCTTTTTTTTTTAAGTTGTACACATCTACATATATATGTATATATATTTATTTTTTATTTCTTTACTTTTGTTTTGTTAATTAACGCACTTGTAATTGCCGCTAATAAATCAGCGATTGGGAAGTGAACCATAGACACACTGCCAAAAAAAAAGAAAAGAAAAAATAGTATCATAAGTACCATATTTAAGTCTGTTCAGCGCCCACTCAGTAGCCACTCGGGCTTACTAGCCATTAGCAGAGTCACCACGCTTTGTACGCATAAAAATTAATATCACACAACATCAATTTTGGGATTTCTAATTCAACATACATATGCAAGCCGCACATAATTTGTTACTTTGAAAGCGTTTGAAAACAAGATACAAATTTAAAGAAAAATAAACCCAGCCCACGCTTAAAATTATTTTATAGAAATTATGGATTTTAGTGGCATCAGTATCGCACTGTAAAAGGCAGCTATCGTTTTGTCATACCTTAAATGTCTAAATTTGTGTTCCGAATGGGTGATTTTAAGACTAATTAAAATCAATTTACATTTTTCAAGCCATAAGCTTAGTTTTTTGCATTTAATGCTTAGTTTTTTATTTTTAGTTTATTCTACTTATTTTACTCTGATTTATTACGCTAGACACTTGACAAATAGCACATAGCAGGAAAATAACAAAAGCTCTGCTTACCACTTTGGTTAGACTATTATTCCCCTTGGTAATTACCCGATTCATTTCATGTTTAAATACATATCCGGTATGGTATCTGATATTAGCTTTATTTTGAATTAAAAAAACGACGTTGCCTTTTCGGTTTTTATGCATGAAATCTCTAGGGAATGCACATTAGGTCAAATAATTACTTTTTCTGTGCGAAATTAATAGCAGCTAAAATATTGCATTATTTTAATGTAAAAAGATGGCAAACGTTAAAACAAGTGTAAAGGCAGTAAATCAAATGTTAAACAAACTTGGCTTTCGTAAAACAGACTTTTCTGCTTTTTTGTATGTTCAAATGATGAGTATATGTGTTTAGGTAGTACTCAAAAACATTGTCCAATTAGCTTGGTTTTTACACAAGTTATTTTCTTACCATACTCAACCCCCTCCCCTTTAAAATGAGCTACATAATAAAATAAGTATGGTCACATGTACATAAATGGTTTCTTCTAGCGATTAGTTATGGCATTATCGAAATTCCTAAATTAAAAAAGAAAAATATTTACTACATGTCTCGCAGATATATCTTGAGGAGAGATTCCTAAAGCAGTTAGTCTTCATAAAACATTTCGTTTTCACTTGAGGTTTCAGTATTTCCAAATTCTCCACCGATATTATTTATATTCAGAATACAAATGCACATTTACCAAAAATTGCTGGTAACTTCCTGAAAAGAATACGAATGTTTATGAAACTAATTTGTTAAAAGAATGTTCAAAGCTCTATTCACTTTGAGTAAAAAAAAATCGAGATTTCAGTCCGAAAGTTCTCTCAAGGTTTTGCCTTTTTGCGAAGGCGCTAGTGTATTTGTAACATAGCCTCGGCTACGCTACAGGAGATGAAATAAAATCCAAATTGAGGCTGCTATTTTTGTTTGCTATCACATACTTCAATTTTTACTATTTATCACCATTAAAA
Source organism: Rhagoletis pomonella (assembly GCF_013731165.1). Classification (NCBI taxonomy): domain Eukaryota; kingdom Metazoa; phylum Arthropoda; class Insecta; order Diptera; family Tephritidae; genus Rhagoletis; species Rhagoletis pomonella. The sequence continues at coordinate 55,746,372 of NW_023458559.1, forward strand.
TGGATTATTTATCACCAAAAAATGTTGGAGATATTTTTGGAGATAGCTAAAAATTCGGAAAAAGGTTAGCTATCCTATTTTAGCACTTTAGCGATAGCGAAAGTTAGAATCCGGCTGATGGTCGACACAGTTGGCTTTTCGATTTCGAAAAGAACCTCATCAGCAAGAAACGCTATGTTTTTAGATCTAAATATTTTAGCATCCTTTCCATATTGTTTCCCATAATTTTCATATTTATTTGATAAATAATTGTAAAAAATACGCGTTTTTTTTTCTAAGAGTTTCATGGAACTTTCGCAAATATCAGCAGCGCCAAATTTTTTTTCAACATAGTTGACAACCGAAAAAGGCTTTTCTTTTTCCAATCAGCCAAACTTTAAACAACTTGCCTTTTGTGATAGCATGATAGCCCAGAAAAAAACCGTTTTTCTTGAAAACGGCTAAAAACGGCAAGATAAGTAAAACAAATTCAACTCATTACATCTTATTTTATGCATTTCCGATTCCATTTTGTTTGCCGAAAGTTAACAAAATTGTAAAAGCTTACATAAAATCATAAATGGAAATAAATCAGAAAATTTTTGAGGTTATGCAAATAAGTCAGTTTATTTGCAAACAAATGATAAAAAGTAACTTTTTTAAATTGGGACATAGGTTCTCACTTAGATATAGTTTTGTTTCCCATTTAAAATTATCCTTTATTTATTCGAACTTTGCAAAAACAATGCACTTGAAATTTACAAAATAAACCGGTTGCGCAAACAACGTATCAGTAACGTTTTGAAAGTGTAAATTTGGTTTATTGCTGTATAACGGTGTTTTTTATTTTACAAAAACTAAGTGAAGTTTCTGTTATTTTGGAGTATTCCCTACAGAATGGCAACAAAAAATAATGTAAAACTGCCTTTACGAAATCGGACTTTCGCACAGCCAAATGTATCATTTGACCTAATGTGGAATGGCGAGAATGAATTAAAGACGAAAGAATTTCATATTACAAAAGTGCTCTTGATAACCCCCTCAATGTGGTGTACCTATTTAATTCACAAACGAATTTAAATTTTGTGCTTTTAAAATTTTTTAATTCACAAATTACTTAGTAATGAATTGCGAGTTTATTGTATTACCTAGGCCCGTATGTGTTAGAATAATCAGAATTTATATGACCCAATGTGGCGGCACTAGAATTAGAATAAATTGTTGGCTTCCAGCCTCCACAGTTAGTATCAATAAAAAGTCGAAGCGAATGACCTATTCAAGAATGACTTGTACCATGAAGACTTAATGCCATAAAAAAGGATTACGCCACCCCAGTTCAATTGTTTCGGCACAAAATAGCCGTAGAGCGCTGAGTTCATTCTCAATTTTAGTGACTACTTAAGTCACCAACCGGCAGCATGAATGAAAAGGCTGAAGTTTGGAATTTTAAGCCAACGCTAAATATGTTAAAAACATAATAAAGTGGTCAATAAAACTAGCATTAATTTAATACTCGTAGCTAGTAAACAATGCAGCAATTTTTTCAATTCTATTCCATTCTCAGTCAAAATAAAATCTAAGATCCTGCTGCTTGTTGGAAAAGATAAAAAATCTGTTGAAGAAATTCCATAGTAATTATTGTATGTAGTGCTGAATACCGCAGATGCATTAAACACAAAACCAGAAAATCATAAATCAAAATAAATATTTTCAAAGATTAACGCAACTTTTAACGGTTTGCGACAGTTGGCCTCACCACAGAAGCTGCATTAACACTCATCAGTTGGCAGCAATAATGCACTAGTAATAATGCCAGTTGTTGCGCGTTGTTTGCCACCAAGCGTGCTAATAAATTTACACACACACAGACAAACATATTATAACATGCATACATCACCACCAACAACAACAACAACTACTACAACAAGAGGAATAACATAAGTAACACGGCACTGGTGGCGAATAGTGTACAGATAAAAATTCCAAAAACAGCAGTGCGCCTGTCACCTTTCATTACTCAAAACTACTTCGTGTACGCGCCACCACCACCGAAGCCACAGGCACAGGCAATGCGCTGACCAATGCCAATGTGAAGCTTTGATTTCGGTCAGCAGCACAGGAATTCCACAAATTCCAAGGTAATTCGCAGTTTGTTGGAGGAAGACCAGTTGCCAGTAGCAGCAGCCATGCGGCGCAAATTATGCCGTCAAGGTGAAAAGGCAAAGCTGGACGATGTGATTTGAAGGTGAAGGAAATTAAAAAATACAGGCGAGATAAAAATTGTATATTTGTGATTAGGAATAATTGAAAAAAGCGTTGTAAAATAGCGCTAGACTACACTGAGGGAAATAATGCATAGTAAAAATGTGTACTTTATATTTGATTATCGTTTAAAAATGCTCGTATTAAAAAATAATATTTTCATATAAAATTTTATTACGCACGTATTTGACTGTACCCATCTGAGTATATACATATATGTAAGTGTACATACCCTGCAGCGGAGTCGGCTATTGGTAACATATTGCACCTTCTAAAGGTTATTGGTCGTATTGATATGATAGAGCTCCCTTATTACATTAAGGAATTTGTTATTTATCATTTAAATAAAAATAATAAATTTTGAATACTTATCCATGTTCTGTTTCCCTCGTGTGACCATCACGCAAATGGCGGACTGAAAAGTACCAAAATAAAGCAATACATATACCCCTTTTTACATAACTACTACTTTTAAATTTTTCTTTTTTGTTTCTTTTCAAATATGTTTATATAAACGGGGCAATTTACGTCAAATGTCCCAGCGCCCTGAGCGGTGCAAAACAAGCTACTTTTCGACTAGCTGGGAAGCAGACAGAAAATGGGAAAAATAATTTGAAAACTATGATTTCTATAGATTTTTGTATGGGCTACACGATGGTACTATGCGTTTTCCAAAATTTCCCCATTTTCATAGTGAAAATTCTGAACGAAAATTTATTTGTAATTTTTCTGAATTATGGTCATTTTTAATATTGGTTTTGAGTTATCTCATTCGAAAGATCAAGTATTTTTACATATACATAACTAACATAAAGGGACTTAAGAAATGGTACTTTTACAGGCAACAAGTTACGCATCGGGAGTCAATTGCCACCTCCTAAGACATCTCCAAGTTAAATGCCACACATTCACCCGAAAACTGGTGAATTCACTAGATCTGTACTAATACTTTTCATACATACATAGTACATGTTTATCCGTACAAACCGCGTGCTGTGGTGTTGATGGAAATTCAGCATTTGAAAGCAAATTCATATGTTTGGGTGTAGCTGAGTGCGCAAAGATGCTTGCCACAATTTGTGTTGATATCCAAAGATGGTCAGGGTTCGAATTCCACTGCCTGCTGTGCATGCAAATTAAATATTTTTTTTTAGTCTTTGTCTTGATGATTGTTCACTTCACGGATGCTTTTTAAGAACGAACGCGGTCATTTTAATATGCGAGTAATTGAATTGAATATTTACCAATATACAGTACTTTCGTTGACGTTTATAGTAAGATCAATTGCGTTTCTATTTGATTTTAATATTTTTTCCCGCAGCGCAGAGGAGTGCGGTGTGAACTCTTTTGACTTGCTGTGGAAAAGAAATTTTGGGATTCTTTTAACGGGCTTCTGCACTGAACTGAAATGTTCTAAAATAATTTGAATTTTCCAATTTGTAAGCATAAGCTTACTCAATGTTGTTCGCATACAGATCAGTAGCCGCCATTTTAGAACTTTCCCTTAGCTAAGCAATCCAGTTAATTAGATGAGTGACGTTACCTACGTAAAACGGCGTAATATATTTTGAATTTGATAGAAACCATAAATATTTATTTGAATTTTATTAAGTTTTTATTTTTTTATCAACGCGGCAAATGAAACATCATACCCCCAAAAAACTAAACGAAAAAAGCATAAACAATGTGTGACTACACGCAGCATGTATTTTGGTAAAACAAAAGACTTCAACCGAAAATCTTTGACACAAACTTTAACTGCGTGTAAATTTTTATTAGATATTCACTGATAACCAAATACTTGTGTCATTCATACACACGCACATACATATTTAATTTTAATCAGCTGAAGATATTCAGAATAAAAGTGCATTTGAAGGAGATGGCAAGGGCAAACAATATTTGGTTGTATATACGAATGTAGAATGTAAAACAAAGTTTTTAATGATATACATATATTTTTTTAATTTAAAAAGCATTTTTTCGCTATTACCATCTAGTAGGATTATAGGGCACAGTAGGGAACATACAACACACAATTACGGTAGTTGAAGTTTTTGAAGCTTCCATTTTCTGACTACGTTGCTACAATGGTTTATAATGTTTTGGAGAAAATGGATTGCAGAAATCCACTAACCACATATTTGCGCATGCCTCTAAAATTATGTAGAATCTCATTTCTGCGAGGACTTAAATCTTTTTTAAATAAATTTTGAGTATATCTGAAATCCAGTATAGAATTTGCGCTTTTATGTTAAGCAGATAGGGTGATAATCTCTAAGTAAAGTGTAGATATTTTCTATTATTTCACTTCACCTTTTTCAACTATTTTTCAGATCTCTAAAAGCTTATAAAAAAACTTTTTTAAAACAAAGGCTTCTAGCTTCCTCAGCAATGATTATTTCTGGCCAATCGGCAGCTAGAGCTAGGTTAGTTCCTTTCCGATAAATAATGGATTTCTCTAATACATAAAGAGCGAAAAGAAGAAAAAAATCAAATCCCTTTATTACTTTGTCCTCATCCAATACCTGACTAATGTAAAATTTATAGGGTGCTATACAGTGAGTGCGGGCAAGCGTATAATTTTATAATTTTTTAGATACGCGGAAAGATACCGAGGCAGTGGTGCAAATACGAAATTTGTTATTCATACTATAGTTAATGACAGATTTTCAAGATAATTAAATTCTCAAGCGGTTTAAGGAAGTAGCTAAAATTTTTTTATATAAAATTTTTAGTGCAATTTGCAGACAAAGGAGGCATTTTGAAGAAAATGGATTCTCCTGATCCTATTAATGAGTGTTTCATAAGAAAAACTAGTTTATAACACTTAGGGGGAACCTCTTAAACTGGATATGCTGTCATTATCAAAAAGCTTTTATGCGCTTTGCTCTACGGTCGTTGCATTTTCAAGAGCCGATACCTTCCCATAATGCTAAGTGTCTGCTAATTAATTTAAAATTCTTAAATATTAGAAGAACTATCCTTTCATTGACATTTGTTTTTGACGTATTACACGTGGTTCGATTGACTCGCCACTCTTACTAGAACGTATTCGTTTTAACAGTCCATCTAGAAGCCTTCGAAACCATGAAATTTTTGTATTAGATCGAGTAAGAACAATATATGCTTCTAATGCGCCAATTGCTAGAGCGATGAAGGAATTTAGTACGCTCACAAATTCTGCCGACATTGATTTTTCATTGCCTTAACCTAGGTTTCAGTAGTTACTGAATGAACTAGTCTAATAAGTAATTACATTGCAATTGTTAACTGTTGTTAATAACGAAATGTATATATGTTCGAGATTGTAACTGCAAATAAATAAATAAATAAATAAAACTGCATACCTAAAACTTTTTTTATAAATTCAAAAACGGAAATTAATTTTTGTGAAATTTTTTTAAAGATTCCAAATATTTCTTGTATGATTTGTTTTTTTTTTTTCATTTTAGAAGAGCGCTATAGTGATTTTCAGCTACTTTTTATAATTTAAAACTCCTTAACAAGAACAGGAGAATCTATTTCGTTCAAAATTTCTACTTTCGCTGCACTTTTTACAAAAAAATTTAATAGATACAAATAGAAATTTTAAAAAGTAGACCTTTAAAGCTCTCAAGAATTTAATTAGGTTTATTGCCTCGAAGAACTGTATGGTTTTGACCTTTTTGAATAGTAAATTACGCTCTTGCACCATAGTGCTGCGGTCGTTGGAAGATAACTGACAGCAAGCGAAAAATTTTAATGAGACGTCTTGCCGTGATCTAAAAATATAAAATGAATTAAGAAACCAAACGAACAAAAGTATAAAAGAATCTAAACCAAAAATACCGCAAAAATATCTAAATTCTAGAGAAAATTTTACGACGAATTAACATTCCATTTACATGCAAAAATCAAGTGACAGCAAGTCAGGAACAAATAAAAAATTGTAGACACGAACTTTGCTTGCTGTGCGGCAGAAGAGTGGCATATGTATGCTCTCACATACAGTCGGTTGTCTAGTATAATTTATGTAAATATTATTTTGTATATTTTATAATTAAAACAGAAATGGCAGCTAACAAATAAAAATACATCATAAATAATGGTGATTATTAGAAGAGTAAACCAACAACAAAAAAATGAAGAATGCGGGCTGACCAACCAATTCTGGTCCTCCCCAATTAAGGCAGAGCACTTTTTTATACAATTAAATTAAATTAAAGCGCATTTGTGGTAATTAATGTCGCACGCCAACACGACAATGCCGGCTGGTAGCCGCAAAGGTCGAAATAATCAAGGAAGGGGAAGCTTATAAGGGGCATTTTTTTTATTAAATAAAATAGTTTTTAAAACTTTCATTAGCTGCCCTTCTAGTGAGTGAATCGCATTTCTCAAGCTACCCAGCTCTCTACCTCACATGTTAATCAAAGACAGGCGAATAGGTTAAATGGGCATGCCAACAATCAAAGCAAAAACGATGCGCTAATTAAGTCGAGGCTAGCAGCGCGAGCAAGCAAATGTAAATATTGTAAAATGCGCAAGGCCAACAGTTACACATTTGTACTCGCATCTGTGTTTGTATGCAAGTACATATGTATGTATGTATGTACTTGCATGCAGACTAACATCAACTTAAAATATTTCCCTGACAGCTTGTTGAAACTTATCTGTGTGCCTTCATCTTTATTATTTTTATGGTAAGTACGTTGTTGTTGCCATAAGCGCGGCTGCAACTTGGTCGCATGCGGCACTGAGCTTTGGGCCGGAAGGCGGTCAACAGTTTATGCAACATTAAAAAGGAACGAGCACTCACTAGAATTGTTGTATAGCATGCCATGGAGTCATGTACGTATGTACTTATATTTAGGCATATACAGTGACTCAAACAAGTGGCCACTTGTTGAATATATTAGTAATGTTTTTCTGGCTGATTTTTTTCTTTAAAAATTCCGTACAACTAGCGGCTAAAATATCCCGTTGATTTTTTAGATTTTTTTTTGTAACAGATTTTGTGCACAAGTGCGCTCGGGTATAATAAAAAAAAACAAAACGGCAAAAGCAGTCTCCAAAAGAAATTTGTTCAATTTGCCCAAATTTCGTATAAAAATTAAAATCTTTGTTTATATAGTTTTGGTTGAACTTGGGCGGCATTTTTATAGAGCAATAAGAGCACAAAAAAATGTGCTCGAAAGACATTGCGAATATTTAAATATAATCAACACGTGGTCACTTCTATGAGTCACTGTATTTATATACATACATACATACATACATACATGCATAAACATATAAATTTCTGCTTGCAGCTGCAACTACACTCATTCATCGATTTGGGCATTTTCGTAATGTCAGAAAGAACTTTCTCCTCAAATAGCGCAGTCGAAGTGGCACGTGTGCGCAGCTATGTAGTTGCACATACTTGTTGTAGGTATCTGTGTAAATACATATGTATGCTTTCTGCGTATGCTGCCAATGACATTTAATTTTAATAAACTGCAAAGCCAATTCGTTGCTTTTAAATATCCAACACACCAACAACAACATCAACAGTGCGGTCGTGCCAAAAGTCCTTAGTGTCTCTCAGTAAATAAATTGGCATGACAGGCCGATCTTGGGGCACATTTGGGAGCACACTGATTGCAACATTGTTGCAGCTGCTTACATATATATACGTACTGGAAATTTCTTCATCTTTATACCTTTCTTAAAATTTTTCAATTTGCAATTTTGTACTTGGTTATCTTAAAATTTCTTATCGCGTCTGTCATTTATATGATTCTTGTGCACTACCGTCTCGCGCTGACATTGCAATGAATGGAAGTGTGCTTAAGCTTGTGATAAGTTGCCAGCATATGGCTACGGTTGTGAAGGCAGCTGTCTATATTTTTTCGTGGAAAGTTTTAAAATTCGCCAAATTCTCACTGCACTGCAGCTTCTTCGCTGTTGACATAGAGGTGACTTACCTTAATAAAAAATAACAAAATAAAATAAGTCTAAAGTTATAAAATCTTTTAACACAGTGGCTCATCGGCGCCTTCATATCAGGGAAACTCTACACTTGGTTGTAAAAACTCATTTTCTCGAAGGCAGATCACTGAGCTTTATACGGTGCTTAGTTATGTATACCATCTATAAGCAGACCTCATAGAACTGGGCAAACTGCAGGCAAAAAATTTTCCGCTTAACCGCATTGAAAGGAATTACCGCAGCCGTACTTCAGAAGGGAATTGCCCACCTAAAGCCTCCCTATCTCTGACTTTTAGGTACTTTTCCATATAAAGGAGTACACCAGCAGACGAAAAAACCACAAACAATTTAACGATTGGCTGTATGAGCTTTACAATGATATGGACGTAGTGCAGCGAATTAAAATTCAGCGGCTCCACTGGCTTGGCCATGTCTTTCGGATAGACATCGAAACTCTAGCTGTGAAAGTATTCAATTCGGAACCCGCTGGTGGTAGCAGAGGAAGAGGGAGGTGCCCACTGCGATGGCAAGACCAATTGGAGAAGGACTTGGCTTCACTTGGCATTTCCAATTGGCGTCAGTTGCCACAGAAGGGAACAAACGACTGGCGTGCTTTGTTGAACTCAGCCAAAATCGCTTAGGCGGTTACAGCACCAATAAAGACGAAAGTTTTATAAAAATTTCTCGTAATTTTTTAGCATTTTCATGAAATTTTTCTAGATTTTTCAAGAATTCTATGAGGTTTTCATAATTTTTTCCTGAATTTCAAATAATTCTTAAGCTCCTAGTGTCGATATTATTCGGCAAGTTTCTTGCTTGTTCCGAGAGTTTCCCAATATTTTTGGGAGTTTTTTTGATTCACCTGGAATTTTTTTAGGGATTCTCTGGATAGCAATTTAAATTTTTTTCGGAGTTATTATAAGTGAAATAATGCGGGAATTTTACATATTTTCGAGGCTTTTGTGAATTTCTTGATACTTCTGGAAATCGCTCGGAATTTATTCGGAGCCCTCTTCCTTTTTGAGAGTGAAATATTATATATGTACATTCATAAAAAATTATCTCCTACACTCCTTAGCAAATATTTAAAAAAAAACTTTCAATCAATAAATTCTGTAAGAAATCGCACTCTTGCCTTGCATTGTTTAGTATTCTAAATTTATTTACAACTAGTAAGCAAGCCTCAGCACTAATGTGCAACAAGTTGACTAATTAGCTTGAAGTGGTAAAAAACTCTCAACTACAATAATTTATTTATTCAAAAAATCAAATAAAAAGTAGCCAAAACTACAACCAGCAATACCAAAAATTAAGTGATAAAAATCAAAAATTAAATAAACACGAAATAAATCAAATTTCTAGCGTGATCGCCAGCTATATTGTGTGAGCAGGTTGGTAATTTAGTCGCTATGTCCATTGGCAGTTTGTCCATTTTGTCTGTTGACTGTTGGCTGATTACTTAAAAAGAAAAAGAAGCAAGTAAAAAGTATCAACTATTTGTCGAAGCGCCCGAGCTTGGTCTGAAATTCAATTGAGTTTTCATTTTTGGATTTGTTTCAACTTTTTGGATACCCGCTCCCTTTTTGCAATTTATATTTCATTAGATTCCCATTGCAAATGTACTGAGATATGAAAAACAACCACTAAGTCAGTTAAGCGCAGAAGCTGCGAGAGCTTTGGCAACGAGCAGTGAAATAAACAAATTTATGTAGCAAGCGCGCACAATTCACGGCAACAAAAACCAAGTTAGAGATTTTTATTATGGAAAAAATTACTAAAAAATAAACTAAATAAATAGTACGTAAATACAAATTCAAAGTCTCCAACTCCTGGCTTATAAAATGCGGTCACGTTTTTATTTTTACTTACAAGTTTGCGGTTGTAGCAACAACAAATATCCAAAACAAAATCCAAACTTGTATAGGTATTTTAAATATTTTCCATTCGGCCCTCTTGCGCTTATAGCATTTCCATCATTTTTATCTTGTATTTCAACTTGTCTTTTAGCATTTTCTTGTTGATGCCACGTTTTGTTGCAAGCGCATGCTGCAACATCAATGCCAAAAAGCTGGCTGGCATTGCACACGCTTAGCAAACAAGCTACTAACCATCCGAATAACTAAGTGAGTGAATAGGTGAGCGAACAAACGAGTAAGTGAATGAATGTCTGTCCTTTTTGCTGTCTAGCTGTTTGGCTGACTAGTTGACTAGTTGACGGTATAACTACTTGATCCACCGGTTAATCGACTGTTTTGTTGCCACGTTAAGTTGATTTTCCATCTTACTCCACTAGGTTTGTTGTCTGCATACATAAGTAATGAAATTGACAGCCAAAACTGTGCGAAACGAAACAACGCGAAGTCGTTGTACCAACAACAAAGTGTGAAAGTCAATACGGAAAAACGTGTCAGTATGCATTGTTGCTGTTGTAGCTTGTTAGCTAGGCAAACTTGCCACACAGTTACCCAATCGCTGACTTTAAAACATAACAAAGAGTTGCCGAAGTTTGACTGCATTTAGACGATTTTTGCATTTCAAAGTTATTTAGCTTTTATATTTTTTTGGCAAAGCTTGAGCCATCTAACTGTTGCGATATTCAAATTTGCATATTACATTCATTTTCCGAAGTGCGACTTAAGCTGACTCAGCTTATACATTCATTTTGAAGAAGCAGAGCACCTCATTTGACGTTTTTCCAAATCTGCATTTTAACTAGTAGTTTTGCTACACTTTTACCGTTGAGAGGCAGCGCGCTATAGGAAGGAAGTTCTACACACCATTCTCAATAAAAATTTGGCGGAAATATTCTTAAAAGTATACCCTTTGAAAATATGCAATACAATTTTTTTGGAATTTTGTTATCCAATAAAAGGTCGATATGTATGTACAATTCATTAACGAAGATAAAGAGGAGAAGAATTCAGAAAATTACCAACCAACCCTATTATAGAAGATAGCAAAAAAGTAGTTTCACATTTTCCATGCGAATATCCAGGCATAAAAGATAAGCACTTTTAACGAAGTCCGTAAATTCATCACGGAATTTAGAGGGTTTGAGAAATCAATTCAGGATTTACATAGACTAAATTTATTTCCAACGAGAAGTGCAACAAATTAAGATACAGTAACTTTCACTAACTAAGTCAGGTGCTTCATCCAGTTCTGAGGTGAGAGAAGAGGATGAAAATTTCAAAAGGTGACCGATTCGAATTCCAGCATAAACACCAATAAAAATGCCAGCAAACAAAACAGCGAATAATCACCTTTACCAACAAGTGCTACTTCGGACTGAGTACACAGTGCTGGTGTATGGCGCAAATCGGGGAAACCGGCAAACAAGGTAGCGAAGACACATAAGGCCTTGCTACTCCCGCACTATACAAACCACCTGCTCGATAATTGTGTCTGGGAATGGAATTGATGACTTGTGCTCGAACGTAAACGGCCCTCCGAACTTTCTCGCTTCTCCATTGCAAGGACCCTAACCATCTCCCCTACGAAATCCTTTTTACCACCTGGACGAAGAAGGTCAGGCTGCAGGCTCTCCTTCTCGGTGCATACAACCACAAGTGTCAAACGAGTATCAGGCACAGACACCTGCTTGCAGTGGAACCCTCGCCATTGCACTTCAGATGGTATCTATACGAACTGACGAACGATGTCCGGAGGTTCATAAAGTAACCGATGGACCCAACAGTATACCGATAGGCCATAAAAAACCTGTGAATGCCGTTTTGGGAACACAACCACCTGACGTAGACGAGACAGAGCTTCGTCTGCCTCAGAAGACTCGTACCACAAAAGCCCAACTTCGCTTTGGCTACTGCAGCTGGCTAAACTTGTACCTGAGCAGATTGGTTGCAAATGTGCCTAACGAGTGACCGACATACGGAGAGATACTCGAGACATCTCTTCGTATACCCCCCAGATCCCACTCAGCTAACACCTCTGTCCTTCTGAACAAACCTTTTTCACGTTGCACGCTTCCTGGGTCTCCCGTTAGTTGAACATGACGACAACGATTGCGGGAAAAGCCGGTTTAGGCAGGGTTGACTTTTATTTTTTTAGTCCAGTTAAACTTAGCCAAATATTTTTCAAGGACGAAATAATGATCCTTTCCTAATAACAAATAAAACAAATTTGCTATCAAATAAAAGAAGACTAAAATAGCGCTTAAACCCAAATATCTAGACGAGGAATTCCAACTACTGAAAAATATTTCAATTAAAATTTTTACTTAATTACCATAGAACAAACTTCGGTTGAGGTGTATTTCATTTGGTACCATTTTGGCTTTCCAGATAGTTGCCAAAACTGACAATTAAATGGTCGTCGCAAATAAGGTTGTAAGCAACAATTTATTTAGAACAAGCTTCTCTAATTTTAACGATATTAATATACAATGTACATTTTACATAAATATATACATTTTTTTAAGAAAGATCGATTTCGCTGTTTAATCACAATGAAAACAGTCAGAAGTATGTTTAGTGGCCTAAGCTTCCTTCTCATCTCAGCAAATGCTCAAAAATATTTCCTATGAGAAACTCAAATCACTACGGTGAAAACTTTTCAAAGTGTCTGCGGCTAAAATTTCCCCAGCTAGTTAGGCCGGATTAATTCAACGCTTTTGAACTATATTTCTGTCATAGCGTCATTTTAAGGACAAACCGCATATCGCAACTGGCATTTTTTGCAAAAAAATTGGATTTGCTCAACGAAGCTCTTGGCTTGAGCTTTATCCATTCGTCCTGAAATATACTAGCAAATGCGATTGCTTTATAAAAGAGAGAACCATTTTGAAATATAAGTGTTTTTACTCTCCACAAAATAATTTATTGCATTATGTTGATACGCGGTTTTTTACTTTAAACGATGATAGGTTAAGCGATTTCCGTGGAATATTTGCCACTTTTCTATCGACGAAAATAGATCAATGGGTAGAACTAAGAAATTTGAAGATAAGTCCAGTGTGAGAGTACTTAAAGAAGGATCGTATAGCTGTGGTAGAGATCTTAAGCCAAATGTTCAGTTAGTCTTTGTATTTCCTTTAGTGAAGCCGTTTTCATGAATCTTGTTACCTGCATTCCCTAAGAGTCTAGATGTTCTTAACATTCGTTCATGTCTGGAGCGCCTACGCTTTACTTGATATCGAAGCGGAATAGGGAAGTGTTATAAGCTCATACTCAGAACAAAATTTCAGAAATTATTTGCGGGAACTATGTTAAACTGAAGTCAAAAAAGCTTATGCAACAACCGCATAGATTCAACAAAAGGTTCAGAGATTTATGTAAGTCGAGTGCCACCATGATAGCTGTTACAGTTTGAAGTCAATTCATGACAATTGCAATTCAATTTTGCGTAAGAGAATGTGTGCAACTATATTTCGGGAAATTCTGTTCATTATTGATTCTTTGTATCAATCAATCAATAAATACGCGTAACCGTGTTTTCGCAGTTTCGTGTATATCTTCATTAGAGGAAATTAATTTCTGCAAGCGCTTGAGAGCAAAAAAACGCGATTTTTTTTTGTTTTAATTGAACCCATTTTTGTGAAATTCATTGAAACTTTAGTTTATGGCATAAACGGTTGACCACGACCTCGTGCAGTACAGTTTAATGAAGTGGAACGAGAACAACATAAAAAATTAACTAAACTCTTTCAAGCGAAGACGTGTGTTCTCAGCATTTTTTTCACTTCCAATAATTGTTGGCAAATATTTACCACGTTTCTTATCTGTGCAATTTGTTCGAGCAGCTCATGCTGCCGAACTTTTTTCTTGCCTTTGTTCCTCACAGATTTTCTACTTTTTTCCCTTAACATATTTTTTTTACTGATGTCATATTTTAACTGTTTACGAACTTCCTGCAGACACACATTTTGTTGTTTTTTTTTTTGTATTATGAATTTTTAATGTGCCATATTCATGCAATGCTTAATTGCTTTAAAAACCTTTGAGGGCAGGAGAAAGTGTTTAATGCCAGCCATCAGACCAGACAGGCACGTGCATTAATATGCGTATGTTTACGGGTTCATTTGTTTATTTTTCCTTTTGCAAGCCAATTTGTTTCTTCGTCACTTTTTAATTTAATTTCTTCGTTACAAAAAAAAGCACTCCCCGCACGCACTTTCACCTCCTTCCGCTGCCCAGTTTTGCTTCTCCTCCAACTACAGCTGCAATTTCAAGCTGCTTCTTTAACTGTATATTACCTTTTTTTTAGTATTTTTTCTTCTTTTGAGGTCGATGGGTTGACTTGTTGCCCGATAAGCACACGCTTCAGCCGCACACAAACATAAGGTACCCTCTCAGCTCCAAATTCCAGCGTGAATCACACACTAGCACGCGATCATGCAGTTAAGCGGCTGATGGCTTTGTGTTCGTGCGCTTATATCTATGTAGAGTTGAGGCGCAAAAAATTAGGTCAACGCTGTCATTTGGGGAATGCCTTTGTAGCCATGTTTGCTGTGCGAGTTTGCAGGCATATGAACTCATACATAAGTATATTTGTATTTTTTTTTTTTTATTGTTCTTTATAGACATGCATAAATTTCTTTTGATTGTTGGCCAAAAACAGTGACATTTGAACAATCACTCACTGATACTGCCATTATTTGGAATCGGCCAATGCCTGACCAAGGTACAAGAGTCAAGCACTTGGACAAAGCGATCGACAGTATGCGACGCAGATAAGCATGTTAGCAGCGACAAAACTAATAGGGAACAGCGCATGCATATATGTATGTGTTTCACTGCTAATATTGACTTAAGGGCTACAAGCCAAGATTATGCCTTCAACTTGAACAACGCAGGCGATAGCTGACAGTTGGAGTTATCTGAAAAAAAAACAGACACACACACGCATATCTATGTACATAAACATACATATGGGCACATTTATTTGCCTGCGGCACGCGATAATGTCAACGCAACCGCCATTGGTATAAGCGCGGATTTTCGGCGTACTTTTCTTGTCCATTCAGTGACTGTCAATTATCGATTTCCCAATGCGGCTTAACGCATTCTTCATTGGTTATGGCAAATATTAAATGTGAACAAAATTTCGAAACAAGCAAAGCATACAATTTCGAGCTGTAAGCAATATTTAAGCTGGCTTAGCTGCGCGCGTTGCGCTGTCACTTAGCTATTACACCCGCGCCACCTCTTTCACAAATATGCGCGCACGACGGCAGTGGCAGCGGCAGCACATTGCGTTTATTATTGACATTTGACACTTGAATTGTTGACTTTGTAACGCTTGCATTCGATTTTTATTATGTCAGCTTGCTTGGCCTGTGTCTGTTTCTAGATTGCATAAGACACGAAGGTTAACAGTTGGCCCGCTGTGGATCACCCAAACTACAACTATTTAAATGGCAGATTTATTGTATTAAATCAGTGAGTATAACAGATAAATGTTCATACAACTATATGTTCGTTAGTATATATGAGGTGTGAGTACGTGTTTGTGTGTACCAACGCTTGAAAAATAGGTGTGTGCCATGTTAGCGCGCCGGGTTCGTTGCTTAAGTCTTTCGTTATGCTCAATCGCCCTCTTTGGCATACTTTTAGATATGAGTAGACATGTACACTTGCGTATAAGAGATTATTTATTTACCATTTCTAACTTCATTCGTGGAGTTGTTCGCATGCTGCGCACAAATATAAACATTGAATTGATTGGCAAGTGATCTCATGGCAAGGTCATTAAGTTGGCGGTTATGATGAAAGCTATACTCATTTGAAGTTTCAATTTAATAGATTTATCGTTTCAGTCATCATTTGCCAATCGTTTTAATCGTTTACATTACTTAAAGATATGATTTATGTATGTTAATGGATGGCTTTTTTTTTTTT
>NW_023458559.1:55777420-55801941 GCF_013731165.1 Rhagoletis pomonella
CTGCGACGCAGACGCTACTCGCGAGTAGCGTTTTGCCCATCATTGCTTTAATGCATACATACAGGCATACAGATGTATTTATATACATACATACGTGTGTACGCTGTTCGTTGGCAAGTTTGTTCGTTGCATATTTAAGTGCATGCAAGAATGCGTTTAATTTTGCTTTTGCTATTTTACATACTCGGAATTTGTTGCCGTAGGGATTATGTCCTTTCTGATTCATTTTTTTTTTTTTGTAACTATTATGGTTAATATTTTATAGCACCCTCTGCCAGCTTTTCCAAGAGACAGCATTGAAATCTTTTGAGTTCTTATTTTAAATCGCCATATACACAAGTAAAATTTGTACAATTACTTTTCAGCTTTTCAAAAATAAGTTATTTTGCATAGCAAAGCGACTGGCTTAGCAGCCGTAGCTGCACCAATCTCCGCTCTCTTAATTCTTTATTGTCAATCACTGGCTTGTAATGTGCAATTTTATGCTTCTGTAAATTTTCGCGTTCCTGATATTTTGTTTCCTCCTTTCATGAGCAGTGCAGTGTTTTCAATGCACCTCTTCCACGTTCGTATCGACTTACATCAAGATTTTTATTTTTTGCAATTTTTATTTAGTGTTTTTTACATTCTTTTACACCCTTACTACAGGATTGTTGGTCTGCTGGTGCTGCTGTCGCGGAATCTTTCATCATCAATTCTTTCTCAATATTATGAGCTTAAATTATGCCTTAAATTTTGTTTTATTATCGCATGTATGCGGGAATTTATTGGATTTTGCATTTATTACAAGCCTTACAGCGCGATTTCTGCTCTTACGTTTTGCTTCCTTTTCGCACCTCTTCCAAGACGAATGTACTACCGACTATTAACTGTGGCTTATTGCGGCTGCACATTCAATTGTTCAGTTGGTCGGGCCACAGCGATTTATGTTGCACACTTAAGCTGCTCAAATTACAATCATTTAATGTACAAATAAATATATTAAGGTGCACATGTATGTATTTATGCGCATCGCTGAATATTAACGCACATTTTTATGCTTTCGACGAGACAAATTGATGGACATTTCAGCAATTGTGGTCTTTCAGCTCAACATATGTGTTAAAGTTATAAAAAAAAAGTAAAAGTGAAAAAGAGTATTGGCTACTTTATCTTATTTTGGTTTTCATTTATTAGTGGTTGCATTTATTGGATCGCTGATGGGGGGTTGCCGAGGCGGATTCTATCACAAAAATAAAGGAAGAAATAAACTTCGGAAGTACTTGCATGTAATGTCTTTAGAATTTATGACCATAGACAAGAGATGATAGAGCAACACCATACCTCATACCTAATTCTTGCAAAGGTGGGGCAGAAGCACAAAAAATGTTCCATCGTATGTTCCTCTTAAAGGCAGGATGGACAAATGGAGTTTTCATGTACGCCTATCACAGTCAGATATTTGGGTCACTTGAAGTGACCAGTCAACAGTCCAACAAGTTGTTTGCAGTCCCTCAGCTCAGTGAGCACAAAAAACTAGATAGACCTTCTGAGATTGAGTTTTTCCCACCTGCAGCCCCTCGGTGTCTCCCAGTTATTTCGGAGCGAAGTATTCACTCTGTTTGTGAAGGTGGCTCTAATGGCCGAAGTGGGGAGTGCTATAACTGGTTGCAGATCAAGAAATGCTTAGTCTGAGCCAATTTTGGCCAAATGGTCAGATTTATCATTACCAAGTACTCCGAGTAACCTGGTGCCCCGAGTAAAGCAAGCTCGTTATGCTTGCCACCATAAGTTAGACGAAACTTGCATTTGCCGAACTAGTTTGGAATTTGCTAAGGCGGATTCATCGTTCTAGTTCTGAAATTTTTCTCCCATATGGTTGTTGTTATATTTCTGTCTTTTTGTGCGAGAAACGCAACAACAACCACATGCGAGAATAGTTTTGAATTTAAGCGATGAATCCACCTTTAGAGTGCTGACCAATACTTTAAGTGCAGCTTGGCTGTCACTGCGGACACATAAATTCCTTATCTTCCACCTCTTTTCCACAAAGTGGTCCATGGCCTAGAGGATTGCGAATACCTGAGCCTGGAAGGCCGAATTATACTCCTCAAGTGAAAAGAGAAGCTTATCCCTATTAACTTCGATAAATACCCCATATTCTGTATGGTATTAAACCAGCATGCAATCTCAGGTTATATAAAGGTTATAGAATGTCTTAAACAAAGGTAATGGTGGCGTACTATCCTGTGGTATTGAAAAGACACAAGTTCTCAGATCTCTGGCGCCAGCAATTTCCGCCGCATCGCCCCACTCAGTGTTATACCAACATCCATTTCTTTTTAGTCTGCAGGTGGCCTTTAAGGCATCCCTACGTATGAAGACACTAAGTGACGGTAAGTGCAGTCGGGCATCAAGAGCAGCGCTAGGTTATTTAGAGAAAGCTGCCGCACAGCCCACGGCAATAGTTCTTTGAAGGTTAGCAAGAAGACTTGCCACGCTATTGATTGGGAATCTGCTCCACCATACCACTGACGCATAGCAGATTATGGGTCTGATCAAAGAGGTATAAATCCAAAGGATTCTCTTTTTAGACAGACCTCTCGTTTTGCCAAAGACCGGTTTACATTTCCAAAATGCTGGCAATGCTGTGGAGGTACTGTTTTCCACGTGAGATTTCCACGATATTTTTATATCCAGATTTACCCCTAGATACTTCACATCGGGAGAAGTTTGAATTGTTACTGCTTTAAGTGTGAGGGAATGAAACCACGCAACCTTCCCCTTCTATTGAAGAGCACAACACTAGTTTTGGTTGGATTAGCGGCGAGCTCATTAGCATCACATCAAGTGTCAATCATCAATCACACTCAGACTTGGGGATATAGTGTAAAATCAGGTTAATCCGCTGTATAGTTTCCAATATATAGCAATTTGAAAAAGCAAAAGATACCCGGGTATGTTTCTATTGACATAAAGGTTAAAGCGGAAGCAGGCATTCGAATTCCGTGGTAATTTGGAATTAAACTGACCACTTCAGCTCCTTTTTCTGCAACACTTGCCTTATCTCTTTAAAATGCAACTCACTTTCTAAAACTTCCAAACCAATTTCACAGTTCATTAACAATAGTTTAGTACATAAATGCTTCTAATAAATTATAAGTACGCCATTATATTTACTCGAATAAATTTAAATGAAATCTTTGTGGTTGCTCTAATCTATTCCTAAGTAATTTAATAGACCCATTAACTTTGACTCTATTTTAATGCTTCTGCTAGTTATTTGCCTTAACTAACACAAGATTACGAATGCATAATTCCTTGTACATATTTAGTCTCATTTGCCGCACAATGTTGATCAAGCGATTGTTAAGTAGGAATTTAATAAACCATTTTCACGCTGTTTGCCATTTTACTAGCCATAAAATGCGCTCCAAAGTTATAGCGTAAATCCACTCGAAGAATATGGTTTAATGTGTCGCGCCGCCCCCTCTTACATACACACACAAACAAAAGCATCAGAAAAAGGTCGTCTAACCAAAGAAGAGCAACGAGTACGAGAACGCGTTCACCGCAGTTGGGTGCACGTCGGCGTTGGCTAGCTAGTTGCAGTGAATTTCTTTTAATGTGCGCAAAAACATGAGATTCTAACAAGCAAAATTAAAAAATAACAATAAGCTGATGGACATATAAAAATAATATTGCATTAATAACAATAATTGCATGTAATTATGGGCATTAAATAAAATGTGAAAGAAAACCGAAACGGTCGCAGTAAATGCGACTTGGCTGTATTGCACTAGCTGGGCTCTTAGGCTCTACTGTCGACTAGAGTTGGATTTTTTTGTTCACTTGAAAGATTAGTTCACTTCTAGTTCGTTCATCTTATTGAACTATATTTCACCTAATTAAACTACTTCGGTAGTAGAAGCTGGGTTACTGAACAACAATAATGTAAGTTTTATAAATAAATAAAGATTTCTTTTTCTAAATTTCGATCACCCTCTGCAATAATAAAACTGTCGCTTTCAAATTTCCAATGAGAACCACCAACAATGCTTATGGAAATTGGGTAGTGCCTGCATTTCATCTTAATCTACAGACCTAAACACTTTTCTTCAGTTTTGCCTTCGAAATGCGAAAAAGTTACTCTTCGCTTTGACATCCTAAAACGAAAGTCTTTTGTTAAACAGCAAATCCTAAAACCTCAACTCAAATGTGTACTTTTTTGCACAAATTGCACTAAACGATGTAAAACATTGGAAATTCTATGTAATAAAATAACTTTTTAGCTCGAATTCCGATCAGTTGTTTCTTTATGCCCTTACAGCGCAAAACGAGATGCCATATGTGTTAAAATTTCATTTCCATATTTATTGGCTTATCGCCACAGAAAATTTTAGTTCACTTTAATGAACGAACTAATCAACTAGTTCAATAAAAAGAGCTTGCTCTTTCGCTCTTTAGTTCAAAACCTCCCCAAGCCAACTGTCTACTGACTGCCGACGGCAAATATTGAACGGCGTACGCGACAAACGCAAAACGGTTGAACGGCTGGACGGCTGAATGGCTGCCTGGCTGCAGTCCCTGGAGATTCCGGGGCGAGTAAATTCTCGACTTGCCTTAGATATAAAAATGCAATGAAGACGGCGAAAATGCCAGGAGAAGCAGCAATGTGTATAGTGGATGTACATAGCATAGAGTGAATACAGTAAAAGTAAAATAAAAATCTTTATTCCCCCTGGGGGGAACAAAGTAGATGCAGCAGCAGAATGGGATGCTCAAACTTTTTTCTATAGACATTTTTCATTCATTTTTAGTTGTCGCTGAAGCGTGTTTTCCTCTTCTCTCGAGTTAATGCGTTTCGAACACTTAACGCTATATTATAGTACCTAGCAATTAATATTAGGGGTCTTTATTACAGCAACAGGAGGGACGTCAACAATTTTTATAATTTTTGTCTGTCTGTATGTTTATACGCGGATCACTCGAAAACAAATACATGGAATCGAATGCGTTTTTCACCGGTTTATTGCCTGAGGTCTAACTTAAAATATAACAGGAAAAAATTAGTGAGTTGCCACCTGTTTGAGAATTGCAGTTTAGGTTAATTGATAATATAGAATTAATTTTCCAACATGGCTGTCAAAAGAAAGAGATTTAAGAAATCTTAAAGCCGAAACATTTACTTATTGAAGGTTGCCACCTGTTTGAAATTGTTGAATTTAATTTAATTATTAAGACAAATTAAATACTGAAATATCGGAACTAAAGAGGTTTAGGAAATTATGCAGCCGAAAATATTTTTGAGGAGGGTTGCCACCTGTTTGAAAAAGTTAATTCATTTAAACTAATAAAATACATAAAGAGGTTCACTACTACAGAGGTATAAGAAAGTTTTCTATCTAACATAATTTTGAAGCGGATTGCCACCTATTGAAAATTTTAATTCAGTTGAATTGATAAGATAACGTTAATATTGAATTAGTACACATTTGAAAAAGTGCGCGATATGTAGGCTCGAGTTATATGATTATAAATTAAATTTCCTGGAGAAAGCCGATATTCTACCTTATTTCTAAATAGCTTCGAAAATATATTAACTAACACCCAAATTTATAAACAAAAAGAATGAATGAGAATGAAAAGAAGAATGCTCCATAAATCGAAAATTTGTTTGAAAATCTCCCTTCATAAAGCCCGTTAAATATTTTTTTTTTTTATGAATGAGGCGATAAGAGTTTTGGGAGGGAGCAACAACACAAAAATACTTCAAAGGCGTAGTGAAGCACGACGGGTGTTTACTAGTTTTTTATAGATCGCCAATAGTTTTTTCTCTGTAAATGCATGTCGATATCTGTTCGTATCTATTCGTCTACCATCCTCAAACTCCTATCTGTATCTACATACATATGTCTCACATGCTGCTTACATTTTTATCATTCCAATGGAGAAAAGTTTCTGAACCACTGGCGCGCACTGCGCTGCACCACATGGCTCTGGGGTGAAATGCTGCATTACTGCGTTGAGTGGCATAAAATGCACTGCAATGAATTGCCGGCCAGTTTTGTTGGTACAGCTGCACCCATCGCTTCTGTTGTTGGTTGCGTTGGCTATTGCCTGTTGGTGACTGCTGCTGCCGTTCCTGATGTTGCTGCTGCTGCTGTTGCGTTGCTATTGCATTTTGGCCTTTTGTGCGCAGGAGCAGCGAAATCAAAACAACAGCAACAGGAACAAACTAAGGGAAGGTGAAGGCAACTTGTCGCAGCAGCCAACAACAATGCACAACAATGACGATGTGCTTTAGAGTGGCGCTGCCTGGCCTTTCTGCCGTTAACGTTGTTGCTGCTTATTCATTGTTATTGACGTAGTAGTAGTAACTCGCTTTGGCCATTGAACTGTCGTCGCCGCAGCCGCCATCGCCGCCGTTGCCGCTTTTATTGTGACTTAGTTGCCAGACATGCCGTTGCTGATGCTGCTAGAGTTTCCAGCAGATATTTGTTGCTGTTACATTTGTTGCTGGCACATTGTGGCTGCAAAATTATATTGCTTTTGCTTTCGAATCTTTGCGAGCAGCGCAGTTGCGCTTCGCTTGCATTTTTTCTTTCTTTCCTAGCAGACGGCTCCTTGTACTCTTTTTTTGTATTTGTTATTCCTCTGTTGCATTTGTGTTGTCGCTGTTTTCATTGTCGATGAAAATTGTTATTAAAAAAATTGATAAGTGCACAGGAGCAGTAGCCAAAGCAAAGTCACCGTCGACAGCCTTCTCAAAAGCATTAGTTGTCGTATATCGTTTGCGCGTTTTTTGACTTTTTCGTTTGCAATTTAAGTTGTCGCTGGCCTCGGATATATGTACATTTTTGTGTATGTAAGCAGCATGTAGTAGGAATTTACTCAAGTGTTGGATTGGAATGTGCGCGTGCGCATGCGCAAATGTTGTGCCATTACAGGGATCTTCGTCTTATCGTTTTTCTCGTTTTTTTTTTTTGGCGTTTTTGCAAGAAGTTGTTTTGTATTCTATGGCAGTGTACTTTAGCAACGTATACATAGATCATTGTATAATTTGTGTATGTAAATACATATGTATTTGTGAACCTATGTTACTAAGTAGTAATAGCTTATTAGCTAATGGTACTTATGGCTGAGGGCGTATTAATGGTATGTAGTTGCATGTCTATGTATGTAATTAGTTGTGTACTTACATCTTAATAATTCCTTTAGGGATAAAATAAGTTATATGAAATAAATATGTACATACATATGTACATATGTATATGTAAATAAATTTCACAAAAACCCCACTGGGAAAATAGTTAAGCACCTTACGAGGTAAGCCGTGTTGTATTTTAGTTTTTAGCACCAAAATTTTCATCATTACCATTGTCATCTACTAGTAAAGCACAAAATGAATACCTCCGACGACCCACTACGTTGTCAGTTGCAAAAGAACGTACGTATGGCAGCTTGGCTTTCTGAAAAGATAGCTAGAAAGGCATCCTTCAAACCCTTTTCAAGATTTCATCCTGAAACACCGTCGACCATTTGCATGTTTGGTGCTCTCTCCTACATCCTTGAACCGTCTGTGTACAGTTTACGTACCTGATATCAAGTGCAGTGCCCAATTTTCGCCATCGGGGATTGTCTCTTGGAACTTTCTGCCAAAGCAGACCTCTTTAGTCATGTAATCAGAGAGTCCGCATGTTCCCAACCCTGGTGTCTTTCCAATGGTGAATCCACTCAATCATCATCAGCCTTGAGCTCATCCCCATGTTCTACCAAAAGGTCTTCGTCAGGCCCACATAGCCCGTGAGAGTTAAGAAACCGTTCTCTCAAGATGGGAGCTCCAATTACGTCTCTTATCTAGCGTAATCCCCGAATATTTGACCGAATCGGCGCATTCAAGCACTGTACCTTAAAGAGTGACCGAATCAAGGTTTAGCTTATACCTTGTTGTAAACGGTACAAGAACAGCCTTCCGTTAAGTTATGCTGAGGCCCTCACTCGCACACCAGTTTGAGACCACGCGAAGAGCTGTAACCTCCGAGACCGTCATCTGAGTACCCCTCAACATCGTAACCACACTCATGTAGTCTGATTAAGAGGTCGGCTCCCACAAGTGACCAAAAAAAGGGATAAAGGACCCCTACCTGGGGGCAGCCTCTCACCAGTCTCATCTTCACTTGAGTATTGCCCAAGGACGATATAATTTCGATGTCCAAGAAGGTAGACAGAGCGATCTCCTTGATCCTATTAACCAGATATAGTGTAAGGGAGTGGAAGTGCTAAGTTTCTCCCTAATATAGAGGACTAACAGTGTCTCTAAAGTAACTAAACGATTGTGAAAATTAATTCATAGTTAAACTCTTGTTTGCGGTTAAATCTACACTGATGAACTCGGTTTTAAGTGCTGGAAATATTGAGACCTAATCAGGTATTAAGAAATCAGCGGAATAAATTGTATAATTATTTTTTATGTAATTTTAGGCGTTTAGTGTAATTATAGCCGAGTCCGAATGACTCCTGTTTCCATGAAATTAATACTTCAAAACACTCCGCTATGAAATAATTGATTTTCTCCGTGCTTCTTCTGACTTCTTACGCCACATTTCGGTGGAATTATTGAACGAACAGTGTCTATTAGGTATTGTATTTTCGCCACCTTTACATTATAATCCTACAGAAGGAGTCCCAAGCTCGTTCTCTGATATCTTATAGCTCATCAAATTGGCGTCGGTCGACAAAAAAAAAATGATTTAAGGCACATCACACAGCTGTAGACTAAAACCGCTCTATCTCAAACGTTGCAACCATCGCATTTACCGACGCCTTATTACATGTCTCGCACCAAGTTGCACACACATTCATTCGAATTTGAAATATGATCTAGAACAGTCTACATAGTATACCCATGCACTCGTTAAAGCACAAATGGTTGCAATTGTTGCATTATGCCTACGAGCGCGTGTCGCTCCTGAATTCCAACTCATCTTTTGTTGCAACATAGTTGCTAATTCCGTAATAACTTGTGACGTGTATCTATTAGACGCTTAGCAACATAAAAGAACGAAGCGTAAAACAGATGAAAAAAGTAAAGCAGAGAAAGGAGAGAGGGTGAAGACGGCAATTTATGAAAGTAAAATACGTAGCACTCAAATATTGAGAAAAGGTTAGGCTGGGGAAGATGAGAATGTGGCCTTGGTGGAAGATGCCGTGACTGAAAATATTTATGTTATGGAACTTTCAAAGCAACGACGATTTATCCATTTGTAAGAGCTGATTGTTATTGTAACAGCATACAAATTGCTCAAAGGTTTCGGATACTGATGCTGGAGTGACAGCCCTTGGCCATATATAAATCTGGGTTGTTCCGATTGCGTAGACTGCACAGTAGTGGGAAAAAAGCACCGATTTTGATTTGTGTTGGTGTTTATTTTATTATTATCGTTGTATTTACTGTTATCGGCATTTCTTATCGAGATTATAATCGGTATATGTAGCTACTGCTTTCATCATTGCCTTAGTTACCTATGTAGCTATAATAATAAGAACAGTGCACACTCGGTAATGTGAACCGTTTAATTAAACCCAAGCGGGTTCAAATTTGTTAAATACACATTTATTACGGTCTCAGTTGTTAAATACTTTACAGATACTGGATATTTTTAACCGGCTTCATAAAAACGAGGAAGGTTATCAATTCGTCGGAATAGTTTTTTTTTTTTATGTATGTTACCGCATAACTTTGGACCACGTTAACTGATTTCTATAATTTCCCATGGTGGTCCCATACGAATTTGGTTTAAATCCGATCATTGGATCATGAATAGATTAACAATAATCTTAAATTTTTATATGCGAATTGAAGTCGGTTTTGTTTTTGGCTTAAAAAATACTTGTCAACGTCGCGTTTCACTACTCAAATTGAACCAAATCCGTACTGAATCTTAATCACCAACAACTTCGCAGAAATTACTTATTTTTAATACCACATAAATGTTTTCAAATTTCTATTTCTCAGTTCACTCCAATTAGTATCCCACTTCTGACAATTTCTTCAAAAAGCACTTCAAATTATCTACCGAATACTAGCACTTAAATTTCAGGAAGCGATTAAAAATTTAATTATCATTAAAGAGCCCACCTGCCTATCGAAATTGCCGGTTAGTGACACTTCAGTTGGTCATTAAAATTGAGAGACGACCAATATCAAGTCCAGTTCACGGTAAGGCGGCGGTTATCGCGGCAACAGCGCATCGATTGAGAATTCCGAAAATGTAGCCATCATTTGTCACAAATTGTTGAGGTAAGCATTCTACACAATTGTCAGCCGAATGACAGTTTGGAATTTCAAGAGAAAATTAAAGAAAAAATGCAGCCCGAAATAACAATAATCACATTATTGCACCTAATAAAGTTGAAATGCATAGGCATTTGACATATACACACAGAAACAAACACACTCACCACATACATACACATAGTGTCTGCATTGAGGTCTCCACCACAACACTGGCCGGCCGGCCACACCAAATTGATGCTTATCTGATTGCTTCCTCAACCTTAACATGCACTCCAAATTTACTGTTGTAGTTATTTTTTCTATCTTCTCGTCTTTGTTATTATAATAAAAGTTGTTTGTGTTTTTCTTTTTAAAACTGCTAAGCATTTCTCTACTCTGCCACATGACCAACAACATGGCATATTGAGGCATCGAACAATAGGCACGACTTGATTGATTTCGAGTCATTTGTTCTTTCGGTAAAATGCGGTTTTCGGTATCTCAGCACACGTACGCGCACATGCATTCAAAGATGTGTGTGTGTGTGTATGAATGGCCTACAAGCTTCTGCCTAAGGTCGCTGTTCCCGCCTTGCTTTCGACTGCCTTGCTACCTATTTACCCGCGGACGAGGAGTGAAGCTGTTGGCTGGTTGGAGAAGGTATAGGAAAGGTCTCGTCACCACTGCTGTGAGCCAACTGTTTGTTGCCCTATCGTTTTTATATACTTCCTTATACAGGCAGTTATCTTACTTGTCTTCAGCAATCGATCTCTTCTATTCCAATCTTTTATTCGAAATTATTTTTTTTTGTTTTTTATTTTTTCGTTGTCGTGCGTGATTTTCTTGCGGTTAGCGGCGTTGAGATAGAACCGAAAATTAGTTGCTCTTTTTATACGTATGTATGTATTCTGAATCTTATGAGGAAAAAGTGTTTATTGAAAAAATGCAGTAAATGAAATTACACGCTTGTCACAACAACGCAATACACACGTACACATCTTGTTTTTGTTATCGAAAGACTTTTTGTATGCTGCTGCTGTTGTTGTAGTTCTTTGTTGCTGGTTGTTAAACACCTTTTCGTTGTTTGTAAGTATGAAAATTGTAAGAACGCAAAGCTAGTGCCAATGTATGTAGATACATATATAGGTGTACTAATCTAAATTATTCTAAATGCGTCAATGGAATCTATCTCATCTTTGGAAGGCTTGCCGGAGGCAATGAACCGTGGAAGTCTTTTCAACAATCTGTTTATTCAGTTTTCTTGTTGTGCTTTTTGAGTTATTGTTGAAAACTATTGATAATTAATTTTTCATATTCATAAATAGCTAAATGGTACTATTTGAATGGTCGCAGAGTATGCGTTCTTTTTTTTCTTTGAAAATTCTACACAAACGTAATAACTTTGTGTTCTTTTTCAATTTCTTAGTCAACAGCTAGGTGACAGATAATAAGATCAACGAAAATAAGGTCAATTGACTTTATTTCCCACCCTGGTGCGTAATAAAGTCAATTGACATTTTTACCTTTTCAAAAGCGAAATAAAATCCATTGATATTATTGCTCTTTCGTCGGCCGCTGTGGTTTAGTGGTAAGCAGTGCGCGCTTTCACTCATCAGCACCTGGGTTCAAGCCCTGGTCAAAGCAACATCGTAAAAGATATAGAAAAAGGTTTTTTCTTAACAGCGGTCGTCCCTCGGCAGGCAATGCCAAACTTTCGAGTGTATTTCGGCCATGAAAAACAGCTTCCCATAAAAATATAATAGCCGTTCGGAGTCGGCGTAAAACTGTAGGTACCTCCCCTTTGTGTGACAACATTAAGGCGCACACCACAAATCGGTGGAGAAGCTCGGCCAAACACTGACATATGTGTAAGCGCCAATCTATTATATTATTATTGCTCTTTCAAACATTAAATTTGCTTAGCTCCGCGACGGCCCGCGACCGACGCGCCCCATCACGTCACGCTACGTCGCGAATATACTTTTCAGATGGCTAAATCAAGGACACGTTTAAGTATAAAGACCGCAACATTATGTAAGCGCACCTTTGTCTGACGCCCTCATACACTCTTAATGCGATCTTGCAGTCACCTCCGATTGACGAAATTGCGCGGGGCGGTCTTTATTACAGCAATAAGACTCACAGATACTAAAATATCAAGACGAATTGTAAATGTATACTAGACTTGCTTAGTCAATGTACGGCAAAACTTTTCATCCTGTGGGACAGCGAGGAATCTTGGCCCTCCTGTAACTGAAAACGCTCATCTGTGCAGAAATAGGACCATCGGTAAAACGCATGACATCGAAAGGGATTAGTATTCCATATGGTATCACAGCGCTACTATTCTTAACCTATGTGTAAGGAGGATTATTCTCGTTGGACGTTTCAATTTCAACTAAAACCAAAAGTGTTTACTTTACAGACCGCTTTTGCCTTTAACGCTATTTTTGTAGTGGCCAACGCAAAATATCTTATTAGGCGCCGCGCAGCGGGCGGGCATTGGCTAGTCTACATATAATCTGTAAATAAATAATCACAACATTTTTTCCACCAGAAAAATTTCGTTTTCAACTGTTTCTAAAGTTAATTTAACTAATTCACACATTTGGTTTTGTCATCAAATTCAGAAGATAATAGACCCATGTAGGTACGCTAAAGCAATAAGTGCCAAAGATTGTTTCCGTACTAAGCTTGGCTGAGCGCGGTTTACTTGTCATTAACGGCAAAATGAACTAGCGCGATTAACTGGTAGCTGCTTGAAGAAAGTGGAGAAGAAAGTGATTGTGTGTTATGCTAATTTGATGGCTAACGCAAAGCGATTAATGATTGTTTGTCTTCACTGTTTTACTTTAAATTACTAGATTTTGTTGTTTTGGAAAAATAAATCACTAATCGATGAAACACATTTTAGCCCTGAGGGCGGAACAGTGGCGGATTGGCAGTGAATGATGGTATTTTAAAACAAAAACGAATTTGATTTAATTATTTAATTTAAACAAGCTTATTTACATCGAATATAACCCCCTATTGTTATTAAAAATAAATATTTCTATGTTTATACCAAACTTGCGTACGTCAGATGGCGCATAACTCGAGAATGCATGGTCCACTTTCAGCTTTTTTTTTGTTGTATTTGTTTGCCAGTTGATGGACATGAAGAAGCTATTTGTTTGCGGAAAATATGCAATATTTATTAAACAAAAAAACGGCAAATAAAAAAATTTGGAGCTAACGTTTCTTTCGCGGTTATGGCTCGATTGTTTCGAATTCTTTGATGTCGCACTTTTTATGTTCTGGGGAAAATATTCAACACTGGCTTGCACAGCCGCAGTTAGCGATTGGTGCCGGACGAACTCAGAGCACGCAGCTACTGAACGACTGAGATAGGGAACGTGATCTACATCGTCAAATGAGAAGTGGCGTAAGGGGGCTTTCGCACGAGGCGATTTTTCAGGCAACTTTTGCGTTCAACTCCCGCCGGGTTGCACGAAAAAAAATTTGAATGACTAAAAATATCAAAATATAAAAAAATATTAAAATATTCGCCATAAAAAGGCGTTTGTATTGTTCAACTTTGCATTCTACTTTCAGCTAATCGCTTGCAATAAAGTTGGTCGCCAGCCAACATTCGCCTCGTGCGTACACCTTTTAAGTGTGCAATTACATCGCGCCATTGACTAAACCGAGCTGTCGTGTGACGATTGGGCCTATGGATGCGGTTTGGCAATGTTATATTGCGTCAAAATCTCATTCGGAGACACCAGGATTGTGTCGTGGAGACAATACCTAAATACCTTCGTTGGCTCATTGAACGCTTTACTTTACAGCGACTTGGCAGAATCAAGAGGTCTCCACGAATATCGACAAATACATTTCGGCATTTAAGGGAATTTCGTCTCTTAACATTGAATTTCTGTAGTCCAACGATTCTCACCCATTTTGTCTTGTTGGCGCCAGCGAATGCAGAACAAACATTTCTTCAAATTTAAAAAGTAAAAATTTCACTACTAACAATTTAAAAATGTTCTTAAAACTTGCAAAGAAATTTGGAAAAGAAATATCACTGTTTTTGTTTTTAGGAGTAGGGTGGGAGTGTCATTGATAAAATTAGAGCGAGAGAAAGTTTTTCTTACAAAACCTTTCATTATTGAATCATGGAATATACTTAAATTCAAAATCACCCTATCTCAAAAAACTTTTCAAGAACGCCTTACTTCAGAATTTGATTGAAAACGCCCCATTTCAGAATTTTATTGAAAACCACCCTATCTCATAATTTGGTCGAATAATGCCTTGTGTCAGAATTCGGTTCAAAAACGCCCTATCTCAAATGAAAATACATTGAAAATAAGCTGAGATAGGGCGTCTTTAAATCAGCAGCTGAGATAGGTCGTTCTTCAACAAAATTCTGAGATAGGGCGTTTTTAAATCAAATTCTGAAGTAGGGTGTTCTTGAAAAGTTTTCTGAGATAGGGCGTAAATGAAAAATTTTCTGAGATAGGGCGTTTTCGAACTTGCTGCCGAGGTAAGGTCGATCTTCCGCTCAGTCATCGATATGTGAAATGAAAATTGCACAGATAGACGACAGTACTGGTGTGTACTGCGTACTACAATTCCGTAGGATCCAGGTTCGATCCTAGATTTGAGCGATTGCTTATAATTTTTTACGTTTGTTTTAAATTTTTTATTTATATATTTTACTTTATTTTTTTCTTATGTTTAGTATTATTTCATATTATTTATTTAATTATTAGAAAATGAAAATTTTTGGTGTTTAATTTTGTTGAAAAGTCTGCAAACTATAACACCGTGCGACAGTAAATTTTGGACACTTCAAAATGCACATATTCGCGAAAGTATGGTCAAATTATAGTAAAACTGCGTACTTAGTTTTTCCCTCTGACGTCAAGATTTTTTAAAGGACTTTGGAATTTATAAAATATAGTTATTTCAAAAAATTACTTAAACAATTCAGTGCAATGCAAAATAAAAATAAAGGTATCAAATATAAGAAAAAATTCTGTAGAATAATTTTTTTTTGGTGCATAAAGGTGAATGGGCATGGCAAATGTTCTTTAAAAATGTTGTACTCACGTTTTTTTACGCTTTCTTCTGCAAATTTTTTGTGTTAAGAAATGCTTTCCAGCAGAATGCAGTAAAAATGCCGTTCGTTGTGAAACATAACTAATAATTTGCAAATAGCATAAATTTAACACCACAGAATTCACAGTTAAACTAAACTTCCGGCATGGAACAAGAAATATAAGGAAACTGTCAAATAATTGACAGCTCGGCGTCATCTAGCGGTCACTAGAAAAGAGTGCACATAAATCTTTTTCGGCGCCACCCTGTTTTATTACGAAATAACGTGAAAGGTCAGATTCTTCAATGAAATGAATAAGATGAATTCAAAGGCATGCAAAGGCCTCATCTTATTTTCTTTATTTTATTGCAACACAGTTTTTCGCACTACGCTGATTGCTGATTGGATCGAACGCTTATTTTGTTTATCTACGAATTGTCAAATGCATTTGCAATTATCACCCTATACTTCCGGTAGTGCATTCCAGTGACGTCCGGTAGTGCATTCCAGTTTCCAGTGAAGTTTTGTGATCTATCCCTGTTCTGACATTCATTGTTTGTTGGATTTGCACAGTTTTTCTTATTCTTCTTCGATTCCTTCATTACCCAGTACGGTTGTAAAAAAAAAATTTTATTCCATATCAAAACACAAAGGCAAGGAAAAGAAATCTAATCACTCACTGCTACCCCGATACTAAAACATCCAGCAAATTTTAACTTTTCATCGATCTCGCAATTTAGTTGATAAAGTTATTCGAACGCGTACAGAAGTGTAAAAGTGAATCCAATATTCGAACAAATAAAACACGGAAGCACGGTGATTTTTCTTTTGCCACAACTGAGTGCAAAAGAAAAAGTCCCAAACCCCACCATATAGACAACACTTTTGCAGTGTATTGAGATGCAAAGTTACGGTGGAGCACCAGCGTCAGCTGCTCCCCAACAACTACCTTATAAAGAACAACAGCCCCAAAGAAATCTCTATGACGCAACGCTGCGTAATAGCAGCGAAGGCCAGCAGCACGCAGGCGGAGTGATTCGGGGTAGCAGCAACAGCAGCGGTGAAAATTCGCGTTGCGAAAGTGATGATGAATATAATAGAAACCAGCCAAGGTCAGCGGCGACAGCGCCATTGACCGCCGCTACAGCTGGTGGTGCTGTTGGTATAGAGGCGGCCAATAAGGGGCCTAACGTTTTCGCGCCTCATAGAGCACATAACACTGGTGGCGTTGAAGCCAGTGAATTGCCCTCAAGTTCCAATAACATGGAAGGTTCTTCGCCTATGGCCTCTTACAACGAGGAAAGGATGCGTCGTAAATTGCAATTTTTCTTTATGAATCCGATTGAAAAGTGGCAAGCGCGCCGTAAATTTCCATACAAATTTGTTGTGCAGGTGAGTCAAACAAACAGCTTCGCTTAAATTAATTTTTAATTTAATTAAAAGCCCACGGGTTGTGTAATATATATGTATGTAGTTTGTGACTGGGCTTTGCTGCGAAACAAATTGTTTAAAAAAACCTAGTAACAAAGACATATCGAGGGCTTATATTCAATACCCTCTATCTTCAATTTAAAAAACACAACACTGATGGTAATTCTGACTGCAATTTAATAGTAAATTTATACTGTGAGTAAATTATTCTGTCAAGCGTTATACAAGGCCAGCATTAACATCACCGATGACAGTTAAGTTTTAGGTGGATTTTTATATCAGAATCTCATTTTTGTGAAAAATGCATATAGGCGGTTTTGAATATAAGCCCTCGATATGTATCTAATGTGGTCAGCAGTATATAAAAGTTACTTCAAAATAACTATTAATTAGTACAAGATCTGGTATATTTAACACAATATCTTTTATAAAAGATAAAACTATACTTAAACTACCACCATAATGAATTGAAAAAAAACTCCCCCCAATAAAGCTCAATCAAACCTTCACAATGTACAATCAGCTTTATTATTAGGCAATTTAGTTGCTTCTAAATGTATTTATAAGTACCACACAATGCCCGGTTTAATCAACTTTCCTTGGTTACTCAGTAACTCTTGTCATTAGCATTTAAAAATTCATATGCGCATATGAGTCTAAATGTAATGACAGTCTAATTTTATTAATGTGAACGTGTTTGGTATTTTTGTAAAGACAATTTATCCACTAAAAAGAATTAAACCGAAATTTCCATAAACAATGAATTATATGCCGCCAGGAAGCCACTAAAGTCGAAAAGTTTTATACTCAGAATTTTAATAAGAGCATAGCCATGCGTAAGCTCTTCACAGAAAAAAATGTCAAAAATATATTTTTTGAAATAAAGTGTTGGTTTGACGTTTCTTGTTTCCATATAGATAGTAGAGAATTACAGATATTAAAATTTTGGAATAAAATTAAACACAGGGTGTCCCTGCGGTATTCCATGAAAAAAAAAAACAATTTTTTAAACAAAATTTCAAAATAAATTTTAATGGGATGAATAAAAAATATATGTAAATATAGGTTAATTTGTATTATTTTATTAAATAATACGGGCTTTTAGCTTTCAAAAGAAGAAATAAAACCTGCTCATTTTTTGCACTTTCTGAAGTATGTAATGCGTTTTTCGCTAATGCATAAAATAATTTTTTAATTTTTTGTCAGTGCCTTGAGATCTGCACGATTCGTTCCATTTTCAAAAATGAAGTGTCAGATTAAAAAGGTTGACCTGTAGACAATAAAAGGTTTATTCTTTTTTAAAGATTTGCCATCTGTTAAAAAATTAGAGTAATAAAAAACTAGGTTAAAATTTTTTTTTTTATGTGTTAAGTGAATTATTAAGAGATGGGCATCAATCGAAGTGTGTATTAACTATATGTAGAAAGCTGCCACCTGTTTAAAAAATCAAATTCCACTTTAACTAAAGTAATTTTGTAAGTGAAATAGATAGGTATCACCATAAGGAAGTCAGACGAAAGAGGTTTAAGAAGGTTTTAAATTAAAAATATTACGAAACGGGTTGCCACCTATTTGTAAAGTCGAACTTAGTTAAAATAAAATAATAATTACGTCATACCATAGGATTACGCCATCGTATTTGTTATTTTATTACAAATACATACATTGTAAATCAGTGATTTGTTCTGATTACATTCCTTTGAAATTACTGGACTCTTAAATTAACTCAGGAATGTTTGTACTCTTCACTTATTTCTTACCAAATATGTCAAATTTTTCATTTGTCTGATACTCATATTGATATACATATTTCATTTACCTTATTCCCTCAATTAAGTTAATTCGATTTTTTAAACATGTGGCAACCCTTCTACGTATCGTTTAGAAGTAAAGTATTGTCAAAACTAGTTCAATTGATACCCATATTCTAATATCTAATTCATTTAACTTATTAAATAATTTTAATAAAAGTGGTAACAGGTGGCAACCCTTTTCAAAAAAAAAAACTTTATTACACATCTACAGGCCAAGCCCTGTCATTTGACACCTCAATTTTGAAAATAGAACGAACTATATGTACATACCTATATAAAAGCCACAAGAACCCAAACTTTCAACTTCAAACTGCATTTACAGTGAAAGTATGAAAGTTATCCAAAAACAAATAGCATTTTTAATTTGGCGCAGTCCATAATTCTATTTTTGCCCACATATTATATGGAAGGGAAGCACTGTGCGACAGTCGGGTCTACGTACATATGTATGTATGCCAGATTCATATCTGGCCAAGGGCTGTTACTCCAGCATCAATTCCCAAAAATTCGCAGGGAATTTGTATCCGGTTACAACAACAATTATCCTAAAAGCAGCCGGCAGGTATATCCCAACGATTAGTATGACGTAAATCCAAACACTTGTATATTCATGCCTATATATGTATGTGCATGCCTAAGATATAAATAAATATGTATAATCGCACACCACCTGCTGAATTTGCAGCGTACATGCAATATGTACTATGTAAAGCGCTATTCGGCAAATGAAACGCAAAATAATCCTTATTATTTCCTCCCACATTTAATAATGAATGTGCATACGTACGAAGATTTCAGGAATGTTGCGAATATTTGCATCATTTTACACATTCGCATTCGCATCAAATGATACGAATGCTTTCCGAATACGAATGTGTACATGAGCAAAGAGTCCACTCTAATATTGTTGAAATGGCTCTAAGTCTGTCTAACCACGGTGCGGACAAATAACAACATTGATGTGCCTTCAACAAGTACTGCTAAAAGTCGTATAAGCAACCTAGAAATAATTTTAGACTCGTGCAGCGAAAGCGAAGGCTCGGATATGGAATCTGGAGACATTAAAAATTGTGAATTTAAAGCTCAATTGAAGGCCCATCTTAAAGAAAAACGAGCTCATTCCGACGAAAATCTTCTCGATTGGTGGAAAACTAAACTAAAATACGACAAATTAACAAAAATGTTAAGTAATAAAAACGATGACTTAAGTTGATTACAGCTTTTTTCAATGTTATTCGTATACATTCGAAACATCCCTAGTACACATGTAAGTAGTGGTGCTACTACGTATGTGCGTACACATGTAAGTATTGATGTATGATCATATAAGAAGCATCTCTCCAACCGTTAAAGAGGTAATATGCATTGTATTGCGCTGCTCTTTTCACAAGCAATCATTAAAAATGAACGAGGCAGCTGTGTTTGCTCGGTCTTGAAATGAACAAAAGCAAATATATCTCATCAGTCCCTTATTTATACAAATGTAACCAGTATTGTAGCCGCTACAACAGCAACAACAACAACAGAGAAAATAAAACAAAATAGATATTTTATATATATGTAAATACTTCACTGGTATGCATTTAGTTAGGTTTAATATTCAAAAATCGCATACAACTGGTTTTTCGCTCCGATTTTAGGGTTTATTGACTTGAAATAATTTTTTTATACAGTATTATTAAACGTGTTTTGTTACGTTTTCTAAAGTAACAATTTCTGAGCTTTCCACCAGGTCTGTTTCATGTGCTGAAAATAAGTAAAGTCTCTTCTTTTAGCTTCGTCGTCATTATTCAGTTATACATTGCAAATGTAGCCATCAATTGTTGCTCGATTGTACGTCTTGTAAATTAATACATATCGTTACCTTAATATAGAAACGCCCCAACTCATATAGTCGCTGAAATGCAAAAAAGCCGTAACTGATTAAAATTTTATTATTGCTTAAATTGATGTGGGGACTTCTAATTCGATGAAATACATCAATAAAACAGGAATTTTGGTTTTTTACTTAGTTACGGCTGTTTGTATTTCAGCGACGATGTGAGATAGGACCTTTATATATTAAGGTTACAATATGTACATATGTATTGTATGTATTTATGTATGTACATTTGTTGTAATATATGCCATTTCGATATGATAACACAACTCGAGTTCAATGCAGCATTTTTTCCTCAATATGCATATCAGCAACATATTTACGAATTACTAAATAAAAGTACTGCGAACATGTCTGCCTGTCTTGCGTTTAAAATACATACCTTCACACATATATTTATGTAAATGATGATACAAGTAAAGCTTGCAAAGTTTAAAGGTGTGCAAATTCACATATTCACTTACATACATACAGTGTAATCCATTTATAATGGACTCGCTTAGGTTGGAAACTGTTATTATGTACATATTTATGTATGTATTTGTCAAGTCCCACTTCAAATATATAAAAAAAAAATAGTCCGCCTATAATGAACAAAAATATCGTTTTTTGTCCATTATAACCGGGGCTGTCAAGGCCAAAATAAAAAAACAGCTCTGCCATAAACAAAGTTCGGTAATTCCCCGAATTCAATAACGGGAGGCAACCGTCTCTGCAACAGAAAATGTCTATATACTTAAACAAAGTTCATTGGTTTAGCGAAATCTGTCAAAATAGGCAATCAGCTTATGCGGTACATTGTAAGTGACGGTTGGTTTTTGAACTGTTTTTTGTTCACTTTAAGAAAAATGCCGGAACGGAAAAACATGAAACATGTACATTATTTCTTTATTATTAAAAAATTTTGTATTCTGATAAAATGGACACTCGATTATAATGGAGAATTTTACATGGTTCCGTGGAGTCCATTATAACCGGATTGCACTGTATGTATATTTTATTTTTCCAATTGCTGCTGTTTTTGTATATAATCTTACATTACAAATACTTTTTTATGTTTGTAAAACTATATACTGCACTATGGTCCAAATGCCTGTTTTTCTGACCAAAACTAACTTTTTACACGTGTTAACATAACTTTATTTTTGTAAAAAGCTATAATGTAGTAAAAAATCAGCAGTCAACAAATTTGAAAATAAGATCTCTTTATTTTGACCCTAATAAATTATAAGATTTTTCTTAAACCTTAACTTTACACCTAGGTTTGACTTAGATGCAGTTATTAAAGAATAATAGCCATATTCATAAAAAATAAAGCAGCTTTACAAAAGATTTAAAAGTTGAAAAATGTTATGTTTATTTTTTATGAATAAGGCCATAAAACTATTAAATATATCTTGTGTCTCAAAGAAAACGGCTATTTTCGTAGGTTATCTTGATACTATGAGAAAGACCCTCAGTCGTCAAGGGTTAAACTATATTTTACAAAAATATCGAAAATCAAATGACCATCAATGAAAAAAAACTCATGTTTTTTTTTAATCATCTTATTTAGTCGTAATTAGTTTTGGCCAGAAAAAAAGGCATTCAGATCATAGTGCACTAGCGGCAATAGCAATCAATCACACAAGCTTGTGTGCTCGAATTGCAAATAAGGAAAATATTGTACCCCAAGGCACGTTCTGTTTGCGCGATGAAAGAAATTGATTATCTGTTTGGACATATATTCAATTGGAAGCACCAATTAACTCAATGACCGAACGCAAGGCACATGGATTGTAGCTGAGGAAAAGTCTGAGATCCGCCTACGTTTTCTGTGAAGTAGCAATACAGTGCCACATTTTCGAATGAGCAGTTAAATAGATAACATTTGAATTATCAAAAAATTATAAAGCAAATACATTTATACATACATATGTACCTACTAGGGATGTTCATTTTACAGCTTTTTCCGATCACGGGATTTTCGGGATGTCGGTATCACAATCCCGGGATCCCGGTATTAGTCCCGGGATTTCGATATTCATTACTTTTCAACAACTTAAATCGAAAATTTTGCTTCTATATTGTTTGAGAAGCTCTCCTACCATAAAATAAATACTAAATAAATGGGTTTGAAACCTACTTTTTAGTTAACGTTAGGATTTATTTTAAAGAACTTTGTAATTTCATTTATTAATTCCAAAAATTATTTAAAAAATTCAATGCAATGTGTAGAATAAAAATATGGGTACCAAATGCAAGAGGAAATTTCTTCAGAATAAAAAAAAAAAAATTTTTGGATTCACTAGGACTAATAGGTAATTTTTTTAAGCTGATAAACTTAGAAGGATGAAATTCAAGGAAGTTATCGAGTTTATATAAGTCCTTAACATATAATTTTTTCAAAAACAAGTACTGCGAAATTTCAAGGTTAAATTTTAAAAGAACATTTTCAATACTTACCAGTCCGTCTCCACCAAAAACTGGAATCTGCTTAAATTCTACAGGATTTCCTCTTCAATTTGATACCCATTCTTCTTCTTTAAGCATTTTCGAATTACTGACATCAGAGCCCATGCTTTCGCAAATATATTGAAATTTGTGTTTAAAATTTACTATTGCGCGGTGTTATATATATGTATAATGAGTTAGAAAAATGTTAATAAGCAAATATTAATTATTAATAAAACAGGAAATATAGCCAATACTGGTCAACAAAAAGGAGTTCCTATTATTGTCATCAGTGTGAATTACAAATCCCGAAAATTCCGAGTTTTTTTGCCGAGAATTTTAACCTCAAAAATATTGTGTTTCTTTAAGCTCTTTCTTTTCACGCTTACTGCACAAAACCTCTTGTAAATTTGAATTTTGAAACAGGTGGAAACCCTCCAACATGTAGCAAAAAAAATACAGTTTATTCAAAACCATTTCGTTTGATACCCATATTCGGATAATTGATTTAACTTAATACATAATTTGAATTTGATTTTCATATATATGGCAACCCTTTAAAAAACTAATTATTCCTTTTACACCTCATTTTTGAAAATCGAACAAACGATACAGATTTTATAACTTGGTGTTAAATATTTAACGCAACCATCTCCGAACCCGATTAAGAAGTTTCACTTCAACAATATAAAATAAATATATATTTCTTGGAATGGCGCACCAATAGCAGTTTGCAAAACATTTTATTCCGCTAGTTTGTCTCATTTGCATTTTATGTGCGTGAGAGTTAAAAATTGAATAGTTGCGCTTGAAAAAAATAATTGAAAGAAAACGTGTCTGTTGATATTGTTGCACTTTGAAAGGTAAATGATTTGTTCTTGAAACTTCTAATTGCATTTTTATAGAATGTTAACTAAATTAAAATTATACCATACGTTATTGAGCCATACAAAATTAGCCGAGCTAAAAAACATTATAAGAAAGAGGAGAAGAATTTAATAATAAGTTTAGGAAAACAAGCAAATTCGATGAGCAAGATAGCCGATATGTGGACTGTTCCAAAAAGAAGGTGTTCACTGACCTTTATAGCGTAATAAGCCAGAAACACGAGGGAAGTCTTTTAAAATAAATCATAAGGTCAGAGAGAAAAAATAAAAACGTCACTTTAAATAAAAAAGTACGTTTCAAACACATTTATTTATTAATTATTTTATGGTAGGAGAACTTCTCAAACAATATAGAAGCAATTTTTTCGATTTAAGTTGTTGAAAAGTAATGAATATCTAAATCCCGGTACTAATACCGGGATCCCGGGATTGTTATAACGACATCCCGAAAACTCCGGGATCGGAAAAGGCTCATAAATTAACATCCCTAATGTATGCATATACATATCTACATATGTATGCAATTAGCGCTACTTTTGTTCCGAATGTGAATATTTTAAAAACAAACTAAAGACTGCAGCTAAATAAGCGCAGTTGGTTGCCTCATAACTAAATATACATACATTGTTCTATTAAACATTTCAGCTTATCAGTTAGTAAATATGCACTGTAGTATGTACATTCATATATATATATATATATATATATATATATATATATATATATATATATA
>NW_023458559.1:55801951-55857408 GCF_013731165.1 Rhagoletis pomonella
ATATATATATATATATATATATATATATATATATATATATATATATAATCGTGATTCTGAAAATGTGTGCAAATATTTATATATCAATTTTAATCAGCTACGTAAGCTTTTAAATTACTGCTATGCCAACGCTTCGAACAGGTACGAACTATTCATAGTCTTCTACGTTTTATCTTTTTGAGACAAAAAGTGTCTGCGAATACATGTCGAGCGCTAACCGTCTAAATAACGTAAGCGACATTTTTTTTTCAAAATCTTCCTTTTAATGCCGAAATACATCTAGATGTTCTAGGAATATTTCAGCATCAAAAAGAAAATTAAAAAAAAAATCTTTTACATTATTTTAGCGGTTAGGGCTCGATATCATCGCATGGAATTTTCCTAGCTTTCGCCTACGTAAGAGTTCGCTGTCGCACATTTCCGTTAAATTTTCTAACTATTACATTAAATTTTTAGTACATTTAAACCCAGTTATTTTTCTCTTTACCGTAACATGCTAATCACTTACTAAAACAATGTCTGCGCCTTAGAACAAAACTTTTTTTTTCTTGTTGCTTTTAAGCACTTAAGGTTGGGTGTAAGTACACAACTCAACACTTACATGCGCAGTTTTACTATCTCCTTTGTGTGCTATTTGCTCATTATCAACTAATATTTACCCCGCTCGGCCGTGATTGTCACTTGCTACTTTGCAGATAGTCCATAGTTTTATGTTACAAATAATTGAATGCGAATGTATTCACTTATTTGCCTCATCTATCTTTTTAAGCTCTTGAAAATTTCGAAATGAGTCACAAAATGCTATCATAACATTTGTGATTAATTTTAGTTTAACAATAATTAATAATTTTAGTTATCTCAACCGTGTATTTCGGTATTTTTCCTCAAGAGCTTATAAAATAAATATTTGGCCCACAGATTTTTTAGAGCTGTGTAGTGTTTAATTAAAGCTTCTCTAAGGATTCTATTTGCAATTATAATTTATTTTTACATTAACATTTGTACTTCTGAACCTGCTACATTTTGTATTGTTTTCGCTATGCATATGTAGAAAAAAAAAGAAATTCATTAGCATTCACGGTGCTCGATAGAACTCTAATTGTTCTAATTTTTGACAGGTCACAGCTTCATTCTATTTAAAAATAAGGTACTTTACAATTACTCAGGCAGACAATGGAATGAAGAGGCCCATCAAGGATTACCCCCTCTTTAGATGGCAGAATCTTGTAGACGTTCGTAAAATCCGATTTTTTGAGAAATAAAGTAAGTTAGTCACACCCGTCACAGTTGAATTTGGAACATATAATCTATAATTTACAATAGAGGCAAGTAACTTTGGCGTAAATGTTGAGAATGTTTATTTAAC
This sequence comes from Rhagoletis pomonella, assembly GCF_013731165.1. Classification (NCBI taxonomy): domain Eukaryota; kingdom Metazoa; phylum Arthropoda; class Insecta; order Diptera; family Tephritidae; genus Rhagoletis; species Rhagoletis pomonella. The sequence continues at coordinate 55,803,318 of NW_023458559.1, forward strand.
TATACAACGAACTATTTAAAACCATAAGCAGAAGTCATAATTAGCAGAAAAACTCTAATGCAAGTAGGTAGTAGCTAATTTGGTTTGCGTACTCGTCACACCCGTTACAGTGACTAAAATTCAGACAACTCGTTCGGATTAAATTGTTTTTGAAATTTTTTTCCAGACAACCTATTAAAAAAAAATATTCGTTTTAGAGAATTTTATATTACAGTTTAAGAATTAAGCCTTAAAATGTGAGTTGAAATGTCAAGCGTGGCAACCCTGATCGAAAATATTTTCAGACCAAAGTTCTCAACAATACCTTTCATTTGATATCCATTTTGCGATGTTTTAGATAAATTGTGTAGAATCGAAAATAAGTGGCACCCTTATACTATTATCCTAAGGCATAACATTTTTTATATAGGGAAAACATTGTTTAAGAACCTTCTCTTGGTACACATGAATAGTAATATCTTAACTTTTTTCCTAAACAAATATATTAACGAATATGGGATTCAAAATAGGTGGCAACCCTATTAAACATATTTTTGAATGCTTTAATTAATTTGTAACTAATTTCGAATAGGTGGCAACCTTATACGAGTCTTCTCTGAGATAATGCCTATTCAGATAACGTTAAAATCCAAAACATTATCTGTGTGCGTAATATCATCAAAATCGTTAGAGCCGTTTCCGAGAACCCTATGGATATATGTACATATCTGTCGAAAGGCTGGCTTTAGTATAATGCGGCATCCGCAGCATACAATTATGAATGACTCAATGGCGCCGAGCCGTTGAAGAACTTTTGGCAAATAAACGTGCAGGAAATAGGTCCGATAGTAGCAAGTCAATATTCTTATTAGATCTCATAAAAAAATTCCTTGTCGGTTAAAGAATAAAAGGAATGCTGCATTATACTAAAGCCAGCTTCCCGACATAAGCTACTATTCCATATGAACACAGATACTATATATGTATACAAGAATTGCTCATTTAATGTAATAAGATACATATGTATGTATGCATTCATAAGTACTCAAATAGTTCCATACAAACATTCGACATTTGTCTACGGATGCAATTAAATTAATTAATTGAGTGAAAAGTTTTCACATACCAATTGAATTCACTGTAATTCTGTTTGTTGCAGTGCTGCATACTCGTTTGTCTGTATCACAGATTGATTGAATGTAATGCGTATGAATTAAGTTATTGACTTAAAAAGTAATTGAGATAAAAAGCTGAGTCATGCCGTAATAAACACGCCAATTTTAATAAATTTCTACAAAATCAAACTACCTACATAACTTATTTCTTCCTCCCTCCGTCAGGTGGTGAAGATCATATTGGTGACAGTGCAGCTGTGCCTCTTCGCGCATTCACGCTACAATCACATCAACTACACCTGGGATAATCGCATCGCCTTTTCGCATCTATTTTTGCGCGGCTGGGACTCTTCTCGTGAAGTGGAATCCTACCCGCCTTCTGTAGGCCCCTTTGCGCTCTACGAAAAATCCGATTTCTATAACACCATCGACTATGCGGTGCGCGGTTATGCCAACATGAGTCGTTCCATCGGCCCATATGATTACCCGACCGACAATAACGAGATGGCCCCTCTACATCTCTGCCTCTACAACTATCGCGAAGGCACGATTTTCGGTTTCAATGAGTCGTACATTTTCAATCCGGACATCACTGAGTTCTGTCTGTATTTGCCGCCAAATGTGACCAAGATGGGCGTGCAGGCGTACCTCAAGCAAAGCGGCGTCGAGTTGAGCTTCTCTTCGCTGGTCAAGGCGACGCTGGTGTTCGCCATCAAGACGGTCAATTTTAAGGCTTACGGCGGGCCGTTGTCCGCGCCCGATTGCTTCAAGTTCGATGTGAGTATAATCTTCGACAATCGCGATCACGACGGACAAATGCTGCTTTCGCTCGATGCGGATGCGCAGCGACTGCGCTGCAAAGGCGATGTTGAGTTCTTTTCGAATGCAGAATTTGATGCGGCTTTGCGCAGCATGTTGAACATCCTGGTGCTGATGGTGTGTTTACTGTCCTTTGCGCTGTGCTCCCGCGCGCTGTATCGCGCCTACTTGCTGCGCTGCCAGACGGTGAACTTCTTCCGCATGCACTTCAACAAGGAGTTGAGCTTCGACGGTCACATGGAGTTTGTGAATTTTTGGTGAGTGATATACTTTTTCAAAATGAAATCTCAATTTAGGGGTGGTAGTGAATCAAACCACCGTCACGAAAAAAATGTGACGATTGGCATGCAACGGAAGCGCATTTTTCTTCCCTCTGTCTTGCCGCATTTATTAAAATTTTGAGTTGTTGAGCGTTAGCGTGGGCCGAAAATCCGATTTTTAAGAATTTTGATTGGTAATAGCAAAAAATAGGGTCATTATGCTCTAAAAAATATCTGTGTGAAGTGTGAAAATTTTTGGTCAATATCCTAGGCTCGCTCAAGTCCATCAAAGTCCAAGTACTAACAAAAATGTTTCTTACCTATCTTCGATTCTCTACAAAAAAGGTCCATATACCAAATTATGTAGGACTAATACTTTAGAAGATTATGGCAATTAAAAAAAATGTATTAATTAATTAATTTATTAATTTTTATTTTTTGAGCATATTAAACTTTGAAGGACTTGGGAGAGCCGGCGAGCGGATTTTCGGCCTACGCTATTGAGCGTACTGCACAGCATTTTAATTTGAATACAAATTTCAGCAAATGAATCGAGAGAGGTTTCACTTCCGTTGTGTTGCCAATTTATAGCCGTCATCGATTCGCCACTTCGCTGCTTGCTATGTTTGAGTTCCGGTCGCTTAAAGAAGAATTTTGCATGTGAAAGCAACAATAAAGTTAGCTAACACTGATAGACGATAGCGAGTTTGGATGTACCTCATTGAGTTCGTTCGTTTCGCCACTCGCTAACTGTTGGCGAATCGATGACGGCTTATGTTTTGTATTTAAACTAACAATTACTTAAACGCTATTTTGTTCTTCGCACGCGCAGGTACGTAATGATCATCATCAACGATTTGCTGCTCATCATTGGCTCGTCACTGAAGGAGCAAATCGAACGCAAATTTCTAGTCGTCGATCAATGGGACACCTGCTCACTCTTCCTAGGCATCGGTAATTTGCTAGTGTGGTTCGGCGTGCTGCGCTATCTGGGCTTCTTCAAGACCTACAACGTCGTCATACTCACACTGAAGAAAGCCGCGCCGAAAATCCTACGCTTCCTACTCGCAGCGCTACTCATCTATGCCGGTTTTACATTCTGCGGCTGGCTCATACTCGGCCCCTACCATATGAAGTTCCGCTCGCTCGCTACCACCTCGGAGTGTCTTTTCGCGTTAATTAATGGTGATGACATGTTTGCCACCTTCGCGACACTCTCATCAAAGGCCGACTGGCTGTGGTGGTTCTGCCAAATCTACTTGTACTCCTTCATTTCGCTGTACATTTATGTCGTGCTATCGCTCTTCATCTCAGTCATTATGGATGCATATGACACGATCAAGTGCTACTATCGTGACGGATTCCCCATTTCGGATCTGAAAGCATTCGTGGGCACGCGCAACGAGGAGGATCTCACATCAGGTGTGTTCATGAACAACATGGATGACTTTGATGGGAACGGTTTGCTGGATGTGCTACGCCAAGTCTGTTGTTGTGGGCGTTGTCGGGGGGACAGTGGCGGTACAAGTGGCAGCAACGGACCCTCTGGGTACACCAGTCTAACGAGTATTATCAAGTGATTGAATGTTGTTGAGAATATTGATGATGTACATTCAATTGGAACTGTACTGATGAATGAGACGACGACGACGACGACGACCACGAACGAACGGAGTACGAATTGACGCTTGGAATGTGTTGTGACACCGCCGCTGCTAATTTGCTGAAATGCTATGTTTGCAAGCGTTGTTCATGGCATGCATTAGCTGATTCATGTATTATTATTTCTTTTTACTTTACTCTTAGTCATATACATAATATATAGTTTGCTTTTTTGTTGATTTTGTTTAGTTGAAAGTTAAATATTTGCTTGCTGGCAAAATTTGAATGCTACGTACTGCATTTCAAAGTTTGCCTTCATACATACATACATATGTATGTATATCTATAAATCCGAATGAGGAACAAGCATGCTTGAATATATAAATATGTGACGTCAGAATAGATCGAGTAATAGGTTGTAGCTTCATATGAAACCGGGAAACGCATTTTTGCGCTTGTAAAGAAGAGCTTGCTGGAAAAATGCCAGCAAATTGAAAATGAAGAGGGGCGCTACCGCTTTGTAAATTAGATTTTGTTGTGTAAAAATCAGGGACCAAAAATCAGTTTTACAAGCGTATTTTGTGTCATAGGTTATTAAACCTGTAATAACATTTTGTAAGTAATTTATCTGTGGGTAATTTCGTAACTTTGAAACCACATTAGGATAAAAAAAGACATGCTGAAGATTGGCTGACTTCCAAAACGTCAATTGCTTTGCCTAGTGTACAAAGTGTAAAGTTCCGTAACGCCGGACTAGAAATGGTTGACAATGTATGCTTTTCCAAAACGTATCCGGAAAGTTATCAAAACGTATCGCTAGAGCAATCAGTGCATCACTAACAAAGTTGATGCTTAGTTTGTTTTTGCTTGCGATTGGTGTTGTGAAAATGGAAAATTCCGAAAGGGCGTTCAGTGTTATATTAGGGGCATTCCCCGAATCTTGCAAAGCCGTTGCACGTAGCACGGATTGCATAACTTGCAAACACACAACAACAAAATACATGGGAAACACAATTTCCTATCGCTGCAAAATATGCAACGTCGAAACCCAAGTATATATTTTGCAAAAAAGCATAGCCCATGTACATATTTCTCTCATTCCTCTCATCTCGCTCACTTCATTTTTTTTTTGTGGTATCTTGTTATAGTATTTGATACAGAATTTCGTGCAATCCTTGCATCGTGCAAGACTTCGAGAATACCCCTATTGAGTATTCAAAATATGTAATGTTTATGGTAATGTTTCACAACTCTGCATATACAAACATTTTAAATACCGCAGTATAACAGTATCCAAACATTGTATTGGTATGTTTTGGAAGTCAGCCATTTATTCAAGTGCGAATATAAAATTTTAATTTTTGAAAAAAAAATATATATTTTTTATTAATAAAGTTACGAGAAAATTTTGTAAAGCCAAAGAAGTGACGAATTTGCATGTTCATGTTTGTATAACCTGTTCAATAGAAAATAATTCGACGCAAATTTCTAAATTTAATTACGAACAAATTTACTCAATGTAAACTTTAAATCGCCTACAAGTATGCATTAAAGTGTATATTTTGTTGTGAAGTAGGTGAAAATAAAATTCGCAGACAATAATTAAAAAAAACACATAAACTTTGTTGTAGTTAGTCAAAAGACATTTATTTTTGATAAACAAAAATGAAGAAACACAATTTGAGTTCTTTCGCAAGTGGATTGATAGAGGATTAAAATATTGCTGGGAGAATAAAATGTGGCTAGCAACATTTTTTCATGCAACATTATTGCGCCTTGTAATACACTTGCTTTAAAAAGACTAAGGGCTGGTTTCTCCAACTCAACTTAACTTAGTTAAGCCAATTTTCTTGACTTAGTCAAGAATAAGCTGTGTAAAACGTAGGCTAACTTGTGACTTAAGTCCAAAAAGTGGCTGAACTAAGTTAATTTGAGTTGGAGAAACCAGCACTATATTTTATGTCCACTCATTTATAAGCATTTAGTTTTTCAAATTCCAACTTCTTCCACTATTCTAACTTTTGCTCATTCCATTCTAAGGCATTATCGTTTTTTAAAAAATTTATATTTAAATGCTTCTACCACCACACAGGAATCATTACCACCAGAATGAACTCTAACTACACTCATACGATTTAAAATACAATTAAATATACTACATATATGTACATATATGAAATTGTTCATAGATATATACATGTGTAATTTATTCCATATTTCTGCCAAAAAAAACAAGCGATTTATAATTTAATAAAAAAAATCATATTTTAAACTATTTCTATTTACTACTTACTATGTTGATACATATGTACATACATGTGTGGGTATTTTCCCTACAAATTGTTGGCACATAAGAAACAGATAAATTCTTACTATATGCAATTGTCAAAAGTGCTAAAGCTTATATTCATAGGTATGTCAATGCATGTACGTTTATAAATATATGCATAACAGCTCGCTTATACATACATACCTACATAATATTCACGCTCATGTTAGTTTAGTGTTGTTGCTTGGGGCAAATGTAGGCTTGCGAAAAACTTTGTAAAGGACGCAACTATATACACAAAAAAATAATAGAAAAAAAATATATATCAACACATTTTGTTTAGTCGTAACAAAAAAATAATACTTTTTTCTTATTTATGATTTGTACTTTTTCTCTCTTTCGTTTCTTTTTCTTTTCACTTTACAGTTGTGTTTATGAGACGCGCGTCTGATGAATGTTTATTGGTCATGAAATAAATGAAAATCAGTCCACGATTCATTCAGATGTATGTAGGTTTGTACGCAAAACAATACATATACAGATGTACATATATACATAGGTCTAAGTATATATGTATTTGTAATTGAACGCAAATAAGTACATGTAAAATATGTAGTTTAAATAAAATTATACATATAATCTATATACCTGAAGATTAAATATGGGAAACGATAAAAAACATACTATTATTTAAATTTACAAGAAAAGATGGGGGTTTAATTGCATGCGAAACTACAAGGGAATATTTGCCTAAACAAGGGAAGAATGGTATGCTGGTGTACATACCGCAAAGGATCCTAATTAGAGATGTACCGGATAGAAATTTTGATGGGTGACCGGATTCCGGACACTATGTTAAAAAGAAGAGCCGCATTCGGATATACGTAGTTAGACTGCTGTCACCGCGAATTTCACAATAGTTTAGTAATAAAAAGACCAAGGAAACACAAGACAAATGGAAACGACTTCAAATGACGTCTGTTGTAACTGCAGGAAATAAAGTTCTCCCACATTGTTCCGTCTTGACATGGAAAAATTTGTAAGTAATGAACACTCTTTTCTGTGTCTAATTAATTTCAGGTCTTCAAAAACCTTCAAGATTTCGTTAATCACAGTGGTGCCAAGGCGAAGATATATAACACCGTGCGACAGTAAATTTTACACACAAAAAAATTAATTTATTCGCGAAAATATACTTAGTTTTTCTGTCCGAAGACAGGATTTTTTAACGACTTTTAAATTTAAAAAATATAAGTTTTTCAAAAAATTATTAAAAAAAATCAGTGCAATGAAGGATCACAAAATAGGCTATCATATAAAAGAAAAAAATCTGAAGAATTATAACAGAACACATTTTTTGGTGCATAAGGACGAATGGGTATGAAAAATGTTGTCCTTAATTACACCGGCACACAAAATAAAATTGAAAAAAAATAAATGTGATGTGCATTTAACCGGAACTACCTATGGTTATGTGTTTCGTCCCGCAGAATCCAAATTTGAAATAATTCAAGAACACCACCCTGTAAATGTCCCAATCGCTTGGTCTGACCTTGATTCAAAGTGAACATTTGAACACATTCACATGCGTGGTTATAGCCCAGTGCGCAGAGATGCTTGCCACTATATGTTAGCTTTCAGGAGGGTCCGGGCTCAAATGCCGTCCGAGGCAACATGGTTAGAAAAATGATAAAATAGTTTTTTTTTGTGTTTTCGAAATACGAAAAAGCTTCACGTCGCCCATCGACCAGTTGCAAAACCGCCTAAATCGCCGTTGTGGCAAAAATGAGATTTGGTAACCCTGAACTCCAGGCGTCGAGATTAATGCATAAAAATTCTTCAATCGTTATTAAAACAACAGATTTCTAAAATAATAGCTAGAGAAATACCGCCTATAAAGGCAATGCCGTTTTTTCGCTCCCCTGTAAAATTTTAGTGCCGTAAGATAGGCGGTTTTGCATTTGGGCGATAGGCGGTTTTACAAAAACATCGACGTTCTGTGAAGTGCAGAACGCAATCGTATTCCAACAAATAATTATTGCTGCAGGAGTATGTACACTTACATATACATCATGATAAAATCATAGTAAGGTAAAACCGTTCTGTCAATTCGTCGGCAATGATTTTTATTTTTTTTGAAGTTTGCCAACATTTTAAAATCATATAAAATTGAGAGTTAAAAAAGGAATTGTTCAAAGTTAAAAATTAAATTGCTTGCAAACGTCAAGAATTTGAAACATTCCTCTCAATGGTTCTACCTTCCTATTTTTTTTATCATGCACATACATACTCAGATGTGAACAGTTTATATTATATATAATATTATTTTTAAATACAAACACTTTTAAACGATAATCAAATATAAAATATTCAATTTTACTATGCATTATTTCCCTCAGTGTAGCTAATTTTTTCGGCAAAATTCTCTAAATGAAAATCATTGGAGCCCAAAAGTATACAATATGGAAAAGTAACAGATGCAATATCTAATCAGCCAAATCTTGCTGTATGAGGCGCATGTAATTAGCTGTTGCGTGTAGTTAGGCGCGCTACTATTCTTTTGTAGATTTTTGACAGTGCGCGCTACCATTCCGCAGGTCCTGGGTTCAAGTTCGGTTCAATCCAACATCAAGAAAAATAAATAAATAAAAATATTTTTCTAATAGCGGTCGCCCCTCTGCAGGTAAAGACATACCTCTGAGTGTAATAGTGTAATGAAAAACAGTTTCGCCGTTCGGAGTCGGCGTATAACATTATTGCGGTGAACGCCACAAATCGGAGCAGAAACTCGGCCAAATATTGACATATGTGTTAAGGCCCGTCCACATACAACTTTGGCGTTGCGTTGGTGCTGGCGTCGCTTTGACAGCAGCACGAGTAACACCCCTGCTTGCTACAATGAACGCTTAGCAGAGAATACTTTGGTCACAAAATTTACATACTAGCGGCAGATAAATCAAAATTTTATATCAATAATTGCATTATAAACTATATTTCTTGCCTGCATTTGTTTAAAAAGGAAAATTAAATCACATAATATTGATTATTTGGAACAGCTGACGAACGACGCGCACGAAAAGTGGAGAGTTGGCCATCTTTCTGCGTTGTGTTGGCGTTGGTGTTGCCCAACTTTGGTTATGCGGAGACTTTCATATAAATGCATGTATTCATGTAACTCGTGAGATTTGCTCATATATAGACTATGCATTTCCCCAAGTACGGCATAACAACATTTCTGAAATAAAAAAGTTCATAGCACCGCAAATGTTGCTCAAGTAAAATAAATCCAACAATTTTGAACAGAAGCTCTCAGCTCATTTTTATCATTTTATTCACTCATATTTCTTTACTTTTTTTGTTTTGTATTTATTTTTCAATTAAATTAAATTATTTTTAATATGGCAATCAATGTATTTTGATTTGTTTTCTTGCTCCTTCAACATGAATTAATATAATATAATTATATATACATATATGTACATATATAGCATTGACACATTAAGTTAAACTTTTGGCAAATAAAATTAAACTCTGGGCAAATGGATTTAAACGTTCAGCAGATAGATTTAAACTTTGGGCAAATAAATTTAAATCTTGAGCCAAAAAAAATTAAACCCTACAATAGTACTAAACAGTGTTTAAAAAACTGAAAAAACACTAAATAATAAATAAATAAATAGTAGAGTTAAATTTAGTCTGCCAAAAGATTAATCTTATTTGCCCAAAGCTTAAATTTATTTTCCCAAAGTTTAAATCTATCCGCTGAAATTTTAAATCCATTTGTCCAGATTTTAGTTTTATTAGCCAAAAGTTTAACTTAATGTGTCAATGCTATATATATATTTTCATTAAATGTATTCAATAGTAACTAAATTAATTTGCTTCTGTGCGTTTCACATACAATTATGTAAGAATATTTTTTTTTCTTTTCACTATTATTTTACACAACAAAACTTTAATAATTGTAGGTTGTTACGTTTGCATGTTTTGATATACATATACATATATTTATTTGTTGATTATGCGCCACACAGGAGTGTGCAAAAGAACGCTTAACGAACTACAACAACAGACAGTACATATACAATAATTCTGTATGGATAATTTTTAAATGTTCTATGTACTAAAATGCTAGTTAAACAGTGGATATTTGTTTATGCATTTATTTTATAGCTTTCTAATGGTTTTCCTAAATTGATTTGAAACAATTTACAAAACTTGGCCACTCTTTTGGCTATACTTTTTATATTTCTCGGTTTTTGTTTTCTTTTTATTTATTTATTTATTTTAAATCACCCCTATTGCGAGTGTCGACTAGTAGTGTTAAACGACTGTTAGTCTATTTTCGATGATCTGTGGTATTTTCAAAACCGTTTTCTCGTTCAATAAGTGAGTGAGAAAAGTTGATAATCGTTCATCCTTCTACAAAAAAACAGTTATAGAAGGATGAGCGGTTAAAAACTATTCACAGACGCTTATTAAACGAGAAATCGACATTCACAATACCATGGAAAAGCGACTACTAGTCGACACTCGCAATAGAGGTGAATATTTCGCTTTTTTATTATTCATTAAAACTAGAAAACAAGTAACGTACATCACATACTTACATACATACATACAAAATATACTGCATAATTATATATGGGTCACTCCATATCATTTGCTTATGTACATCTATATGTAGTAAATTATTACTATAAATACTTAAATTAAAAAAAAATACATACGTACTTACAAAAAAATTTACAACATTTACAAATTGCGTAAAGTGACTTACATATACATATGTAGTATATATATTTGTATAGACATGTATATGTATATGTAACTAGTGTTACATATACAGTGCACTCCACTTGAACAGCGCCCCCTTTTGATCCTCATTATTGACAGTTTTCCCTTTGTTTATTTAATATTAATTAATTTTTTATAAAAATATAGCATATTCTACAAAAAAAAAACACAAAAAATGCGATTTTCAAACTTAATACAAAATTTATAATAATTCAAAAAATGTTCTTCAAAACTTCAAAGTCAAAAAAATTGAATTTTTGAGTATGCCATTTTGTGCCAGTTTTGTACAAAGTATGTTCGCCTATTTTTTTTTTTTTTTATAAGGAAGACCCACGTTGAATGCTTTCAGAGCTGGAGCGTTTCGAACGACATGACCTAGCCAGCGGAGCAGCTGAATTTTAATTCGCTGCACTATGTCCATGTCGTTGTATACTCCAACTGCTCAACGTTCCATCATCTGCGGTACTCGCCCGTCATCAATGCATAAAGGCCCGTAAAACTTCCGTAAAATCTTTCGCTCGAATACTCCAAGAGCCGCCTCATCGGATGTTGTCATTGTTCATGCTTCTGTGCCATAAACCAGCTCGTGCATAATGATAAGTGACTTATAGAGGGTGGTACGTCGAGAGGACTTTACCTCTCAATTGCCTACTCAGTCTAAAGTAGCATTTGTTGGCAAGAGTTATGCTCCGTTGGATTTCAAGGCTGACATTATTATTGGTGCTAATGCGGGTTTCCAAATAAACGAAGTCGTCTACTTGCACCTTATTTCACTAAAATTCAAAGTGCTATAAACTAAATGCTAAAAAAAAGTGTGAAAATTTGTTGAATTATTAAAAATCTGGTATAAAATTTGAAAATCGAATGTACATGATTTTTGTTATAGAAAATTTTTGATTTCAACTATGGAGTGAGATTTGAAAACTCAAATGAATCGTAGAAAAGTATGTATGAATGACGATCTCTCAAGCAGTTCAGTTTTTTTTTGAAGAATTTGAAAATTTCGGTTTTTTTAATAATTTAATTTTGTTTTTAAGCTCAAGCAGCTAAATATGTAGATAGCCTTAGGACAGCATTTTTATAGTACTAATGAAATATATTTTTAAAATTCATTTTAACACCTTTCGTGAAGATGGTTTAGTTATTTTCTTTTTTTTTAGTAATCCTCTCGTATGCTTGTTCTCGCTAATAACACATTTTCAAAGTTTATCTATGTACGTTAATTTTTGCTTGCCAGTGTCGCATGCCTTTACGTTTGATAACTGCACATGCGCCACTAGCTTCCAAGGAGAGTGTGTGAATTACGGCTTGCCTCAGCTCTACGTGGCAGGGTAACACGCAAGGCTGCGCCAAGTAATTCATTAAACATTTTTATCATACTAATTTTTGTATGATTCTTCGAAGTTTTAAAAATAAAATAAAAAATTAATTAATCTAGTTTTATATACATAAATATACACGCATTAGGTTTACGCTTGCTTTAAGAATCTAACAATTATTATTTCTCTGTACAAGTAACTACAATAAAACTAAATACAGCATATCGCTAGCTTAGAGCAAAAAGTTGCTAAGTCCATTTTTTTAAATTTTAAATGATATACAAAAAAACTCCTTATAGCCATTTTCTTCAAGTATTTTGTAAACCTTCGAAGACGACATAACACCATACGAATCCGCATTATATACGAATTTGGTCTTAGCGAATTTTCTGTGCCTTTCATTGAATATAAATTCGAAGAAATAAAACGAGTACCTTAGTCGTTTTGGGTAAGACGTATTTTTGATTTGACTTGGCCACTTTTCACTCTAACCTAGTGATGTATATATGTATGTTTATGTTGCTTTTATTTCCATTGTATTTTGTATTTACAAAAAATTTTTTCAGTTACTAAATTAATTTAAATTAAAAATTTTTAATGGTATTTATATTTAATTAACGCTCTATGAATGCACACACACATACACAAATGCACGCACGCATACACGTACATTTTTAACAAACATATCGCAACTTAAAAAAAACACACAAAACTTTGCTATTTTTTACATAATTAATTATTACTATTTTTATTTCTAGTTATACATACAACACTTACACTAACGAACTTGCTTATATACATACACACTTATTAAAATAATTTACATTTAGTTTTTAAATTTTTTCGTTAATTTAGTTTTATAGAATTTTTTGTTTTAATTTTTTTATTAAACTAAATAAAGTGTATTTTGTTTGGTGAAGAAGTCTTATGATTTTTGCAACTACAATAAGCGGACTTTTGTCCCAAAAAAGATATATGTATATATTTATATATATATTTTTTTTTTTATAAACATTTAGTGTATTTTTTCACAAAATATACATAAATATATATTTCTTAATTTTATTTGCTTGCTTACGCTTTTCCTAAATTTTATTTAACTGCACATTTACCTATTAGAAAGCATTTGTGGCGCGTTAACTCATTTGTTGTTGTTTACATTTGTGTTTACTTATATTTCTTAAGTTTTATTTTACATTAAAAAAAAGTTATAACCAAAACTAGTCTGGTGTCTGCTGACTAGATAAATTTATAAAAGTTTTATTTTTTATTTATGTGTATTTTGGACCCCTAACCGCCAAAAAGATATAAGCGACGTTTAGCAATTTTTTTTTTTTATTCAGAAATACTCCCAGAGCATCTAGATGCATTTCTGCATCAAAGAGAAAATTTTGATTTTGGCAGTTAGGGCTCGTTTTATTTACGTTTAGTTCTGCAGTTTATCTACGTATTTTCTCGCGTTCATATGTGTGAAAAGCTTCAACTATTATAGAAATTGGGATTTTGTGAAAAAAAAACGGAGAATTAACTTCATTGACACCGCGAGGGAATAAATTCCTAAATACATATGAATATGTAAATATGCGCACAGATGATATGTATATAATTACATACAAAGAAAGTGTAAGTATATAGAAAAAGTATGTATTTAAGCATTGCTATAAAAATGTTATACGTGTGTTCTGTTTGAGATCAAAGGCCTCTTTTGAGGATTTAAAAAAAATTTGATATTGAGTCTAAACATATTCGTTATAAGCAGAGAAAGTTGCTCGAAAATTTCGCTTTATAAAACCCTTCTCAACCAGGAGTTTTTACATATGTACATATTTCTAGATATGTACGTAATCTAGTTAATAAACATATACAGGCGCTTTTTACTTAGTTGATCTTTTTTTTGTCAAATGAAGTGCCTAATAGTATTTAGCAAATAATTTTAGAAAGTTTTTAAATTCACTTGAAAGGAAACTGTTAAATGAGCAGCTATATCTCAGAATCACCGACTGGGTTCAGTGCATTACGAAAAAACAATATTTACTGACAGAAGCTGCAGCTCCTTTTATGCATGGTTATGAAGCGGATATAACTAAAAAAAAATATTATTTCTGACGACTACTTCGACCTAAAAGGCGCAATGCAATTTCTTTTCAGCTAACTAAAAAAACGTATAATTTCCAATTTTTAACCCTCTCCTGAAACTTTTCTCTTCAACACGCCACACATACTATTACAATACAAATCAAAATCTATTTTCTCCCCACCATCGTAACTCTCTACACAATGCTCTCTCGATCACGCGTACGCGCCGCCGTTGCTGCGGGCATATCGGTGAACACATGCGGCGCGTGAACACCACTTGGCACCACGCGCCGCAACGACGATTCGCTCGCCCGCTTACTGTTACCCTGTATGATGCGCCAAATCCACGTAGTGAATGTATTACCGCTGCGTGTCGCTGTCGTTGCACATGTCGCCGCTGAACCGGATGCACGACTCCCATCAATGTCGGGCGCGTAGCTGACACTGTTGTGCGCGGCGTGTCCGCAGATGTGCGTGGTGCCACCAAGCATACCACGACCACTATTAGAGTTCACCAGCATTGCATCACCGATTCTGACATTTTCAAGTGTCTCCAGTGAACGCCAACGTTTCGTAAGCGCAAGAATTTCATCGGGCGGACTGGTGAGTGAGGTCTGTCGTTGAAGCAACGGTGATTGCGCGTCTTCTTCTATGGTCATGCCACCATTGCAGTTGTTGTTGAGGTGCTTGTAGGGCAGCAGCATGCCGCCAGCGACTCCAATACCGACACTAAGGCTGCCGCCGGATATAACGTGCCCACCACTGCGTCGACGATTTAACAGCGTGGATGCGACGGGCACCACAGTCGGTTGTAGGCTACCACTGTGCCCGCGACGGCGGAGGCCGCCATTATCACGCATCAGCAGGCCGACATCGTCGTCGTAGTCCTCGCCGTCCATATTGTTTGTGTCAGCGTTCGCAGTAGCTCCGTGCTCCACCAATGGGGCCACACCATCGACGACTTCGTCACACTCTATACCATTTATATTCGCGTTTTCTGAATCGTTGTTTTTGCTCTCTCTCGCACCGAGCGCCGCCACGGCATCCAAGGAGCGCGAGTTGTTCTTACACAGTTTGGACGGCGGCAGTTTGACGGGCTCGTTTCTCTTACGCAACTGCATTGGCATGGGGTCGAGGGAGCGTGTCTCGCGCAGTAGTATGGTTTGCGCTACCGTCGGATGCCGACTTATATCACTGAACTCTTGTACGGAGGGTGAGGAGGCTAGCCTTTCGCTTATAATACGGCGATGGGGACGCACTAGCGCAAGCGGTTTGTGGCTCGGTGAGCTGGCAGCGGAGTGTGCCGCACGATGTGCGCTTACCGGCAGCGCACCACCAATGATGCTCACTACGCCAATGCCACAACTCCCGCTACCACTGCCACCTATCACGCCACTGCCGCCACCAACACCACCGCTATAATTATCACCATCACCATCACCATCCGCACCATACCCATTTACGCACTCATTATCACAGTTCGTTTCGTTTTCGGAATGCTCCAGCGTGTTGCGTGAACCGTGCGCCGACTCGAGCAGCGTGCAAGTTTCGCCGACACTCCCACTCCGGCCGCCGCTGGCGCCCGCACCGCCGTAGCCGCCATAGTAGCTCATTCGCTCCGGTATGCTGTTGCCGCCAATGCCATTCAGCGACGGCCGATCGTTACGACGCGACGACAGGTAAGGTGAATCGCGTGCTACATGATATGTGGAACCTTGCAAACTATAATTGGACTCGATATCGGTGCGTGGCACCATCGATGTGCGCCGCGAGCCAGCGCCATAGTAGTGCATGCCTACGATGCTCGGTTGCCGCGAATCGCTATTCAGCTTTGGGCTCTTGCGCGGTCGGCAGAATAGAGGCGGCGGCATGTCAGTCATGTCGACTGGTTTCTTCTGTATGGCCTTCTCTGTGGCGCCTGTTAGCCAGTATGTGACCACCTCGCCCTTTCCCTTCATCGCCACCAGCCCGCGTCTTTCGGTCACATAGCCGTCAAGCTTGTCGAGTGCCTCCTTGCACTTTCCTGATATGTGTATTTTCAACGCTTCGCCGTTGGACTCCATGCGTGAGGCGGTGTTTACTGTGTCGCCGAAGAGGCAGTAGCGTGGCATTGTCAAACCTACAACGCCGGCCACCACGGGCCCCGTGTGAATGCCAATGCGAAGCTTGAGCGTCTCATTGGGACGGTGTGCTATGCGATGCTGTTTGACCGCATGCAGCAGCTCCAGTGCCATGGAAGCGATCTCACCTGCGTGTCGATCGCCGTTCTTAATTGGCAGACCTGAGACCTTTAAGGGAAATTAGATAATGATCATATTAGGTGAACGCGCTTTTAAATTCGGGTATTTTGCATGAAGTAGAAAATCTCCAGATAAAACTTACCACCATGTAGGCATCGCCAATGGTCTCCACCTTGTACACATCATAACCGCGTATGATACGATCGAAAACCGTATAGAGATCGTTCAAGAAATTCACCACTTGCAGTGGAGTACTCTCCGCTGACATTGCAGTAAAGCCCACAATGTCGCTGAAGTAGATCGTGACCTGCGAAAAAAAAAAACGAAAACAAAAAACTATATAAAAACCGGAGTCCCTTGCGTTGAATCATTTTAAATGCGCCTACCAAATCGTAGGACACTGGTTCGACCCCTTGCCCCATTGTCAGCTTCTCCGCCACAGTGCGCGGCAACATGCGATGCAATAAATCTTCTGTTTTGCGCTTCTCCTCGCACAACATACGCGTGCGCTCAGTCACAATATCCTCCAAGTTGTTGGCATACTTCTCCATCATTTCCATCATTTGATCCATAATATTTTTCGTCTTGCCACCACGCATTTTCTTTAAACGATTGCTAAACAAAATAGAGGAACATTAGAGATATGTATAAAAAAGCAAGAATTAAAATTGCTGAGCTTTACCAAGAATACTATTTATCGACGGTCTTACCGTATAGTCGGAAAATCAGGTCTTATCTCCGGATCCTCACTCCAGCAATCTTTTATACAGTCCAGCACATAATCAGGGCACAATTCGTGTTCGCGTATGCATTCCAACTCGGGACGAAAGGGTATACTGCCAGCTAATGGCAGCTCCTTCACGCGATCGACAATTTCCTTTGGTTCGTAGGCTACCTGCCCGAATGGACCTTTTCGACTAACTATTTCGTACATAATTATGGCGAAGGCATAAACATCCCCTTTTTGCGTGCCATACATGTGTGGATTGCGCAGCAATTCGGGTGCTTTCCAAAATTGATCTGGTAATTTTGAGAAAAAATTGTGAGTTTTATAGGTATAAGGATAGTACGAAAGAGTAAAGATTTAAGATAGCAAAAAATTTGCCGCGAAGTTTCTGATGTTCTGATTACGTCTACGGAAAACTATAAGCATTACGGTCTTCCAAGCAAGTCTTCAAATTTCGAAAACTTAAATTCACCAGATAGTTTGACCGTCTCCAATATTTATAAGCCTGTTGAGAAGTAACAGGATAATTATGCTAAGTCTAAAAGGTTTGTAATACTCTGAGTTCCACCCTTGTGGTAAAGAAAGCGTACTACTTAAGTCTAAATATATAACCAAAAAATTGTAATATTGCCGTTCAGACGATTTTTTTCACCTTTAAGCGCTCAAAATCCCCAGCGTTTAATGAATTAAACCTCCAACACTTACTTCTATAGTGCTGATGCTCTCCTATCGACTCGCTCTCCGCACAATTTCGCAACTCGTGCAAACCGAAATCGGCTACTTGTAACATCCATCGAGAGGTCACCACACAATTCGACGATTTCAGATTTCCATGATACATCAGCTGCGAATCGTGTATATATATCATACCCTATAATATAGAAGGATTAATATACGAAAATCTCCGTTACGTACACTATGCAATACTCACCTTAATTAAATCGTGTATCAGAGAAGCTATAAACAAATCATCCAACTTGATGTCCTCATTCTCGATTATATCATAGAGACTGCCCTTGGCACAGTAATCGGTGACTAGTAGTATACGTGTCGGCTCCACACAAGCCCCAATAAAGCTATTTATATTATCATGGCGTAGTTCGCGCAGCAAACGCATTTCTTTCATTATTTCGCGCGAGATGTCCCGCTTCCGTGGGAACTTCAACTCTTTGATGCGTACAACAGCGCCGCGTAGGCGTGCCGTCGAAGTGAATACTTGATTTGAGCAACGTGAACCAAACGATTGGGCACTCACTAAGCTCAACTGTTTGCCGGCGCGTTGTTTTTGTTGCGGTTGTTAAATGTATTTTTGTTGTTGACATTGCCGAACAATGCACACCATTTATAGGCATTCGAGCGCGTCATATTGAGTTGAGGTCGTGCCAAATGAGCCAGCATTGAAGGGCGATTGACGACATTGCGGTTGTCGTTAGGGCGGTCATTAGAGCGACATCGAATGATTGCAGATTGACGGTTGGATTGGTTGTGGGTTGTTGTCGAACGGCGTGTTTTTGTTTCGTGTTCATCAGTAGGTTGGATGGTTGGTTGGTTGGTTGATGGCAGCAGCAGTGACATGTTAACGAGATCAGAAAGGATAATCAAGAGGAGTTAGTGATGCGGTGACAAAGGTTGCAGCAAGTGGATGCTAATGGGGTCTGTGCAATTAAGCGAGCAATGAAGAAGAAAGTCTTCATCGTATTTTTCTGTGGTGAGCGATGAGGAATCATATGACTGAGGTAAGCAACTACAAATAGGGATAGTGGAAACAGGTACATACATACATATGTACATACATAGACGAGTTACAAGAAAATGAATGTGAGTATGGTTCATCAGAGTTTCTTGTTAGAAAGGTTGTTTTTAAGCAAAATTTTTTTACTTGAATTATTTACTCGTTATTGATGAAAAATTATCGATTATTGCTATCGGTATATTCATCGCCATGTGTGAATATGATTAAGCGATTATAGCGGTATAACTAACGATTTATTTGTATCGTTGTACATTATCGGTCATATCTATAGCACGCCATTTCAAAGTGATATTGTGTGCCACTTATGTTTATTTATTTATTTTGAAGAATTTTCAATTAAAATATAGTTCTTTCTCTAACAAAACCCATATTAACCCAAGTTTCGCTAGCGACAGGTTATGCGACGTATGCATAACTGGTCATTAGGCAATGCGCTACGATTAGTAATCGTCACTTGTGCACCAGGTAATCGCTAGCGAAAGGACAAAACACGCGCACGCTCTCGGTACACTTCAATGACATTGCCATGTTAAATTCGTTAGACATATTCAAGTCAAGACAAGTCAATTTTTTTTATAACTAAAATTAGTTTTTAAAAATCAAATTCCCAAACAATCATCTCAGATGATAGAAGAGCTTAAACTCAAAAGGTCTGCATAAAAATATTTGAGCATATTATCAACGAAATCAAAATAATGAGATTTTTGGAGTTATTATCAAATCGGACCAAATCACGTATGTGACCAAATCTCACGAGTTTTTTTTTCAGTGTCGTTCCTTTTTCTCAGCTAAACCATTCTTTTTGTATTTATTTCAATCAATGGGTTTCCAGAAACAAGTACAATACAGAATAAATCAAGTATTTGAACAATTTTACCTTCTTTTTATAACGTTGGGAAATTTTAAATAGAACGTTC
This sequence comes from Rhagoletis pomonella, assembly GCF_013731165.1. Lineage (NCBI taxonomy): Eukaryota > Metazoa > Arthropoda > Insecta > Diptera > Tephritidae > Rhagoletis > Rhagoletis pomonella. Next base: position 55,823,191 of record NW_023458559.1, read on the forward strand.
ATGTTAGGGCCAATGAAAGTTGGCAGCAAATACAGCATATCTGTGAAGTTTTAAGAGTGTGCCACCAAATTAAAAACAAAAATGGCACTATGCAGAACATCTATCGCAGCTATCTTGTAATTTTTGGATATTTAATAATTTTTCAATTTTAAAAGTTTAAGATATTTCAAAAAACCAACATTGAACGGTGAAAATGTTCTTGCGAAAGCTAACCAAACTAGAGTAATAAAACTAGTGTGCCACCAAATGAAAACAATTACATTGGTTATAAGATGGCGATGATTTGCGAAACTAAAAATTCCAATTTTACAGTTTTTATTGGCACACTCGAAGTTGCTGAGAAATATAACTAAACGCAAGATTTTTTTTTTTGTAGAAAGGTCTCTACATTCTAATTGCTTAGCACATATCAACTGCTGAGTAGAAGATCGACCTATCTCGGCAGCGAGTTCGAAAACGCCCTATCTCAAAAAACTTTTCAAGAACGCCTTATTTCAGAATTTTTTTGATGAATGCCCTGTTTCAGAATTCCTTTCAAAAACGCCCTATCTCATTTCGAAGTTAGATAGGGCGTTTTTGAACCGAATTCCGAGATAGGGCGTTCTTCAAACAAATTCTGAGATAGGATGTTTTTCAATAAAATTCTGAAATAAGGCGTTCTTGAAAATTTTTCTGAGATAGGTCGATCTTCCACTCAGCAGTTAATATGATAATTTTGCTTACAAGAACATATTCATTGTCACATACGATCAAATTTACAGTCAGTTTTTGGGGTAGCTATTGGGATTTAAGCCGTTATATTTGAACAGGTGATGCGCTATGGGTTGTAAAACAAAGTTGCATCTAAAAGTGAATTTCGTAAAAAATGTAACATACGATAATTTTGCGCAAAAGAGACGATATGTGTATACATATCCGTGGGCGAGTGAACACGTTAGCTAACTGTGTATGGTGCTACCGGGCGTATACGTTACATACAAAACTACATGTATATGAAAACGAGTTTTTATTTTGACTTTTTTTTTAGTAGATATATATTCTTTAAGTTTTCATTTTAAATTTCGCGATAGAATCTTGTACTTTATGCAAAACTAAAGATAAATGCGCCACCATTTTCCACCAAAAACACGATTTTGTCGAAAAACGAAAAAGTGAGATTTTCTCATGTATACCTTAATATTTTTCTGAAATATTTTGTCGAAAATCTTAAAATATAACAAGAGTTCACTCTTTGATGCGTGAACAGTGTTTTTGCTTTGGCTGCGAAATTTCAGACAGTTCAGCCGCAACGCGGTCTCAAATATTCGTTGCACTTCGTTTGTGCTGTCGTTTTAACTGCCGAAACAATGTACGATCAGAACAACTTGGCACAGTTTTTTTGCCTTTGCATTTCAGTTAGGGTTCCAGCTGTGCATTTGTGCGAAACTAAAAGTGCGAAACCATATGTTTATTGTAAAAAACTGTCGACTATTTCACATTTTCTCCCTTTCACTCAAACGTACGCAGTTTTGCCTTAAAGAGTGAACTCTAGTACAATAAATTTTAACTAAACTAGTGTCCGACCGAGCGGTGAAAATGCGAATTTAACTTTTATATTCATTTTACAATCCGACAGGTTCTGCATTTCACTCCCGGTGAATTTGAGTCAAGTGCGCTTTGAATTCAAATTGGCAGGGGTTCAAATTCACTCGAAAGTGAATTGCAGAACCTGCCCGAATATAAAATTGTTTAATATTAAGTGCTAAAAATAAAATATTAATGTGCCTAATTTTTAATGAAACACAATAAACAAGTGAATTTAGAAAAAAATCAGTGTGGAGTGTGGAAAAACCGAGCGTTCGGTTTCGGCCAAAAAATCGAGTTCGGTCGGACACTACCAAAAACGCTATCCTTTTTTTGTATGGAGAGTGATACACCCTAGTATAATTCTATATCGATATTGCAGTTTTATTTTTATTAGTATGTTCCTTTACTAGTTCTGTTTACAGAATTTAGTCAGGAATATGAGTAGTATAAGTCTAAGAAACAGACTAAATGTTTATCAATATGGTGATCGAAGTTGATATGAATAAACTTATGGAGATCGTTAAATTCCATGTGCTGTAATTTTTTTTTTCACAGTCATTGTACCGTTTTAATCTGCATTCGAATTTCTCATAATCGACATATTTATCGATGTCACCACTAATAATGTTATTGACAGCTTTATTTTAAATAATTCAGCCTTATCATGAGTTTCATTTTCCCCGAACCGGTTCACTTTTCACTTTTGGTTTACATGGTTTTACATGGGCGGATGACCAATTTTCGGGTGAATTTTCTCCAGGCGAAACTCAGGATAAGGCAGATTCAATTTTTTTTATTACATTTGCCGCTATGTTTATCGACATATTTTTTAATTAATTATCGATGTTGCTAATATACTTATCAATTTAATTAACGAAGCATTCCCATATATGCAGTTTTTAGACCAACCATAAACTATGTATATTACGGCGGGTCACTTTGTATGGGGAAATTTTTTCGACTATGAGTGTATCGAACAGAGGGATTGTACGTATAAATCTAAGCAAATTTACCGAAGGAACCATGGTTTCTTGTCATTTTGCTGTAGAGTGGTAAATAGATGTGCTCAAATTTTGTATAAAAATATGCTATAAGGGGTTTTTCTGGTACTTTTTTTTCAATTTCCACCAGAGGGCGCAACAGTAAAAATTTTCACATTTTCTTCGAAACCTATTTTCGTAATTTGGCCAACTCCAAATTGATTTTAGACCCATGGTTTCTTATGTAAATTTACTTAGAATTGCACGTTCGCACATAGCCAACAAAATTCTCGAACCTGTGAGAAAGGGGTTAGGTTGGAAGGCTTACGGCATTGACGCCCACAACGTGTTGAGTTTAAACACAGATTCGTTCTTCATGTGAATGCAATTTTCGTCCTTTTATTTTTCTTTTGGTTAGCTGCCGAGCAAACAGATCTCTTTGCTGCAGGCCTAGGCTGTTGGACGCTGCCACACTGCAGAAAGCCGAAATTGCTGTGCGCAATTTACATAAGTGCCTCTTGGTGCATGCACGCGTGTAAACAAATTTACATAGTCATACATACATACATATGTATGTTTTTTTACACAAACACATATGTACATAGATTTGTATTGAGGTGCATCGCCTCTAGCAACGGTGCGACGAAATTGTCACGTTCCTAGAGAGGCCGAATCGCAACGTGTGTGCGTGAAGGCAATGAAGCTGTGAGCGTATTCAAGCAGAAGATGTAAAAAATTTCCATTTACCACGACTCAATCGACAAACTGTTGACAATGAAATCGGCCATGATGCGTAAATATTTATTGGTTAGGACAACAGTAGAACAAAGATATGAGAGAAATCGCAAAGAGTGGCTGTTGTCGCAACGGATTAATTTAAATTTAATTGAACTACAATAAAAGCTGTATTGCTACGCAAGTTTATGTAACGATTACTTAAGGCGTATAGCTGCGAATCTGTTTTTACAGCATTTTTGAAAAAAAAGATATTGGCTCCGATTTTTATTTTTATCATATAAAAATATAGGAGTACCGATACAAAGACTGAAATTAAGCTAAATTATTATGGGACTAGCCTTGAGGTATCACCTTTCCGATAAAACTTGTCGAAAACGGTTGACGTGGTGTAAAGTTATCCGGTAGCATACATAAAAAAATATAAGCCGGTTAAAAATTAATCGGTTTTCCTCTAAATGAAAAACTCCAAGTAGAATGGCCAGGATTTGAGAGCAATTTAGACGGTGCTCTTGCCCAACTTTCTTTGTGTATGTATGTAAATTAATGCTGTTGTACGATAGCTTCGTAGGGTCTACGGTAAAAGCTTATTCATAGCCTGTGAGCAACATACATAAATCAAAAATTATTTCATTAACCAATTTAAAATTACAGGAGACTCATTCTAAGCACATGAAATCATTTACACTGAGAAAACAGTTTAGTTATGTCAACAAAATATTTTTCTCTCAACACATTATTCGGTTATGGTTACATTATTTGGTTATACATAGTTACCAAAGCATGTGTTTACAGAAATATATTTAGCTGACTTTTTTTTTTGAGTATAGGCCTACTCAAATAATGATGTAACAAAATACATACATACATACATATGTACATATCGACGGTACTTTTTCAAAACCTCATATCTTTAACAAAAAAGAATCTCTATTAATAACAGAAAATCATTTTTAATAACTTTTTTTCTACTGAATATTAAAGATTAAATACTTTTTATTTAATTAAGAATAATATATGTATAATGAATTGTAGCATATCCCAGCCTATTTTAAATTAATTTTACGAGATACGAAGTAGTAGTGATGTCTGAGATACGAGGTTTTGCCAAAATACGGTCGATATGTAAATAGGAGCGAAAATAAACTAAAGGTTGCACATACGCCAGCGTGTACCATACAAAACGCTTACAGGACAATTCAACAGGCAACTGTCTTTTGACTCATCAGTCTTTCGTAAGATGATTTCCAATTCTGAAAAAACTATCTTGATAGCTCTTTACGGTCTTTCGAAAGACTAATTGAAAGATCTTAGCGTTATGCTATTGGCCTTTAAGCAATAAGTATTTTAAAAATTAAATTAAATTAAATATATGTATATGTATGTATATTTTTCCTTTCACAACAAGAAGAACTAATAAGTAAAACAAAAGCAAATAAAAAATTAAATGAAAACGAAGCAAATTTATATAAAAATATTTTTAGAAATTTGAATGAAATTAAAAAAAAAACGCTTTTGAAAACTATTAAATAATAAGTTTAATTAAAAAAATAAATCAAAAAAGACGAAAACAAAACTTAAAAGTAAAAACATAAAATGTATTTTTCTTTTTAAAACTAAATCTAAAAATTAAAAGATAATTGAATTAAAAAAGACAAGAAAGTAAAAAAAACAAGATCCTAAAAATTTGATTAAACAATAAACAACAAAAAAACAAATGAAATTACAAAAAATTTAATTGTAATAGAAAAAAATCTTTTAATAACGATCAACTCTAAAAATTAAAAGAAAGTAAAACTAAAAAAAAAGAATAATATTTAAAAAAGATCAAAATAAAATAAGTGCTTAAAAATGTGACGAAATTAAAAAATATTCTTTTTGGAAATTAATAGAAAAATTAAGTAAAAAAATAAAATAAAATAAGTTTCTAAAACAAAAAAAAAGTGTATATATTTCTTATTGAAACAATATCTGAAAAAATTTAAGTAAAAAATACAAATAAATAATATCGCTGACCTAGACTCGAACTCAGATCTCTGGAACGGCACGCCTGTGGTTCGTTCACTCGGCCACAGCGTTGAATGATATAAAAACAAAAAATATAACCAAATAACTTTTCATCACGAATGGTGAACGAGAGAGCTTTTTTTCCAAGACTATTGTGCCAGAATAACAAATATCTTTCGAACTATCTTGCCATCAGTCTTTCATTTGTCTTACGAAAGACTTTTTACTTCTGCATGTCCTCAATACGGGTTTTTGCACTACCATCACTCACCTTGCTTGGCGATGAGACGATATCATTCCCCGAGTACCCCTTTATCTCTGATATGTCAATTTTCCACAATAGACCTTCAATTTCCAGCTCGATTTTCCATTTTCGATAAATGCTCATAGTGATGACACCAGCGCAAAATAACAGTAAGCCAAGTACACCAGCCGCTACCACAGATGTGATATGTCGATCGTCCTTTTTGCACAGCTCATTGGCGAAGCCACACATCGGCTCATCAAAGGGACGATCACCGCCCGATGGCCAATCAACGCGCACAGAGCCATTGATAAGCTTGTATTCCTGTGGTGTGGCAAAAAAAGTAAGAAAAAATAATTTTAAGTGACAAATGAACGGGCTTAGAGTGGATTTATGTAGTTATGTACATAATTACATACATTTTATTCACACTAAAAAGGGAAAACTAATAATAAAAGAAACGAAAAAAATGACGACTCACTCACTGGAATATCTTCGCCTTGTTGAAAATAGGCCACCGGCACCATATGAGAATTACAGGATACATTATCACTAAAATAGTGTTTGTGTGGCTTATATGCCAGTACTGAAAAATTGCCTTCGGAATCACCATTCTGGTCTATTTTAATCGTGGCACCAGTGATACCTGATTGACATTGGAAGGAAGACAAGTAAAAGTGTAAATTTTATTTTATATAAGCTATAAGTATGTACATTTTTTTAATTTAACATAAATTAATGAATATCTAGTAAATGTGCATATATATATATTGGCTAAAAAATATGTCCAGTTTTTTCATGATCAAAAACGTATGGCTTTTTAAATAAACCAAAAAATTATGCCCAGTTTTTAAACCAGCAAAAATATGTGTCCACACTGGACTGGCGTTCAGATTTGAATGATAAAAATTTGACTTATGTCCAATTTTTATTAACCAAAAATATGCCCACGGCCATAAGTTCTTCATCATTGAAAAACTGGGCATTATTTTTGGTTAATAAAAATTGGACATAAGTAAAATTTTTATCATTCAAATCTGAACGCCAGTCCAGTGTGGACATATATTTTTGCTGGTTTAAAAACTGGGCATAATTTCTGGTTTATTTAAAACGCCATACGTTTTTGATCATGAAAAAGCTGGACATATTTTTTGGCCAATAAAATTTCGTTGTCATTTAAAAATTGGACATAAATTTTATATCATTAAAAAATTGGTCAATTTAAAAACTAGACATATGGTTATATTTGTTAATTTACTGGGCATAATTTTTGGCCTTCTAAAATTAGGACCATAATTTTTGGTCCTTTAAAAGCTGGACATACAATTTTAGTTGTTTTAAATTGCAAAAAATTTATGTTGCGTTTTTAATATTACAAAAACATGTACGATCACTTTTTAAGCTAACGAAAATTTGTGTCTAGCTTTCATTTTAATGTGTTCAAGCGTCACCAAAAAGTCTCTGCTAATGATTATAGATAGTCGTTAAAAATTTTGATTTGTAATATTTTTCGGTGCTCATACTTACTTCTATAAGTACGATTTTTGATAATAGTCTCAATTATTCTAGTTCCGTTACTAGCTACATCGTATATCACATCATCCGTTAGTATGCGCTCCTCCTGGCGCAGCAATTTATCCAATGCCCAGGCATAGAGCTTAACGGAATCATAGAGGTAAGCGGCATATATAGAAACAAACTGCAAAAGAAAAACGGAAATAAAATAATAAATTAACGATTATCGATATATCTAGCGATAATGTTATCAGTTAATCTATAGATAATATCGATATACTTGTTTATCGACACTGGCGTCAGATAAATAAAAATTATGATTCGTTTTTTTTATTGATATCATTGACTTCCATATAATTTCCGATGAAATTATCGATGTGCTAATCAATACATATGTAAGTATTTGAGCATAATTTTATTATATAACTCGTGACTACTGTCATAATGATTTCGCCTAAAAATATGCCACAAAAAATAAGTTATATTTTAAAGGGGATGAAAACACATTGTAGGTGCTCACACCTGTCTGGTTATCAGGTTATCCTTAAGTGGTTATATTTTTAACCGATTTCCGAAAAAGGAGGAGGTTATCAGTTCGTCGGAATATTTCTATTTTTTTTATGTATGTTACCGCATGACTTTGGACCACGTTTTGCACTAGAGCCAAATACTTATCTAAACTTAATAAAATAATCGATGGATAATTATTTCAAATTTTGAGCGTCCCAGTTGATACATTTTTACTCTGTATATTATTGTATTGGGTACCGGCAATACAGCACATCACTAGCTTTAAAACCTTTAGGGATTTCTCGAGCGATTGAACTGTCAACATGATTTTGCGGCATATTTTTAATCGAACAGGTCACTTGGGCAAGTTTTGACATTTCGTGGAAATAGGCCTAGTACTCGTGTTTCTACATGTTTGTAAACCCTGCAACAGGGCACATACATACGAATTAGCATTGCTTTCAACATTCTCTTTAAAAAATACTCCACGGCGACTTCACACCGCAGGCAAAGATGTTTCACATCAAAAAACACCAATAATTGCTGTACAAATCTGCCTCTTCTCTATGCATGAAGCATATCTAAATGGTGCGACTAACAGCAGACAAGTATGCCATTGTTTTTAATTGTGTTCTCCCTCCCTACTTCTCTCTTACTTACTGCTCTCAGCAATGAAAACAATTGACTCCTTGTTAGCATACTTATAGGCACCTTCATTGTCAACAAAGACAACCATCAACATTCAGGCCAAATGTTATTGCTCCTCGGGCAATGGCGCACCTCTAGTTACTTGACATGACTTTTAACATTGGCAGTTTATTTGTTTGTTGTTTGACAAAGGCGTGCGTCGCACAGTGCGTAATTTCGCCGATTTACGGGAAGGAAAATCATAGCGCCCACAATTTTTGCTCTAGAAATTATTATTTTTTAGTTATTAAAAATTAAAAGTTATATATCTACATATGTACTATGTTATTTATGGTCGAATCTGGTTTATTTTTTCAAAGTATATTGGTTGCATATGCAGGAATATTTGCGCCAAAAATTTAACGCTTATGTGCCCCCGGGGTCGAAATATTTTGAAAGCCCGTATTTATTGACCGATTTCGTTAAAATTTGTGACATAGTAATAAACAAAAAGCTGTCGATGATATACAAAAGTACTCACTTAGTATAAAATTGAGGGGCTAGGCCCACATTTACCACTTTTAGCCACAGTTGAATACGATTGGACTACAATTGTAATCCACGCGCCTAATTAAATACGTGAAATTTTTTGTCAAGTGCACAATTTGGAAGTTTTTCTGTTTGAACAATGAGATAAGTTTTATAATTCCAAAACACAAATCTTAATTCCATACAAAAAATTTAACTTTTGTTCATTTTAAATTTGCATTGAATTGTATGACTTTATTGTAGTGCAAATTTAAACAATTTCAGTGTTTCCATAAATTAAGATTTACTTTTTTTTTTGTATTTGGCTATTTTCTCATATCTCAGAATTTAACTTTATTTTATAAGCAAAATTAAGGCTATTCACTATGTGCAACAAATATTTCACTATAGAGAATTATATGTTGTTTTACATGGAAATTGAAATATATGATGCAAAAAAGATATATTTGGAACATAGACAAAAGTCCTATGGATGAAGAAGATGAAGATAAGCTTATTTTTTTATAATTTTGAAATGATCGCTTGGGAGCTAGTAAAACCGCAAATTGAACACCGATTGCTGATGTGTCAAGAGAAGAGATCTTACAGCCTCCACGAGCCGACACACAAATCTACATCTGTTTTCTCGCATACGAGATCTTACCGTAGATAAATTTTTGACCGTTGGCATTTCATCGCATATCATGTCAGTGCGAATATGTTTTTTATGTTTTATAAATGTGGGTTGTGCTTTAACAGCACTTCTCCGAATTACACCACATCTCTCTTACTCGGAGTTAAAATAAAATATGAATAAAATAGTTGTTAAACTTAAACCCAGATATGCGACAAAAAGTATGCCATACCTACGGTGACCATCCGTTCTGTTTTTTGCAGGACCGTACTGTTTTTCAAAGGTCGGTCCTGCGTAGTTTTTCAAACCTAAAAAACCTGAAAATGTACTAATTTTTTCCAAATGTCCTGCATTTGTCCCGCATTTTATTCGTTATTTTAAAATTATCGGACAATGGATGGATTTTTTCAAAAAAGTGTTTTTTGGTACTTTTCGTAACTTTTCTTCAATATCTCATGAACCAATCTCAGTACATTTTGAGCCAAAGATAATGAAAATCGGATTAGAAATGTAGATGCCATGAAGCGCAATCTGCACAAATTATATATTTTTGTAAAGGGCACATAAATACCTTTATAACTCGTCGTTTACGTCGATTCATGATGTCGATTTTTGACAAATAACTTCGAAAAGTATCAAAAAACAAAAAAAAGGGTATTGTTTTCGTTTACTTTTATAAACATTCATCTAAAAATAGATTGAAGAAAAGGTGATTCGTTTTTAAAGTTTAAAATGTATTAAGAATTTAGAATCATAAATACTCTTTTGATATTTTTGTACTACGTAAATATATGTAGGCGTATTTATGAAAAATTGTCCTTCATTTTGAATCTATATTTATGGTCACCGTAGCCATACCTCGTATTTTATATCGTATATCTACTGCGATAAACGGCATACGCAAGCGATATATATCTTACGATGTTTCGTATGCGAGCGCCCATAGCAGGTATTTGATGGCACCTGCCAAGGCGAATATATACAAGGTGGTGTTGATGGCGAATTTAGATTTTCGCCGCGGTACTTATTAATGTCAAAATGATGTATTTGTTGTAATATGAATTCGCCTGGTATATGGAGATATATCGCTTGCGTAGACCGTTTATCGCAGAAGATATACGATGTAAAATACGAGTATGCGATACACTTTTTGTCGCATATCTGGGTTTAAGTTTAACAACTATTTTTTCATATTTTATTTAAACAGCATTCTTCGCTCCCACCCCAACATGAGAACAATCCCGATCACTAAATTTTTGTAGCCAAAAATACACAAAAAATGCGATTTCTTTACCAAAAGTTGACTTTAAATCGACATATTTTTTTTTTAAATTGTGCAAATTCCTACTACGGACCTTGATATACAGATGATCGATTAAAGTTCCTGAAGAGATCCGATCGACACACACTGACACGCAATTTATATGCTTAAATGAAAAAAGTGAAACCCCTTTTTTCAAAACTAAAGGAGCGCAATTGATGTGTAAGGATGGCATTTAAAATTGCAAAATTATGTTTTTACTTAAGTTTACATTGTGTAAAACGAGAAGTATACCCAAGACTGTAATCGCGTTAGGAAATGAGACGGATAGGACCACAGATTTATAAAGGCCGGAAAATTGGCGATTATCGTTCGATTAAACAGGCATGTTTGTACAAGCTCAGCATTCTTCCAGCTTATCTTCAAACAATTGGGGACCGATTTTCTATTATATCAACTTTTTTTACCAACTTCGATTTTCGGTTTTCCTTCCTCTAAACCAGGGGTTCCCAAACTTTTTCACCGCGGCACCCTTGTTGTGCTAAAAAAAAATTCGCGGCACCCCTACTCTTCAGAGGTCTAAGAAAACAAGAAAACACAATGCAAACTTTAAGCTCCTTTACCATTAATATGAGGACTGAAATTGTTTCGATGACAGCTATGACAGTTTTACCCTTAAATCATTTGACGCTGAAAGCTTGCTGGTGTATTTGTTTTTAACCGACTTCACAAAAAGGAGAAGGTTATCAATTCGTTGGAATATTTTTTTACAATTTAATTTTTTTTTATGTATGCTACCGCATAACTTTGGACTACGTTAACCGATTATTATAATTCCTTTTTAAAGCAAAGGTGGTCCTATTCTAATTTGGTTTAAATCCGATAATTGCATCATGGGAATTAAAGTCGGTTTTGTTTTTTGCTTAAAAATTACTTGTTTATGTAAGCATTTGTTGAAAACGCAGTCTCGTATAGAAATATAAAAGTAAAAGTGACTAGTATTTTGAATGCAATCTTGCCAGCAGCAGTGTATTCTGCATACACTTGCATCCAGAACTCTGTTGGCTCCCTTCGTAGTATTTAATATTCAAAGTGCTGTCTTCACTGCGAAGCGAAGCTGCTGCCACTAGCGGCACCCACTTTGGGAAAGCCTGCTCTAAATCACCCAAATTACGCACTATGCGCCTGAGTTTTAGCGAGCAATTGCTAAAACTTGGCCAATTAGCATAGCTGTCGCATTTTTTTACTTCTAGTACCTAAAAGTGAATTCTCGTAGCTACTGCAATTATACATGAATTCTTCGGAAGGCGGCTGTTGAAATAATTGACGCTCAATTTCAACGAAAATTAAAGGAAGACCTGAAAGTTTATTTGATTATGTACAAGCATACATACATACATACATATGTATGTATGTACATGAATATGTATACTTTCTTAAAACGCCAACGCAACATTGGCCGACAGCAATGGCCTTTTTTTTCGAAGTACGCCTAGTGTTTTGAACTTCAAATTGAATTTTGCTTTTAACCATGGTATAATAATTACAGGTATTGTCTTCCCCGAGAGTTTTGCTTCACATCGAAATTTGTGCTCTCTTATTTTCATTTTGTCGCAGTTCAATGTTGATTCTTTTATTTTTATTTGGCTTTGCTTTTTGTATTCGCTCCATTTAATTTTTATCACTTTTCAAAACAAAAGAAAAAACTTTTGAAATGAAGTGAACCATACAAATTTTGAATTTATTTATGTACAAGCAAATATTTTTTTCCGGCTTTTGCAAATTAAATAAGTTCTCTGCAAGATGGTTTGTTTAAAAAAAATACATGTACATATGTATATGGTATATGGGGTATGGAAATATCCCATTTCCCTAGCAGTAGACGTTTTAGTGTGGGCAGCAATGATATTTTCCAAATAAGGCAGATCGGAATATGCGCTCTCTGGGAAGACAATACCTGTAATTATTGTACCATACTTTTAACCACATGTATCTACATGAATGTATCTTAGGGTGGCGAAAAAATGCATGTGAAAAGGCAATGTCGTAATTTCAATGCTCTACCCACTCGGATTGTTCTATATCAAAAAAAAACTTTACCTTAGAGGTCGCTCAAAACTCTCGTGAGTTTTATATGGCGGAAAAACAAGCCTTCCGATCCAAAAATATTGAACTTCGAGAATTCTATACCATTTCTGTGAAAAAAAAATAATGAATAACTTTGCGCGCTTTGAGCGACCTTTATATGTATATATATATAGTATATATATACATATATGTATATATTTTTTTAATATAAAAACACATGGGTACATGTCATATATATGCTCAGTCCACACTCACCTTAAGATATTTATTATTGTAAAATAACGATGGCACAAGAAAATCAAACGGCTTCATTGCATTGTATTCCCGCACTTTGGCCGTGAAATTTTCATAACTGTCCGTTGGTGGCGTAGACGCCACGACTAGCAAACTGCGCGCCAACTGCTTGAAACTCTCCGTTTCGTGGCAGACTTTCATCGCCTCAACATGGTCCGGTTTGCGTAAATACTTTTCGGCTTCTCTAAAAAGAAGTATTTCGATTTTGTTTGTTGTTTTTTTTCATTTGTTATTTCCATTTCCATTTCCATTTTTGTTTTTTTTTTTTTTTGAGTTTTGTGGGCGAGTTTTGTTGGCAGAGGCGCAATGAAATTAAAGGAAAAAAGAAACAAATAAAGGTAAGATTGCAAATAGGGCACAATTAACGGTATATGTATTTACTCTCAACAGACGCAAATAAAGAATTGCAATTAAATAGTAAAATGGTTGATATGCTATTGCAAAGTATATATGTTGGAAGGCTTACACAGTGTCAGTGCGTTTGTAAGGCACACAATGGGTGACTTTCAATAATGCTGCGAATGTATGCCTGTGTATGTGTGTATGTGTGTTTGGACAGCACGGACTTTGTATACATATGTATGTATGTGTATGGGTGTGTGCTTGCGTCTGTGCAACAGTACTTACTTTGGTGTATAGGGCATCATATCGACAAAGATGACCATGTATTCACCTTTAAGGAACAAATTGCTCGTTTCCATGGAAAGCATAAAATCGACCAGAGAACTCGCCGAACCAAGGAATACATAGATGCGGGTGCGATTCATTGTATTTTGTACAGTCTGCAAATAAGAATGAGGGAAATTAATGAAAATGAGCAAAGTTGAAGATGCGATAGTAAAATTTTATGGTACTTAAAATTTTGACTGCCAGCTTTTATGTAGAAAGTTTTAAAGGGCCCACCAAAAGTGAATAGGAAAGCAGTTAATTAATAAAATTGCTTGTTGCCGTTCAGGTTTAGCATATTTAAACATAAACACTTTTGCTGAACTACATATCTCCAATTAAGATAATAGAGAACACGATACAGCTTTGGTAGACGGAAAGTTTAAGTTAATTAAAAGAGAAGTGGATTATCTGCATATGCAGCGCTAAAAAATGTAGTTATTGAATAACACTCGATGAACATACCTACATACACACTAGGGTGTTCGATTATTCGACTTTTTCCGAAAACCGGTTTTCGAGTTATTCGAAAAATTGCAATAAAAAAAAAAACAGTTGATGGTTTTGAAGTTAAGAAAACACCGGCATTATTTACATAGTTTTCATACAGTGAAAATGTCCATAAAACTATTATTAAGCTTTTATTTGGAAAAGAGCATAGCGAAATAAGTACAAAGTTCTTTCTAGATTAAAAGTAAAACAAATGAAAATCAGTGAAAAATTAAATGTTGGTACTATTTGGTTTAATAAGTACTTTGGTGCATCTTTTCTGACCTCTTTCAGTTTTGAGTAGAGGTCTCGCCGCAGTAGCCAAGTGTTAAGCCTACTGCCACTCGGGAGGTCCATGATTCTATTTCTGGTCCCTGCAACATCAAAAAAGCGGTCGCCCTTCAGCATACATACAATGGCAAACCTCAGAGTGTACCTACTTCTGCTATAAAAACGCTTTTTCGGAAGTGGAGTAAAGGTGTTGATCTTTGATCCATTTGTTTCACAACATCAAGAAGTAGACCACGAATTGGAGGAGAAGCTCGGCCAAAAACGTAGAAGACGTTTTAGCGCCAAAGATTCATTTAATGGAATCTAATATGACCCGGTTTATGCTCAAATAATCTGGGATATGGTTTCAAAACTGTTTAGTGGTTTCCCTTAAACTGGAGAAAGCTTTGAAAACTTAGAAAAACTCCAAACTTTTATTTGTTTAACCTCAAACAAACCGAACGCCATTGACGTCATTGCCCCAAGTATGTATATTCTCGAATTGCTTTTCCACTCACCTGATACCAAAAACTTGTGCGACAACATGGCAACCCCAGCGCACAACATTTCGGCATATTTGTTAGAAACGCTTCCTTGTGATTTATTGTCATATTCCTTTTGGTGGCCTGTTCTTTGAGCAAATCGGCTACTGTGGTCCACAGCTCATCATGCAAAATGGAGAATTTCTTCCAGCCATAGTAACGCAATAAAGAGATCACCGACTTAATGACCTAAGGAAAAGAAAATTTTGAAAGTAAAATAAGCGCATTTTATAGATTTTATGGATATATGTGCCGGTAAAAAAATAGCACTACCGCTATGAACTTTCCATTCCTATTTGAAAAATCTGAAGCCTCACAATTTTTAGGCTTCTTCTGTTTTAACAGTTAGGTAATAAAATTCTCTTTTCAAGAGTGCTTCGTTTTGCTTGAAATAATAACGGTTCTCTCAACTTCAAGTAATTTGTTCGGTGGTACTCGATTTGACGCGGTAAAAATAATAGCACTGGCTGTGCATTTCGTTTGAAAAATATCTTTCCATTACATTTATTAAAAATTGTTCCGTGAATAAAGGTAAATATAATTTGTTTAATACCTCATTTGTGTAAAAAGTTGAATTTTGTAAACTCTTTGAATAGCTATGGGACGTGGAAAACATTGCAGCGCCGAAAAACGTGAAATTATAAAAAAACTAATTTCTCAAGGCAAAACTTATGCGGAAGTGGGCCGTACAGTTGGCTGTTCCAACAAAATGATCCGAAATGCATTAAAATTTGTTCCAAAACCAGAAACACGTGGACGCAAGCGGGTAATGTCACCCTTACTGGTCAGACGGCTTATTCGGCAAAGCCAAAAAGACCCTTTTAAGCCAGCAACTGTACTTAGAAAGGAGCTTAATATCACGGCATGTGTAGAGACAGTTCGCTCCCGGCTTAGAGAGAATGGTTTAAAGTCGTGCACTCCCAGGAAGGTTCCTTTATTAACGAGTAAGCATTTGAAACAGCGTCTGAAGTTTGCAGAAGATCATTTGGACTGGCCGGTAGGGAAATGGAGGAACATTCTTTGGACGGATGAAAGCAAAATTGTGCTCTATGGTGGCAAAGGTGGTCGAGACTACGTTAGGAGGCCCCAGAAAACTGAATTTGATCCCAAGTTCACTACAAAAACACTTAAACACGGAGGTACTAGTATAATGGTGTGGGCTTGTTTTTCCTACAATGGTGTAGGTCCTATATATTGGATCAAAGAAACCATGGATCAATATGTATACGTAAGAATATTAGAGGAAGTGATGTACCCTTACGCCGAAGAGGAAATGCCATTAAGGTGGGTCTTTCAGCAGGACAATGACCCCAAACACACTAGTCGGAGGGCAAAAAAGTGGTTTGGGGATCATTTGATCAATGTTATGGAGTGGCCTGCACAGTCGCCTGATCTCAATCCAATTGAGAATCTCTGGACTGAGGTCAAGAAGGCAGTTCATGACGCCAGACCAACCAGTAAAGAAGCACTTTGGGAGGCAGTGAAAGATTCCTGGAGCAAGATTCCAAAAAAGAAATGTCAGGACCTTGTTGACTCCATGCCAAGACGTTGTGCGGCCGTTCTTAAGAATAAAGGACATGCTACTAAGTATTAATATGGAGCCTAATATTTATGTACATTCACTTCTAAATGAAAAATTAAGGGTTCATATTTTATTTTAGTTTTTAAGGACATAACGAATTCTCAGTGCTATTTTTTTTTACCGCCATATTTTGGATACTTCCATATAAAGACTTAAAAAAATTTGGCGATGCATTAAATTAAGTTTATTTTTTTTTTTATTTAGTGTGGAATAATATGATAAGTTTGTTAGAGAAATAAAAAGATACTAGAAGTAAAATTATTTGGAGTTTTCCTTTGATAGACCTCATAGTACCTCACAGTGCTATTATTTTTACCGGCACGTATGTATCGTGTTTTTTATACTAATGGTAGAATCGTTAAAAATCGAAAAATATCGTTTATCGGTTAAGTTGTTGGCTACGGTAAAGCTATCGGTAGCCCTAGTCTTGTTTTTATTGATATTGTCATTTTTTATATTATCGTTGTTAGATATCGTAATTGATAAAGGTAAATAATGCGTCATTGAGGTCTACAAAATATTGAGTATCGTTCACAGCATAGTCGTTTTTGGTATCTATACTTTACCAGTCTCTGCTTCTTTATCGTGGTATGTATAATTGTGGTTATCGATAAAAAAAATATTATTATTGACATATATGTGTATATTATCCACTATTATCTATAAAAACGAAATTGTTATCGATAAAAATCGTTAGATAGAGTGGTTGCTATACCAAAACTTACAGTCATCGAAAAAATAATGCTCATTTAGAATTATGAACTAAATACAATTGACGGCTTTAAAGCAGCGATAGGCAGAGGGAGAGCTTTTACTCTCCACGCGCCTATACAAAATGTATAGAAGCTTAAAAGAGCTTTGCCCGCGCGCAAGGCAGTGCCCATCACCGCTTTAAATTAATAGCTGTTACAAAACTCTTTAGTCTTTAAGTAAAGATTTCAAAGTTTCCGTCTTTACACAGAAGATAGCAAAATCCGTGGCCTTTTACACCGAAGCAAACAGATTAAGCAACGTGTAAATTCATACAAAATCGCGATGTTCGAACGCAAATAGCCGCAATGGATATCGTATCAGCTACAGACCGGAAGGAGGAACTTAACGATGCAAAGTGGCCGCAACTTTGCTGGCAAATGACGCAAAGGCTACCGAGGTTGGATGGCGACCATCAGCTATGACAGCTCGTTAACAATTTATGAATTTTTATAGTAGCGATGGCTAACCGACCAACAGCATGCCACTGCTAAACTAGATGCATACGCTCAAAAACGCATAAGTAGGTTTGGTAGCAAAGTACACCTGCGTTCAACTAATTAGAAACGAAATTGAAATGATATTGTTTACAAATTATGATAATTTTTTTATTTTTTCATAATTGTCATTTAAAATATAGTTCAATCTGTAACAGGAACCACAATAATAGAAGCTTCAAAGATTGCGAAAATTGCAAAAAAATAATCAAACTTCAAAAAATTGTCATCAAAATTCCCAAATTTTTAAGCAGAATATTTAAAAAATTATCCGGTATGCAGTTCTGTAGCCCATTCTGTTGTAGTGTAAGAAAGTGCAAGTCTCAAGTCGTTAAAAATTGCCGTTGATTTTTTTTTATTTTTTGTTTTTGTGGAGGGTGTCGCGGATTTTTTTATATATATATAATTCTCGTAACACGTTGTTGTCCGCGATAAACTCAGAAACTGACTATCCGCATCAAATCATGCACAATTCTTCGCGCCGCAGCTTGGCTTTGATTTCAACATTATCATAATAGCGTGTACATTATTATTCATCTGTAGGGCATATATAGTGGAATAAAGTTTTAAATACTGGGGAAGGTCTTATCGCAAGTTTTGTAGATTATATATAAACAGCAGGTTGCGAGCTTTGGTTGAAATCTGCTTTCGTTATTAGGTTATAACTGTCCTCTGCTTTATTGTAATTATATATATAGGCATATACGAGGTTTTGCATACCCGATCGAAGTGATCCTATCTAATTTCCCTTAGAAAATCATACGCTATAAAGTAGCGATCTTTACTTTTACAAAATGACTTAAATCTAAATACCTAACTATACTGCTACGCCTACACTTCCATTGTGTTATGCAGATATAATTTAAAACTAAATAAACAACAAGACGCCTTCACATATTTGCATACAAATATTGATGATCAAAGTACGTCTAAAAGTCCAAGGTAACATTGACCATTCTGTATCTTTGTATCTAATCGCGGGAATATCCAGCTAAAAATAGAAAGTACCTACGCATACCAAATTTTGCGTTGTTTAATCTGTTTTACTGTTTTCTATTCTTTTTGTTTTCTGGGCGGATAACACGCTTATGAGTGCCTGAGTGACTAGACAAAATATAGAAATAAAAATAAATATACTTATACTAGAAGAGCCGGCGAACTTCGTGCCGCCCAAAATAAATTTTTTGTATTGAAACATTTTGGTCCAACATTTTCACCAACAGTTCGCGTTCATGATTTTCAGTGACGCATTTATCTTCTAATATTACGGCTTGGTGGTTGTCGGAATGCTTATTTCCATTGCCATCTTAAATAACCTAGCAAAACCGTATATGCCTACAAAGATATGTAATAGCTTCAGTGCGTTTGAAAGGCACTACGCCCCCTTTTAAAATGGCCCCAATTTTCTCTAAGAGTATGGGATATATGAACCCCATGCCATCTTCTACTCTACCATGAACACTTCCAGAAATATGCAGTATAAAATATCCGGTTTGTATGAGAGGTGCCACGCCCCTTTTTCCAATAGCCCCAATTTTTCTTCATGAATATGCACGGCCTTGAACCAGTCTTAAGTTTTATAAAAGTGTGTCTCAAATCGGCTTTCATAGCCTTTTTCTAAATCATTAGTAGGCTTAAAGTCCATCGAGATCTAAATCGTTGCTGATCCTTTTTTCGAGATACTCGCATTTTTATATTTTACGCAATAATCCTTGTTTTGACTAATATTTATCACCCTAACAATGCAGGAATCGTATACAAATAGTATATAAAGGTTTATATATATATATATATATATGTGTATATAAACATACATATATTACATAAATATACATATACATAAATTATATACACATGTGTACATATTTCATATTTGAATTAGACGCAACCCTAGGGTCTGTTACACTACGAAAATTGTTTTGAAGCTAAAATTTGAGTATTATTGGAATATGAAAGTATTCTCAAGACCTATTGTGCATAAAAAGCTTGTTAGTAGTTAGTAGTGGTTTTATGGTCCCTTTATTATTATCTATATGCTGCAAACCTTCTCTAACATGGGCAAGAATAACACGAATTTTTAATGTTTTCGAAACGTTATTAATGCTGCGTAATGCCAAACTTTTAATATTTCCAAGCTTTGAAACTTTCATTATTGTGGTTACGGTTACAGATTGCACTATATTTTAAATGACAATTATCAAAAATAAAAAAATTAACATAATTTGCAAACAATATCATTTTGAATTTCGTTTCTAATTAGTTGAACGCAGGTGTATATATGTACATATTTGCAGGATGTGTAAAGTAATCCGTGCCGCAAATGCATGCACGACTGCTTGTAAAACAAATGCGGGCGAGGAAAGCGGGCGGCTGACATATGACCACAATTGACAAGTAAGGGCAGCTTGCTAGCTGTTTTTTTTTCTTTCACCTTTTACTGTCTTTTTCACATAAAGTTTGACCAACACGTTTGCCGGGCATTAACTAGTTTCCATCGATTGTGTTTAAGAATTTCCTCCTATATACAATCTGCGTTGACAAGCAGTCTTAGACGGCTCGTGCACAAATTGTTTGCTGCTTCCCCCCCCCCCCCATTGCTTTGTTGTTGTTGTTGTTAGCTAAACTTACCTGCGTATCTGGCGGCTCTGTGCGTGCAAATGTCGGTATGGCAGATGCTCTGTATTCAGCGCATTTCTGGGGAAGAAATAGAAAAAAGAGAGTGAGAAATACTCATTTGTATGCAGATAATAATGGTAATGATAAATATGGCAAAGGCATTTAAGTAATGAAAACAAATCAGCGAAAACGAGGAAAAAAAATCAGAGCAAATAGGTTTGTAGAATTTGCATTGAGACGTATTTTTTTTTTAGGGGGGCGGGGATGAGTAAGTTTGCTGCTTTTTTGTACGCTTGTTGGAGATTAAATTGAGCGCAGGAAAAAACTACTTAGCTGGCCTGTTTGATTTCGCTGTATGGTTTCTGTGATCCTTTTTTTTTTAGAAAACTTGCTTGATTTCATTTCCATTTTTGCTTTTCTTTTGGCTTTGGGGAACTGAATTTCGTTCATTTACTATAAAGATAAATCAATTTAAATCGCTCGTAGTCCCAAGCTTTGCTCAAACCAGAACAAGACGACTCACTTAACACTCAAAATGGTAAGGCTTAAATTTTCCGCTCACTTCTAATTTGGTTCTAAAGCAAAGAACAGAAAAACTAAAAAGTGAAGGGCAGCGGCTTTTCTTTCAACTGGAAAAGCAAGTCAGTGAAAGAAGCACTTAAGGTAGAAAGCTTTTTGACACATTTAATGCGCCCTTTAATAGAGTAAAAGTACTCCCAGTGCGAAAGTAAAAGCGACCATACGCATAAACATATTATAATAATTCAGTATTGGAAAGATGACTGGCAGACAAAAGGGAATAACTAAATACATAGTAAGGGCTGGGACTATTGGTGTACTCGGATATGCGGATGTGCGTTCGGTTGTTCGTGGATACGGATAAAATCTAAATATCCGTTTAAAATTTTTTTTAAAGAAAGATTATTCCTTGGCAATTAAAAAGAAAAAGTAAAGCAAAAAAGGACTAAGAACGCATACAGTGGCGAAAATATAAATAGGGAAGAGACATTTAAGCCATCTTTGGCAATTTCCCTTTCGATTATTTAATGTTTATTATTCTTGTAGTAAAGTTACGCGAAATCCGACAAAGTTTCATCAAAATTTTGAGCTTTTTAATTCGATTTCTTAGAAAATTTTTGACTATGCAGTCCATTCCATTTGGAGTTCATTACATTTAAATGTGGGGGCTCAATATCAAATTTTGTGTGCCAGTTATTATACACACAGGAAACGTTCCCGTTGTATGTATAACTAGCAGACCCGGCGATCTTCGTCCCGCCCAAAATTTCTTTCTTTATTTAAATATTTTGTACAAAGTTTTCACCACAATTCACGTTCACATTTGGTGTTGTGGTCGTCAGAAAGCACGTGGGAAACAATGATCAGGCTGGTCATTTCAAAATGAGAAAACATCATTGGTCCACAGAAATCCAATAAACATGGATTTGTGAAAACTCATCAAGAATTGTCTTTATTTTGTTTAGTCGCCGTAAAGCAAGGACAGCAAAGGTTATGACGGTCGATTTATCGGGGGTAATTTGATTTTGATCCCTGGTGTCTCCGAATGCCTTCACTTGACGATTTTTAGCAATAACTCGACTTCAGCGCCATCTTGCGGCTCTTTTTTCAATAGTATTGCCCCTACCGTTACCAATGTACATCTTTTTTATGAGGCAAATCGGACCATGAATACGATTTTTAGTAATAACTCGACTCCAGAGCCACCTGGCGAGCCATTCGCAGAAATATTTCCTTGGCCAGATCAGATCATAAATACGATTTTTAATAACTCGACTCAAGCGCCACTTGGCGTTTTAAGTTGTAAACCTAAACTATACAAGGACTATAGGACGAAAATTTTATTAAAATCATTTCGGTCGTTTAGGAGTTCACTC
The DNA here is from genome assembly GCF_013731165.1 of Rhagoletis pomonella. Taxonomy (NCBI): domain Eukaryota; kingdom Metazoa; phylum Arthropoda; class Insecta; order Diptera; family Tephritidae; genus Rhagoletis; species Rhagoletis pomonella. Next base: position 55,845,487 of record NW_023458559.1, read on the forward strand.
GAAAACACACGTACCAAAGAATTATATATGTACTTATTTATAGATAAGTAGAAGTTTCAGTATATTTGGAAGGCGCGACGCCCTCTTTATGAATAGGCCCCACTTTTCTCCAAGAGTACGGGATTGATTTCCAAACCTTCATATCAAGGTCCAGGACTACCACAAATGCTTCCAGAAATATGCGGTGGCTATAACCAAACAAGCCATTTAAAAAAAATCGGTACAGCCGTTCGCGAGATCACTTCTTACAAAAGGGTGGCACTTCTCTTAATATAATTGGAATAGATAATAAGTATCGATAAATAGCCAATACCCGCTTGCTTTGCTATTCTATATAATAGATCGGTCCCTGGTCCACCTATAAGAAAAAAATATCCTATATGTTAAACCAGGCAGTAAGTTGCCCAAGCGCCGAATTTCAAACAAAACGGAACATAGAAGAAAAAATGGATCCTATATATTAATCTAGGAAAAGGCTACCTACGTACTAAATTTCAAGCAAATCGGACGATAAATAATAAAACATTTTCGAATAGATCGGTCTCTGGTCCACTTCACGGAAAAGCAAAAAGCTACCTACGTACCAAATTTTGAGCAAATGGTCCATAAATACGATTTTTTCGAATAGATCGGTCCCTGGTCCACTTCTCGGAAAAAATTACCCTATATGCTAATCCCGGCAAAAAGCTACCTACGTACCGAATTTTAGGCAAATCGGACCATAAATACTTTTTTTTCGAATGGATCAGTCCCTGGTTCACCTACCTAAAACATGGTGCTTGCTGAAAGCTATTTACATACAAAATTTTATGAAAATCGGACCAGCCGTTCGCGAGATTACCTGTTACAAACAAAAGGCACTTCTCTTTATATCATTAGTATAGATAAGCTCTATTTCAAGGTACCTGTCAGACCGGGTCATATAAAAGAAAATATACGAAAATGGCTCATCATACTTCAGCTCTTTAGTTGCTCCCTAGGCAAACCGACTGCTCACCACCGTTGTGCTAATGTTTGCAGGCTTTAAAAATACTCAACTACGGCAATCCTCACTTTCTTTGAAATGCACTTAAATATGAAATCCTATTTTTTTTCTTCACAAATGGTATGCAATCTTCAGGCTTTTCGTTCTGTGAACTCTGCTGTTCACATTTATATACACTTTTAGGTATAATTTAATAAAAATGAACACATTCGTATATATGTACATCCTGTCAGCCACACCTGCCGTCAGCGATGCCACACAACAAACGACTTCCCAAGTTGCTCATCTAACTATTGGCACTGCTATATATGTATATACATTTATACATACATATGGATGTAAAAAATAGTAGCTGGAGACAAGCAAATGATATAGGGCGATTCCACCGTCGCGGGTGGGACATCTGAACACTGAACAGAGAAAATTGTTCTTTCTTATTTAAATTTAAATATAAAGTACTAAACAATTCCACATTTTGATAAAGCTACACCTAATTGACTATTATATGAGTTATTACAAAATACGAAAAAATGCTAGCTTATTACTTTTATATGGAAAAAAGCTGAGTTATTTCTTCTGTCACGGGTGGGACAAAAAAACAATAACCTGCTTTTGGGAGCAGATATATTTTACAAAAACTCTGCGAATTTATTTCACTTTTCTGTGTGAGCTTGATGTCTTATAATAAAACAAAGAACCACGAATGCAAACAAAGCAAAAATTACAAAAAAATAATAGCTTTATTATAAAAAAATCCGAAATTCCTCTGTCACGAGTGGGACGCGTACGAATTTTTATATGAAAAGGAGCCTTTAGTGTGGTCCATATCAAAGATTAGTTATTAAAGAATATAAGAAGCCAAGTAGGGATTCAATTAACGCACGTTTTATCTTAGTATAGTGCCTTTTATATACATAGAAGAAAAAGCTTAGCACCGTCAGCCAAAAAAATTATTAAAAACAACGCGATCTCCTAGCGTTTTGAAATTTTCACTTTTTCCTACTTAAATTTAATACACTGCATTCCTAGAATTTTTCCAAAAATCATGAACAAAAAGTTTAAAATTTTTGGGTGTAAGAGCGTGTGTGAATCGGTAACAAAGTTCGCGTCGAGTAAATTTTTGACAACTATGAGGTAAATAATATTTGACAAATGCATAGAAAATTTTGACAATCGCAAGGATTGTTGATGTGTGTAATTTTTCGTTAAATAAAAGCTTAAATGATGAATTGCAATCAACGATGGTAGATGTTTTCTTAAAATATTCATTTCACTTCAATTTGTAATATTTTATTCCAAATAAATCTGCGGTATCAAAAATTTACGGCTGTCAAAAAATATTTCATTTCACACAGCAGATTGGCAAAACTGTCTCACCATAGTAAAAATATTATTCAACAGCTTTCCCCATAGAACTTTGTTACCGATTCACACACGCCCTAACTGTTAAAATTTGTTGAATTTCATAATTTTTGTACATACGTAGTTTGAAATGTGGATTTATGTTGTTCTGGTTATGTAATGTGCTAGACTTTTATAAACAAATACTATAAACATTAGATTAACAAAATAAAAAAACCAAAACTGGTCCAAAATGTCACTTAACTTAATCAGCTGACCACAAGGGTGTATAGGAAATGGGCGAGTCCGCGCTTCCGCCCTTCTCCCCTGTGTAAACGCACATTTGTTAGATTTATAAAGAAAAAATTTTGTGCTCTGAGGTTCAGTTCCCATGGAACCTCCCTATAGCAACCTTCCGGTACATCTTAATCGCAAAGTAGTGCACACAATCGGTGGCATTTACATAATTGAAAGAGACATGCGACAACGCCAAGGACATGTCAAGCATACGCTTACACTTCAGAAGTAGTGTTATTGGATAGGTTTCACTAAGTGGTAAATCACTTGCATGCGTACTTAGTTCAAATAGCAAAGGGCAAATATTTGCTGTAAAAGGATATGCAAGTTCACGATTTAAGGCATTGGGCGGACACATCAAAGGACTGAGGTGGCTTTTTTCAACTAATTTCAAAGCTTTGAATTTGAAAACAGCCTTTAAATGGTATATCGAATGGCATGCAACTTGAAAACTCATTGACATAAATACATGCATAACATAATAAAACTTTATTTACTTACATATGATATCATTGGAATGTTACGACTTTGTGATACAATAGCCTCCACATAGCAATGACCCTCTGGACCGAATATCGTCACAATGCCATCGCATATCATTTCGGTAATGGCTTTGGTAGCAGTCACCGTGTCACCTTTTGTGTCATTCCAGCGTAGCTGCAACTTAACATTTGGCAGCAAATTTTCATCATCGTTGATCTGTAAAGAGAACGTTGAAGAAATGCGCTAGTATTAAATACTATGATGAATGTAAAAAAAAAACAGGTATAATTTTGCCTACCTCATCTAAAGCCATCGTGAGTGCACCTGAAATGGCCAGACCCTGCTTGTCCATTAGTTCACCGGTAATGGCTGTTAGATAGCCAACATTGAGTATTGTTCTATTTTGTTCGTCGTGCAGCGCTATGACACCCGGCACACAGAATACTGCCACCGAGAGCAATAATAAATAATGAAAGGGCCAACGCGTCATGGCCCCTTAGGCCGGGGCCGATCAGCGCGACACCTATGAGGAGGAATTTTTTTTCTGAAAATAAAAGAAAATAGAACATGACATATTTATTTATTTATAACATTAAATTAATGACTAAAACAAAGTTGTAATCAAAACCATAAATTGACGAATTTCAGAGCATTGACTGCTAAGGCCTTCACCTCTACTTAAAAAAAAAAAACATTATATTAGTTAAATTAGTTAAAAGGACATTTATGAAATAATTAGGTTTCACAAAGATGAATAGGTTTAAGGTTGCTTCTTTATCTTTAAAGTTAAAGTTTGCTTGAGAAAATGGCCCTTAATCTCTTTTAAGTTTTGCGAAGTATCGTCGATAAAATAAACTTTTACCACTTAGTATACAAATTCTTAGCGAAACCAATGAAGTGAGAAAGCAACATTATTGTCACTTAACACAGCTTAGGTAACTGAGCTTAAGTACTCGCTATGTGTTGTAATTTCAAACGTATAATGGCTTTATTATCACTTGCGTCGTGCATACAAACACACATACACACATATCGCACGTTTACCAGTATAGTGGTGTAACTCAAAATCTACGTTTTTGGAGATTTTATTATGCAATTAATAAGCTTGATAAGTATAATATGCTCAGTCCAACAGATAACCGAACTTCCCAAATATGGCGAAGATATGTGCCTTTCCATCCGTCTTTTTGTATACCAACTGTATGAAATGATAAAACTTTGATTGCGTTTTCCCACAATATTGAAATTTTGAAATACTTCGTTATATTATTAAACGTGCGATATGTACATACAAATGTAGTATAGGGAAGAGCTTAGAACACAGCAGCATAGCTCAAATTTAAATAAACAGAGGGGTGCACAAAGCCAAAATATCTACGAAGTAATTATTTAGTAAGATTCAACCACAATGTACTACTATATGTAGCAGAGTAGTAGTCGGTGCAATGGGAGCGTGAGTGAGTTGTTGTTGTTGTTGTTGTTAAGTAGCATTTGATTCAATCAATAATTATCCGCAATGTGACAGCACAGCTGCGGCTGTCATGTGAGCTAATTTTCAAAACTTAAACGCTCTGAAGTAAAAGTATGGAAAATCCCATTCCCTTAAGTACTAAATAAAAAGGTGTGAAATTAAAAAAAAAATAAAAAATATTTACTACTATTATCATGTTGAATTTGTAAAAAGATTCAATTGTCGGCAAAAAGTGCAGGATACATATAACAAATTAATTTAGTTTGTAAATTTATTAAATGGCAGCCTTTTTAAGTGATTTTCAATTAATATTATTGCTAAAGTGCCATTTCAATTAATTTGTAACTGCTACGATTGATTTTTTGTCAATTAAGTAGCATTGTGCAGCGAAACACCGATAATCCAATTAATTCGAATGATTTACTTTGTGATTGCGACGTAAACGGGTACTATGCGATGTGAGTAAATATGCCTGAACAAAACTAATTACAAGCATATTGATTACAAAAGATTCTCGGAAATGCAGAAATGTAAATAATGTTTTCATTTCTACCAAAAAATTTCACCTTTTGATTGCCCTTTTCTCTTTTCGTGTTCGATACTGAAACAAAGACAAACTGTGAGAAAGTTTTGTGGTCGTTTCCTAAAATGTAGGATTCTTGTAAAGCAAAAAAGGCATATTCTCCGCATGGCGCTATAAACAGGTGAAGTAATAAAACAGCTTTCTCGCTTTATTTTCTGGCATTGGGCTGCCTTATAGTCAAATTTTAAATGCAGTTTTTTAGATAAGGCAGTGTTAAAATCCTACTTCTCGCTCTAATTACTTCACCTGGTATAATTCCGCTATGTATTCTCTGCGCTTTGGAGCTTTGTCAGGGGAGACTGTTGCCCTGAAAACCAAATGGTTGCTTAAAATAACAATATTATGAAACGCATGAGATAGACAAGGTAAGTAGGTAGGGAGGCAAAACCATGCCCTCTTACAGGGTTGGGTGTAACATCAAACAAATTTTGCACTGTGGAAGGGTAACATTTTTTGAAAGAAACGAATCACCATAAGCAAAAATGTAATTTTTGGCTCACACCAGTTTATCATTTGCCAATGCTGAAACAAGAGCGATGTCAAGTCGGATCATAAGGTATGATATATTGATGTTCTTGTCTTTTTTTTTGTTTTAAATTTAATTTACCTGAAGTACTCCGTTCAAGTAGATACCCACCAGATCTAAGTTCGAATCACCCCAATGTAAGATTCAAACGACAGTAAATTAAAGCTCACGAAAAATGGTTAAACTTTTGTCTAATATTACATTCCCACTGCACTGAAATCTGAGAATTCGACCTCGAAATCTTAAAACCCTGTTAAAGTGTTTCCACCGCACTTTCTTGGAATTTCGTTAACATTTGCTAATACGATGTTTCCACGGTTCGTAATTCGCTAAGTGATTCGTGAATAACCCTGTTTCCACGACACACACTAGTAATTCGTTTGGCAGCTCTAGTTCTTGATCTTTTTCTTCGCTATTTATTATTATTTTTGTGTACTGTGCAAATGTCGAAGATGGAGCTAAAATTTAAGTTATTATCAACAATTTTAATTTATATAGAGAATATTTCATAAATATTATTCTATAACTAGAAAAGGTGCCAGAAGATGTGAACAGGCCGGCGAAAACTTCGATATATTTCCGATAAATATTACAGAAGACACCGCTTCGTGCGTCGTTCGCATGGTAATTCGATCTGAATTACTCACAAATGAGGTGATTCGCTCTCAAAATTTTGTATGGCGAATAACGTAATTCGGAAGGAATATTAGCCCCGTTAGGTGTATGTTTTGCAGCTCCCTGATATGCTCCTAAATCTTATAACCCTCCAGCAAAGCAAGGGTTTCAAAAGACTCCGCTAGACTAACAACGCTGCACTTAGTGATTGCAGATGCGATTGCATAATGGAAGATTGCACTTAATTTTAATGATATTAAGGTAAAGATCTATATGTATGTAGAAGTAATCAGAAATTCTATTAACCTGTATCAAGTACAGTTACAAAATTTAGGTGGTAGTTTAGCTTTTCCTAAAAGCACTCAAAGCTGTTCGGTATTCATAAATATTTTAAAACCCCGAGCCATTAACTGTCTAATTAAAATCTTCAGAACAATTAGTTCAGACTAACGTTCGAGGGTAACCACTGCATTTTAAGTTTATGCTTTCATTCCTACTTCAGCGATATAATTTATAATCGGTTGGAAGCACCCTTAATAGATAACGAATATGCAGCACCTGCTTGGGACTCAACACAATAGCAGGGCAATGGTGGAATTGTTTCGAAAAGAGAGCATGCTGAGGCATTCTCCTCATAAATAAAAATAAATAAAGGTCAGATCGTCAGTTAAAGCGATTTAAGCATGTGGTGACTGATCAGTTCTTATCAGCAACATCCCTGAGGGAGCGAATATGTAATTTTGCGCTGATCCCCAGCCAGTGTTGAACAGAGCTTGCACGCAAGCGAAAGCTCTTCAGCACAAAATCGCTTATTCCAAATCCGAGCCATTTACCAGTATGGAATAAAAAACAATTAGCACTGCGGCTATAGAAAATTTTATTGTTAGCTTTTACTGCAGGTTAGTTTAGATAAAGATGCGAAGCCATTTACACAACGTTTGCATTTTTCCGATTTTCATTTTCTACTTTAAAACAAACATTTTGCACCAGACAATTTTCTATTTTCGCTGTGGGCGGGTGTAATTAGAGACAACGGCAAGTATTTATGCACGTCAACGTTGTTTGATGCTAATCACCTCTATGCGCAACTTCATTTCTTTTGCATTTTCTTCGCCGGCGTTGCACTTTTCATGTGGTGGGATATTTCGCTTTTGTCCGACTTCTCGGGCGTGGGCAATCCAGATGGATCAGGTAGAAGAAATGACACTTCGTATATACTCGGTTGACTGGAGTAAACCTCGTTATTCATATTCACAAACCAGTTCATCATATCGAACAAATCGCGAAAGCTGCATTGCGCCACCACCGCACCTGCGTCGCGTCCATGCTGATGCGAATCGAAGAAGGTGATAATATTGGCCGGAAATTCGATAACAAACAGCACAGTTCGATTGTCGGAAATCATAGCGGCGAAAAGAAAATGCTCATTGACTTTGCCCGCCCGCCTAAATAGCTGCACACCATTATTTAGAGCCTGCATTAGCCGCAAAGCAATCGTGCGGCCAGTCTCACGCTCCGGATCAGCTTGCATGTGTGTGAAGAACCACTCCTTGAGGCGAAACTGCGGCTGGCTCTTCAACACATTCAAGGCGTCCGGTATGTTCAGATTTTGATTGCTCGACGACGGCAAAGAGACGGCGCTATCATGTCCCGCATGCCCGGTGATGAGGTGTGCGTAGGCGCTGTTGCCTTTGTTGATTGCTGCGGCGAAGATGTCGACAGCACGCGGCGGCAGGTCCTGCATGCTTTGGCAATAGAATCCACGTCCCCCTTTCGCGACCATATTGGCCAGGATGAGCGTGATTAGAGTACACGAATTGGTGCCACTGTGATGGTATTCGCCGTAGCGCGACTGACTGAACTCTTTGGGGAACCACCAGATGTTCAGGTTACCATTGCGCTCGAGGATCGCCATGACAAGAGCACACGCACAGAACTCGATAGTATGGCCGTGAATTTCTTGCCGAGATGCACAGACAACAAACACTTTTTTACATTCTAAACGGGCAGAAGTCGAGGTCCTGCGCGCCGATAGCCGGAATTTTTACACACCTTATCCGCAATTTTTTTGGAATTTTATACAGTTTTCAGTTTTTTTTTTATACTAAAATTTCGTGTTATAAAGAAAAGAAATTTTTGATAATTGAGGGGAGAAATATTTGATAGAAAATATTTTATTGAAAAAGTGAAGGTTCAAATGAGTGACACACGCATGTCGAAAAATTATTAAAAATGAAAGGATGCGGACGAGTGTAGAGCTAAGGTATGGATGTTATTTGGGAATATTTTAGTTACTCCATTGCACTTCCTCGTGTGGCTTTGCTAGTCGTAGTTAGTGAATAGTAGAAAACTTCAAAAATTTTAGAATTCATGATTTCTTTGAGGCCCCATGGCCTCATATACGAAATGCTAGTAAAATAATTTTTTGTGTAAATATCAAGGAAAAATGGGAAATATTGGAGAGTGGAAGAGAATTTAAGGTACCTCATTTCGTCGCTTTTCGAGCAATACCACGTACACAGACAGAAAAAATTTGTTTTGGTTATCTCTCAGTGCCCGTCTACGTCTCAAAATTAATGGCTGATTTTGTGTATGGGTTTCGCTTTACGGCTTCTTGTGTCCAATTGAAAAATTTTGTTTACCTTTCCACACACACTTTTACCGATTTTGATATTCAGCTTGAAATCCATCCCACCATGCAAAATATGAGAAATAGGCAACAATCGTCAATGGCAACAAATTGGCGACTCACCGATTTATTGCTGTGGTGACAAATCGGCAACATCACTTCGTTCATGTCAATTTTGAATAAAAAAGTTCTCAAAAATTCCGAAACTTATGAATATGGCGTCAATAGTATTGGCCAAAAGCGTCTAAATTATGCCCAAGGACAAGATTGAAAAAATAGGAAGTCTCACAGCGAGAAAATGAATTAATTCCGATTGTAAGTTGCAATTTGGTATACAAAAAAATAAATGAGGTATTAAAAAGAATAAAATTATTCCAAATATCGCCTGAAGCGATAAGAAAAGGACTCATTCAGGTAATAAGAAAACGACTCGCCCAGGCGAGTTGCCTTCGGCGGACGTTTTAGAGCGACCGGTAATAGGAAATCGATTCGATGGCAATATTACCGGCAATAAATTTGTTTCCGAGGGCGACATTCTTATTACCGGCAACACAAATTGTTTGGTGGGATCATATCAATCAAAAAGTAAATTTTGAATTTTTTATTAGTTACAACTTTTTGCATTTCGCCGACGATGTTTCTAACGTCTTTTTGCATTTCAGGTGACGATATGTATGTGCTACTTTCACTAAAAGATCGAAAAATAAATGTCAAATAAATATGGTGTTTCATGGCTAATAAATCTAGGATCATCCCCTAGCTTTTGTGAAAAAATATCCAAATTACCATAAATATGGTCATAAATATGGTCACCGTACCTATTGGGCACCGATCTTCACAATTTTCTTAGCAGACTTTGTATGACTGTCTAGAAAATCGCTCAGCAAATTTCTTGGTTTTAGCCGTCCAAATGAAGGAGTTTTAAAGCAAAACCCCACATCTGAGCAATCAGTTGTATGCAGTTGTAGGTTATAGGCACCCGATCTTTGTCATTTTCCTGTACACCTTTTAATGTTCCTAGCTGCAAGAATTGAGGAGCTATAAGAAAACATCTCATATCTGAACAATTAGTTGTATGTGAGCCGGTTCCGATGAATGTTTAACAACTTTATAAAAATACACTCACTTACTCAATCGGATATCTCGAAAACTGAGGACCCAGATCGCATTCTAACAGACAGATAGACAGACATGGCTCAATCGACTCAGCTCGACGTGCTGATCATTGTAGTATACATTTGCATGGATTTATCTCTTCTTCTTCTAGTGCTTACGAACATCGGACTAAAGTTATTTCATGATCATAAAAGATCATAAAAACGCTTCAACATTCTTAGTTGTTCGTTGTTCTCTCCTGATCAGTTTTCAGTTACAATTTCAAGTATTTTCAGTTATAAATTATATTTTAGTACAAATAGAAAATTTTCAAACCAGTTATCAACGCCTAACACTTGCGCTCGATTTATTCATGCTAAATTCTATTTTTAGCTCACAGTTCGACGTAATTCAGAATCACCATGCAGCAGCGTAGTATTTTTAGCATTTATGTTTACAGCCGCAACAACAATTGCGCACGATCGTATTTATTTTTAGCGAAGCGATAATTACCAAATGCAGCTGCAAAATGTTTAAGTACTTAAAGCTTTCTTGAATTCCATACACTATATTAATTTTTTTCTTATGCAAATACAATATTAAAAGTTTTCTTGCTTCTCTTGCACACCCACACTGCGTTGAGGTTATGATTATTGAAAATAATTACTACTGTCTGCATATGATTATAGCTGAATATTGATGAGCTGAATATATAGACTTACTTAAGTGCGCTAGTGAGCTGCACATCTTAAGATTGCTGTTTTAGAAAACGTAGTGGCGTCAAATGCTTTGGTTTCCTCTTGCAATGAGTAGTACAATTATTTTAAAGTAATAATCTCATACAATTCTATCAGTCCAATTTGAAACACAACAATGTTGGCAGAGAAACTTGCACAAATACCTAGTTGTATTAATTTTCACGAGCTGAATACAGTTTTTAATGCGCTGAATCAAACAAAAAATCAGCTGAATATAGTCTTTAATATGGTAAATGCCTAAACAGTGAGCTTCTTGGTGCGCTGAATGAGAAATAGATGAGCTGAAGGTAGTGTAAGCTAAACGAACGCTGAATAGAATTTAAGTTATTAATGCGCTGAATGAGTTTTAACCTTAACGAACGCAATACCGATTTTTAAATTTTTGAGAAAATAATGCTTTCTGTAAAAAAGGTAACCTATGTACATGGCAGAGCCCGAAAATAACTGGTCCACATTAAAGACATTATAACTTCCAGACTAAATATCTATATAACTATAAATAGGCAATCATGTTTCCTTTACACCCCTTTTACGGCTAAACTATACTTCTAAGGTATAAACAGTTATATATCATTAGAAAGGTATTTTGATGCTGATGTGCAGGCAATTTTTAAAATTTTAAATCAGTTTAAAATAGAGCGAAAAAATCAATTCAAAAGTCACACCAATACCAATGCACACATGTACATGGTTGGGGCGGAAATGCCCCCTAAATGTATGCTTTAATATTGATAGCGAATTAAAGAAACGTGCTAAGCAGCAGTTCAGGAATAAAATGTATGTATGTATGTACATGAATAGATTAGACTCAAACAAGGATGAAGATAATTTTGAGTATGGGGAAGAAGAAAGTGATAAATACAGAAATTAAAATAAAAGTAAAGAAACCTAAATATAAAGACAAAGAGGAAGGAAAATTTAAATACCTAACCTAATAACAATGGTGGGGGTGAATATGTAAATGAAGAAAAGAATGGACATATTTAGATCAGGATAAAGGAAAAGATAAAGATGAAGACCAAGACGACGAAGATGAAGATGAAGATGAAGATGAAGATGAAGATGAAGATGAAGATGAAGATGAAGATGAAGATGAAGATGAAGATGAAGATGAAGATGAAGATGAAGATGAAGATGAA
>NW_023458559.1:55857418-55858487 GCF_013731165.1 Rhagoletis pomonella
ATGAAGATGAAGATGAAGATGAAGATGAAGATGAAGATGAAGATGAAACACACCACATCTAAACCCCCACACCGTAATTCACCACACTTCAACTCTCTCACCACACCTCAACTCACCACTCCTAAATTCACCACACCTTAATTCACCACACCTCAACTCACCACACGTTAACTCCCCACACCTAAATCCACCACACCGTAATTCACCACACCTCAACTTTCTCACCACACCTTAACTCACCACACCTCAACTCACCACATCTTAACTCCCCACACCTAAATTCACCACACCTTAACTCACCACAGCTAAATTCACCACACCTCAACTCACCACACCTAAATTCACCACACCTTAATTCACCACACCTCAACTCACCACACGTTAACCCACCACACCTAAATCCACGACACCGTAATTCACCACACTTCAACTTTCTCACCACACCTTAACTCACCACACCTCAACTCACCACATCTTAACTCCCCACACCTAAATTCACCACACCTCAACTCACCACAGCTAAATTCACCACACCTAAACTCACCGCACCTCTTAAGCCCACCACACCGGAATTCACAGCGCCGTAACTCCCACACCCAATTCCACCACATCGCAAATCACCACACCCAATTACCCCACATGACATGATATCACTTTATGTGGCATCAATAACATTGCTTTAATATTGATACTGAATTAAAGAAATCTGCTAAGCAGCAGTTTAGAAATCAGATTTACGAAGATTAAGATTCATGCAAGGAAGAAGGTAGAGTTGAATATGTAGAAGATGAAAGGGATAAAGGCAAAGATTAGAATAAAAGTAAAGAAACCTAAATACAAACGAAGGTGGATATGAAGATAAAGATGAAGATGAAGATGAAGATGAAGATGAAGATATAGATAAAGATAAAGATAAAGATAAAGATAAAGATAAAGATAAAGATGAGATGAAGATGAAGATGAAGATGAAGACGAAGATGAAGATGAAGATAAAGATAAAGATAAAGATAAAGATAAAGATAAAGATAAAGATAAAGATAAAGATAAAGATAAAGATAAAGATAAAGAT